>NC_045550.1:35353093-35670593 GCF_009769535.1 Thamnophis elegans | reverse complement strand
GAGTGATAGGGTTAGGGTTAGATAGAGGGGGAGGGGAAGTAGGTGTAGAGGGGTATGAGAGAAGGAAGAATGAAAGTTGGAGGGGGATGAAAGAGGGTGTATGGTGGGCTAAGGCGGTATATTGGGTTGTATTGTAGGGGGCATTCTCTATAAAAGCGAGGGCTGTGTTTATTACTCAATGTATATGCCTCGGTTGCGAGGCTTCCTGGGAGGAGCCTACTGGTGGGGGCAGCAAAAAATCAGCTGCCTCCGAATTCCTGGCTACGTACCTGTTTAGAGGATCTTCCATCTGACGTCTTATCAGGTTTTCTTATCCTTCAGGCAAGAAGGAAAGAAGAAACTGTTTTGCTGGCAAATGCTCTTCGATTTTTGCAGCTTTTGTGCTTGCAGGAAAGGGGGGCTAGCCCAAGGCAGAACGGCTGTCCGTGCTGGGAACTTCAAACTGCCTTGTGCAGGACAAAGTAGGTCTCTCCCACTCTGCTCTAAGCTTTGTTTGATTTATTCTTATCACGAGCTGGATCCGTTTACTGTGGACAATAATTGCTTATCAACATTTTAGCTTCTTTTCTTTTTCTCCTCCGAAAAATTATTTACTCAGAGGCTTCTAAAATGGCGCCGAGCAGGCTGGCCTCTCCGGTAATAACGAACACTTTTTGCTAACTCTCACAAAAATTCAAAACAAAAGAGATTGCTTATCATTTGTTTTGGTTTCACAATAGAAGAATTTTACTCCTTCATTAACCTTGCTTATTTGGAAGTTAAATGGTGATGAATCTGTTGAATGGTCTTGTTACAATGTTTACTCACTGAAAGTTTTGCCAAGCCTTAAACTTCAGAATAAAAGCCTCTTTACTTAAAGCTGCAAACTCAGGCAATAGAGTTTTATTAACTGCAGGCAGATAAATTTTGAAATGGCTTCAAAACCAAATATTAACTTGAAGTCGTCACCCTCTACTTCCAGGGGCACATCCTCAGTGCCTGGCACAAAGCTGCAGCCTCCGCTTCCTACACCCCCTGCTGGGGATGTGTTAACGAAAGAATTTTCCTGAGTAATCTAAGCGAGGCTCTCAATGCACAGACAATTAAAATGGAAGATAAGTTTAGAGATAATAGAGAGGTGGTAAAGCAGGAGAGAAAAGAGGAAATGAAAGAAATGAAAGAAGAAATTAAAAGTGAAATAAATGGACTTAAACAGGAGCTGTATGAGAAATTTGATGCTAAGATTGATAAAATTAGAGATGACGTGCTGAGTCTTGTAACTGTATTAACAGAACATATTTCTGGAGTGGAAGATACTCTAGAGGTTCTTAATGATGCCAATGCTAACTTGACATTGAAAACAGAGGTGGTGGAACAAAAAGTGGAAAAAGCTGAAAAAGAAATTATTATGATACAGTACCGACAAATGGAGTTCGCATTAAGAGTAAGGGGGCTGCGTGAGGAGAAACAGGAGAACCTGAAACAGATCCTATCGGAAGCCTTTGACCGCCTGATGGGAAGACCAGGGACCAATCAAGACTGGCGAATTGACAAAGCTTACCGCGTTAACTCCTGGCTGGCAAAGCAGAAGCAGCTTCCTCGAGACATCGTTATATATTTTACTACAAGAGAGTTTAGAAATATGGTACTGCAAGCATCTTATAATACTAAGCTTCAAATTGGCGGTCAAGACCTGGCTGTTTTGAAAGAGATACCACCTCAAATGTTAAGAGCCAGGAGGGACTACACTTTTTGGTCGAAGAACTCAGAAATCGTCAGATACAGTATAGATGGGATGCACCATTTGGCATCATATTTACATTTGATAAGCAAAGATACCGCCTCAACTCTGTATGGAAAGCCCAAGATTTTTATTATAATATATTGAAGGCCGGACACCCTGCACCATCTGGACCTAGAGAAAGACCACAAGAAGGACAGGATAGACAGCAAACTACACAACCACCAGACAAGATGGAGCATCTCTCTTCTCTAGAAGTGCAAGGTGCTATGGAACCAAGACCTAGCCGCATGACTACTAGACGTATGGAGAAACAAGCTAAAAAGCAACAGCATCAACAATCATCGGCCATCGATCAAGGATCTACAACAACAAATCTGGAAGCAATGGGAGGAGCTAGACCTAAGGTTAAACAGGCTGTGCAGGAAGCTCTAAAAATGCTTCAACCAACCAAAGATGACAACTAAGATTTTAACATGGAATGTCAACGGACTGAACTCTCCACAGAAGAGGAAGAAAATATTTCATTATCTCAAACAGTTTAAGAACGATGTAATTTGTTTGCAAGAAACTCATATCAAGTCAACTGATCAAAAATATTTGATCAACTCAAAACTTGGTCAACATTTTGCAGCTTCTGCTATGGAAAAGAAGAATGGTATAGTTGTATACTTAAGAAAAGATATGAAAGCTGAATTAATAGAAGCAGATCCCTTCGGAAGATATATTGCTTTAGACTTAATCTTAGAAGGGAAAAAGACATTATTTTTGGGAATTTATGCTCCCAATCAACAGCAAGATAGATTCTATAGAAATCTTCATGCTAAATTAGTACAGTGGGACTATAGTTCCTGTATACTATTGGGTGACTGGAATGGAATGATAGATACTAAGAGAGATAAGAAGATTTCCCGCCTAAATACCAAGATGCGAGCAAAGTTACCCAAATCTTTCTTTGACATTATGGATGATTTTGAATTGAGAGACATTTGGCGAGAAAGAAATGCAGAGGAATATGACTTCACTTTCTTCTCGGACAGGCATCAATCCCTTTCAAGGATTGATTTTATCCTAACCACTAATGATTTGACTGTATTAATACAGATGGATTCAGAAACAGAATTAGTTAAAGATTGTATGATAAAATGGGCTCAAAATATTGAGGAACCAATAATGTTGGATACATGGGAAAGAATCTGGGTAAGAAATGTGAAATTTACACAAGCTCAAAATCTGAGAGAAAATTTTTACAAGATGTTCTATAGATGGCATATAGATCCTAAAAAGTTGGCTTCTATGTATCCGAATGTACAGCCTAAATGTTGGAGGTGTGGTTCTCTCGATGCTACATATTATCATATATGGTGGACTTGCCAAAAGGTTAAGGCATTTTGGATAAAAATATGGTGGGTCATGCAAAATGTTTTTAAAAGAAGGATAAAGTTTAGTCCTCAGTTATTTTTACTAGGTATATGTACTGACTTTACAGTGGTAGAGACCAATTGACTTTGCACCTGATAACTGCAGCAAGACTGTTGGTGGCGCAATATTGGAAGAAGGAAGACTTGCCTACAATCCAAGAATGGACATTGAAAGTAACAAACTTAGCTGAAATGGCTAAAATATCGGCATATCTCAAAGATCATTCAAATGAGAGATATAAACGAGACTGGAAAAAATGGATTGACTATATACAAAATAAATACGGGACTAAGAAATTCCAGTTAGCCTATGCTTAAGATCAGAAATGATTTAAACTGTTAAAAGTTAGTTCAGTAAGAAGAAGCTAAGGTCAATCTAGAATGTCATTAATTTCTTTATTTCCTTTTTCTCAATAGATTTTAGACTGTGTTAGTTAAAAATCCATACCGGGTACGGGTTCTGGGAAGTCGGGGGGGGGGGGAAGGAGGAGGGGGGGGTGGGGGGGGTGGAGGGAGGGAGGGGTACACACAACAAAAAAAATTGTACTTCAATGTTTTAATGATTGACAAAGGACATATTTGTGTTTTTTTTTAAAGAAAAATAAAAAAGTTCTGTTTAAAAAAAAATGTTATATGCCTCGGTTTGCACAGTAAACATGTGATTGTATAGAATGAAATGGAAATAAAAAAGATTTGTACCTCAAAAAAAAAAAAGAAAAGAAATAGAGGAAAAACAAAATTAGGAAATGAGAAACACAAGCATAAAATCATTCTCAATAAATATAATTGAAAACCATATACTTGTGACTAAATAGAGTTGCATCCTTTTGCAAATATAGTACAAAAGAAAAAAGGAGCCTTTTAAAATTTCAACATTCAATAGTTCTAAAATGTAACCTGTTTAGTTAACAATCTTAATATCCATTATCTCTATACTGTTTAATGCTACAAATTTTCCCAGAATTTAACTCAAGGCAATAAAAATGGGTCACAGATAAAGCTGGTTAATATATGTTATATTTTATATATGTTAAATTAGGGGAAAAGTATTGATATATTTTATATCAAATTATTGAGAAAGACAATTATTTGGTTTGGAGAATCTCTGATTGTATCAAAGGTTATTAGGTTTTCCGCACTATTAAAGTCTATGGTGGTAACTGCTGGAAAAGTAATATCATGTATGCTAGATTTAATTTTGCATTTAGAATATTGCTAGGACTTTGGTTCTCTCCTGAACAAGAAATCTAGCCTATACCACTCCTAGTCTATTTATTTGTTGGGGACAGCAACTTTACAGACTGGTATCCTAGCATTTGTATCCTAGAATATATTTCTTGTGATACTCCGTAGAACTGAAAGTTGGATTTTAAAAGAAGCAGTATAGGAAGAATATTGATACCATTCAACTTTGATGTTGGGAAAGACTGCTGAAAATCATATGGACAGTCAAGAAAATAAACCAATGGTCATTAAATAAACCTAAAGTTCTCACATGAGACACAAATGACTAGGTTGAAGTTACCTAACTTTGGACACATCATGGAAAGACCCATCTCTCTCTCTCTCTCAAAAAAGAAGTCCCAATACTGGAAAAGGTGGAAAGAAAGAGAACACCATTCAATCAGTTTGCAAGGGAATAAGAGCTTTAAGCTTTTGCATGTCTTTGCAAGATACATGGAATACAACTCCTTCTGAGCTGGGAAGCTACTAGAAAAAATCAAGGAAGTGCTTTCTACCAAGAAAACAAACAAACAAACAAACAAGGAAAGATTATGAAAGAGGCACCTGTACTGGAAGTCCTCCTTAATATTCTGTATGCCAATGCATAGGATCAATCATCTCAAGTAACTACAATATGAGGCTGTCTCTCATTTTGTTGACACTAAACTGCAGCTCAATCAATATAAAATGATTTAGTACATGAAGTCTTACCCTTTATTACCATAACTTCAGTAGGAATATTCAAATAAACAGCAAAATGAATAAAAGTCTTAGACTTGTTCTCTGCAGTGTGACTTCTAGTTATTTCCAATATATTATTATAATTGGTCACATACTCACCCCGATGTTTAGACTGGATTTGGCATTTTTATCTATCTGTCGAGTCCTTCCCAAAGACCTGGAATGAGAAAATGTTTTTGTTCAATGGTGCTAAAGGTATTATTACAGTATGTAAGCTGTTCCAAGTCAAGCTTTTTACAATTGATGAATGATGATTTTGTCAATGCCAGTGGTGCTCAACTGTTGCTCCATATGTTTGAGATTTCACCCAAGGCACCCATTACTTATTGGTACCATCTTTCATTTATTTTGCGACAGTCATTCTATTTCTTTTTGCAAGTTTTTATATTTTGTAATTTGTAATTTTCTCCAGTACTTTGTCATACCTGTAAACATCTCTTCCTCCCGCTGCTGACCATTCCCTGTGAGCCAACATTCTGTGCTTAGCTGTTCATGTGGTGGTGGTTCAAGGCCCACCCCAATGCATATATATCGACAACCCCCCCACCATATGAAGGCCCCCCACTTATCCAGCCATGCAAGGCCAAACCAGATTAACTCCCAATGGTCCCCCAAGCTCAAGTCTGATTTTCTCTGTAATCTCGGTAATTGATGCCCCACCCAACACTGACCATCTACTTGTTCAAACCATAGGGGACGGGACAGGTTTTGAACTTTCATCCCCAGCTCCCTCACCGTGCTTAGACTTATGAGGCAACGAGTACTCCCAGAATCAATTAAGGTGTCATACGTCTGACGCCTCTGAACATGAGGATAACAGGCACCCAGAAGGGTTTTATTGGCCTACTCACCATAGGGTCATTTTCACCCTCTTCATCAGTTTCACACCCTTCCGCTGGAGGACTTGCATATGCTAGATCTCGAGAGTCATCAACCCCCACTGTGGAGTTTTAGTGGCAGCTTGCTGAATGCCTTGAGATTTCTCAGGCATTTTCCTCATGGTTTTCCGGGATGTACTAGGTGGAACTGGACCCACCTGGACTGGCTTAGACTGTGTGGCTGAGGTCATCGTGTTGCAGTCCACTGCTCTGTGCCTGGGTTTTCCACACCAGAAACATATAATGGGAGGTCTGTTTGTTACTGTCTTTTCCATTGACCTTGCCGCCGACGTCAAGGATCCCGGAGAACAGCTCCCTGAACGGTTGAGGAAACAATGTGGTCTAGCATTTCCCTCGTCTCTGGGTCTAAGGTCCCTCAACTTCGCTTCTAGTTCTGTAGCGGCTTGATACCAGGACCACAGATGGGGTTTTAAGAGCCAAGGTGGCGCAGTGGTTAAATGCAGCACTGCAGGCTACTGCTAGATCAGCAGGTCAGCGGTTCAAATCTCATCGGCTCAGGGTTGACTCAGCCTTCCATCCTTCCGAGGTGGGTAAAATGAGGACCCAGATTGTTGGGGGCAATATGCTGACTCTCTGTAAACCGCTTAGAGAGGCCTGAAAGGCCTATGAAGCGGTATATAAGTCTACTGCTATTGCTATTGCTAGGCCTTAACATACACATTGATCTATCTAAGCTGGTCTTAAACTGATATACTAACAGTCTTTTAGTGAGTGCACTTCCACTAGACCCTTGGTTCCAGGTGAATCAGCAGACTCTAACCAAAGAGATGGTTTATCTTGGAAAGAGTCAAAAATATATGTTCCAACAGAACAACGGGTAGCGGTTTTACAGCGTTGTCATGATGCATGGGTAGCAGGACATTATGGATTCCAGAAACACTGCATTTGACGAATCGGCAGTTTTGGTGGCCAAAGATGAAGCGGGATATTGAGGAATATGTTTGGGGTTGTAACATTTGTGCAACTATGAAAAGCTGGCCAAGAAAGCTACCCGGCTTGTTACCAAAAGTAGCAAAGCCCACTCGGCCCTGGGAAGACATAGCAATGGATTTCATTGTGGAGCTGCCAGAGAGTAGGGGGAATACCGTTATCTGGACAGTAGTTGATTTGTTCTCAAAACAGATTCATTTCATTGCCTGTCCAGCCATTGCCTTCTGTCAGCTAAAAAATTGGCCAAACTATTCCTAGTACATATTTACCATTTGCATGGTGTACCTAAAGGTATAATTTCAGATCGTGGGGTACAGTTTACTACTCAATTTTGACGCAGTTTCCTGAAAAGGGTGGGGCCTCTCAGGGTTTGAGTTCTGCATTCCATCCGGCTACCAACAGCACAGAAGAGAGAACTAATGCTGCAGTGGAATGGTATCTCCGTTGTTATGTGCATTACTAGCAAACTGCCTGGGCGTGTCTACTGCCATTTGCTGAAGTTGCACATAACAATGCAGTACATAGTAGTACTGGGTGTACCCCCTACAGTATTGTGAATGGATATGATTTCATGACTATACCTGAATGTCCTCAAGCCACTGCTGATCACGGAACTATAAAGGAATGGATAGACTACATGTATTCAGTGTGGGGAAATGTCCGAAAAGCATTGCGGGTTGCAGCAGAAACGTACAAGAGACATGCCGATAAGAAATGCAGTCCACAACCAACATTTCAGGGGGGGATAAGATATTTTTATTTACCAAGTATATGCGCCTTAAAGTGCCTTGCCATAATCTGGGTCCCAAGTTCATAGGTCCATTCCCAATCGTCAGAGTAATTAATCCGGTCACGGTAGAATTAAAGCTACCTCCCATGTTGGGGAAAATCCACCAGGTGTTTCACAGCAGTTTACTCAACCAGTGACCACCACTGGGCTGCGTAATCTTCCAACACCACCGTCTCCGGTGCAGGTTGATGGTGAATGCCATTATGAAATCGAACAGATAGTAGATTCCCGTCGTCGTCATGGCACTTAACAGTATTTAGTAGTTTGGAAGGGATACCCGTTTACAGACACATAGTGGGTGAGGTCATCTGAGGTGCGTGCACCATGCCTGATCGCCCTGTTTCATCGTTGACATGCTGATAAACCTATAGAGGATACTGCTAATAACGCTTTTTGTCTTCCAGAATCCTCTCCACTGGTAGAGGGGCAGCATGTCAGCCCTCAGGATGCCATCCAGCGGGAACCTGTCCATCACCATGCCCGCTCGGCCATGCTTACATGCCACTAATGCTGCCACATTGATGTTGCCTCTCTGATGTCAATTGAGCCTGTAGCTGAATGTGGCTCTTCTACTCGGGTGCAACTGCCTACTCTGATGTAACTCTTCTACTCGGGTGCAACTGCCTACTCTGATGTAATACTTTTGCTTGGATGCAGCTAACCAGGAAAGAGGCTATGATGACACTGAGTGGGGGTGTGGCTGAGGGTGTGGGTCATGGTGACACATATATATATAGGTGATGGTGTTAACTTGGTTAGAACTGACTTGGATTTGATTACCTTACTATGATTGTCATTTAGTGCTGGTTATCACGTAGTTCTTAGTTAGAGATAAGAGTTTTTCACCAAACAAACTGAATCTCTGTTTGTATGCAACGTGAATGCCAGAACGTGACAGGTATTTGAATTTCTGCTTTAAGATACCCTTAAAAAGACGTGTTATACATTTTATTTATAGAAATGTACTTTCTTTTCTCCTGTGTCACAACATATGCATGATTTGGGAGTCCTCATACACTCACAATTACTGCTCAATGATTATGTGTCAGGTGTGGCTACGCCACTGATTCCTTTTGTGGACCAGGAAGCCTTGCTCACTGTTGCCCACTTTCCATTTGGAGTACCATAATCTGTCCTACATGGGGTTGCCTTTGAAGACCACTCAGTAGTTACAAGTGGTCGAGAATGCAGTAATACATGGAGTGCTGTGTTGGATGCTCCTAGTTTTTCCCATTATAAAGCTGCATTGGCTCTCAGTTTTCTTCTAGGTGCAATTTAGGATGTTGGTTATAATTTTATAGTGAACATTACATAAGACCATATTTCTCTGAGGATAGCTGCCTCTCATACTGGAGCAAATAGAGTAAGCATGCTTTAGATCACGTCTCTTAACCATTGTCATATCATCACCAGGGGTGGGTTTCTCGCCCCATTCCAACCGGTTCGGTTGGAACGGGGCCGGCGGCGTCCTCGTGCATGGGCGCAGCACACGCATGCGTACTAGCGTCTGTGCGATGCTCCAGCTGCTCCTGGAGGATCGTGCAGGCACTGTATGCATCCTGCGCATGCGTGGAAGCGCAGAACTCGTCAAAACTGGGTAAGGAGCGCGGGCGGGCGAGTCGGCCCTTCACCATTCCCGGAAGTTACTTACTTCCGGGTTCGCCGACCAACCGGTTTGCAGGGACTGCTGCGAACCGGTTGAAACCCACCCCTGATCATCACCCTGGGAAAACAGCCCCCCCTTTTAACCTCCTTGAGAGGGCTCAAAATCTGGCTTTCCCCTCAGGCACTGGGATAGGGTGAGTTCAAAGCTGGAAGAGTACATGATGGTTGTATCAAGAATGTATGGCTGTGTCATTAGGTTTTCTTGCTTTGGTCTTATTGCTTTTGGTTTTTGGCTTTAGATGTTGCTTTCATGGTTGAATTGTAAGCTGTCCAATTTGGTTTTAATATGGGAAATTATACAAATGATTTAAATTAAATAACTCATGCAAATAAAAATGTATATTTTAACTTAAAAGCAAGAAGAAAAGTTGGAAAAGAGTTAGAAACAATACATGCATACAAACATAATTATACACACACATATGCATACATAAATATTCAATTATGCTAGAATGTGTTATCACTTTCTCCTCATATCTCTTTTTTTAAAACCACAGTAATACTTGCAGTTCTAAATAAGGATACATAACTGAGTGATTTACATTGGGGAAACAACTGCAATCAGGAAAAGGCTCTTAAAATGTTAAATGAACAGAGTAACATATTATTAAAAGAAAAGGTGAATGAATGAGATAAGGTACAGCAGAGAGAGAGAGAGAAACCATGCGGAAGGGAGAAAAATTGCAAAATGAAAGAAAGCTATTTATTGGTAGTATTCACAGAAACACAGTCTTGAACTGTAATAAATAATAATAATTGTAAAATTCATAATAAAAGTACAATGTCCCATAAAGACACTTAAAATGGATTTTATAGTTCCATTTTCAATAGTAATAAGTTATAATATGGTAATGTTTGCATATCTAGTAAATTTGTATGTTTATGGTACTTGTATCTTTAATTGTTTTAGTAGTTTTTAAATCTTATAATAGAAAATTTTTGTATATCTATTTTTCTCTATTGAATTGAGTTAGAAATCTTGGATTTGTAATTCAATTACTTGGTATTGTTTGTTAATCATAATTCAATAAAATGTAGATTATATAAAAAAGGCTTTTGATTATCCAGTTTGTGTTCAGGTGTCTTATTTAAAAATTGATTTAGCTTAGAGTGAACTTTTTTATTATCTGAACATGAGTGATGGAAATGGGACCGTTATGAAATAAACCCCTCAGCCCAGTGGTGGGTTTCTACCATTCAGATTGGTTTGATCGAATCGATAGTGGTTTGGTGGCCTGAGTCACTGGAACCGGCCCAGGCCTGCCACACCCCTGAAGCGGTTCCCCAGTCGGTGCCATCAGTGCCACAATCTTGTTTTTCAGTTCTGCGCATGCAGAGAACAATTTTAATTGCACTGTGCATGCAAGCAAAGTGCGCATCAAGCACATGCTTGAAGTATCCACATGAGCGATCCACCCCTGCTTCAGCATAGGAAAGAAAAGCCTGACCTTGGTCTAATTAAGCCAGTCAAAGCAATTCTCAGAACATCTATATGTAAGTATAGTATTAAACATAGATGATCTGTGAATTGATTTGACTGGCTTTCCATACATTATGCAATTAGTAATAGAATAATATAAATTGTAATAAAATATTTTCATAATTCCAAATGATTCTTGTGTACTAACAAAGCTTAATAGATAGTATTTAAATATTTTTAAATTCCCCAGTTTGTAACTGGTGCAGATTAACAGCTTGTTTTTGGTATCTGCCAACTGGATGAAAAAGTGTTGCACATACAAATTGACAAAAAAAAATTAGAGACTCAAATAATAATGGCAATAATAATAATAATAGACTATGCCTGCTTATGTCATCACACTATCATGCCTGTAATCCAAGGTGCTTTTTGGCATCCTAAATTGTGAGGAATTCATTTGATGAGTTTCTTCTCCTCTATAAATAAAATGAAACTATATCTTTTATGAATTTAAGAATACTGCTAAATATATTGTCAGTTTGTTTACACTAGAATAATTGTTTGAAAGCCACTCTGAATTAGAACTATCACCCATAGATTGGGACTTGTTAAGCTTCCTCCTCTGCTTGATGTTTAGAAAACTTCACCCTTGTCCACTTTTCAGTGCATAAGTTTGCAATGGAAGGGAAAAACAAATTGTCTTTAAGTGTGTGGCTATTCTTATCAAGCCAAATCAGAAGGACTTTATTGAAGGTATAGACCAGGGCTTTCAAACTCGATATTATTGAGGCCCATATCAAGGTTGTATTTGATGAAGGTTCATGGGGTGTGGCCAGTGTGGGCATGGTCAGCTCCATGTCACTCATGTCGGGTCACTTGTGATGGCCTGAGCACTCTGCCAGTGAAAATGGGCTTCCGAGCTCCATTTTTGGCTGCAATGGCCTCCTGCAACTCTCTGCCAGTGAAAACAGAGCTTGCAAGGGCCACACACAGCCCTCCTGAACTCCATTTTTGCTGGCAAAGGCACCATAGATCAGTCTTTCGCTGTTTCCAGGGTGGCCAGATCTAAGCACTACATGATCTTTCCCTGGGCCTTGAGTTTGACACCCCTGGTAGAGACTAATCTTCCATGTATGTCTACTGTGGAGACATACAGATGTTGTTCATGATCCTTGTCTAAGATTGAGAGATTGATTGGCCCAAAGACACCAACTTAGCTTCTAGGCTTACAGAGAACTAGAACTGAAGCCTTACTACTCCTAATCCAGTACTTTAAATACTATACCAAGCAAATGTATGTTTATTTATTTTCATTCTGTTTAATTTTGTATGTTAAGAGATTTGTTAATTGAATTGGGTTGGGAGGGGATGGAAAAGTTTTACCATCCACAACCTCACACACTCACTCTGGATTAATTAAAATAAGAGGAAATAATTTAATTCTTAAAAAACTAAATGTACCTCAAGTTCTATTATGTTTGGATATCAAATGAGCTAGGAAATTTATCACTGCCTATTATATAATATAAGCATTTGCTGAAATTTTTCATTAGTAAAATCACCAGATTGAAGAGAAACAAATCTACAGCCTTAAAGAGAAGCTGAAGTTTTCTTCTAAGTTGTTGGAATCTCCAGTAGTGATACTCAACCCAGTGGTTGTTGAATGGGTCATTCAGATAGAAGCGGCATTGAATGATATTGCATGCATGTCCAAAAGGGGTGGAGCTTACAGTGCAATGTCCCAGCTTTTGTCATTTTGACAAAAGCATCAGGAGTTGGGAGAGTGGGTACAAATGTGTAAAACACAGAGAAAGAGAATTCATACTTCTGAACTGGTCAACTAGACAAATATTTTATAAAATGTTTGTGAAAATTGTCTAATACTATGGTAACAAAGCCCTTTCTGTTTTTTCCTTTCATCCTTTCTCAACACAATTTTGTATGCTACACAACACAGAAAGTTCTAAGCATAATATTAACCTGGGCTACAGCGTAAAAATCTATGTATCATTAATTGATCAATCAGTGGTGGAGGACATTCAGACTAAATTATGCAGAGTAGACTTTTTCCTAAGAAAATATATCACACATTTTCTCAAAAACTACTTATAAAAAGTTTTATCTCAGCTGTAAATTCTGTACAGTCATAGCAGCTATGTAATAGAGCATGATTATGACTTCAGTAACTCAGTTTTCCATACCAGTACACAGAGAATGAGAAGCAATTTTGAACAAATATTGTCTTGATCTTAATAATTTTTTTCCACACTATACATTAATGTACTTTATTTTTCCAGTCACCATTAATTATATGCAAGGTTCACATCTGGTAAAATATTTAGTTTTACCTTGAAGGCTTGAACAGCTGTTACTTCATCAGGGTAGAGATTTATTTATTTCCCAGATCACATCTTCATAACTAGCCCTACCCATCTCATGTTTCCAAAATTCTCCTTGATATTCTACTTAGACTGTGGAAGGAACAACATTATGGCAAATAATACCACAGAGCTACAAAATGTCACTCTGAAACAAACATCTTTTAATTCCTGGTAGAAATATACCTCTTATACATAATCTGAGTTGATTGCACAGCATGTTTTCACTGTATTCACACTCTTCATTGTATACCTACCTAATCATTTGAAATAAAATCTACTTTTAAAAAGGAAGCATATGTAGGACCATATCAATGCTAACAGCTGCCTTAAATTATAATTGTGCTGTAATCTATAATTGTAAAATTAAATGCTTCTTTTTTAAAAAAACATGGCCTTCATCATTTATGTTCTGATGTTCTTTGAAAAGCTGTGATCTTATTTAATTCACTTTTCATGCTGCCTTTTTTAAAGCTTGGAATAATTTTTTGAACATCGTTTCCCCAATTTTCATTTTTTTTGTTTTAAATGATGATTGTTGCATAGTAACACTTTTTTGGGTGATAAACATTCCTTCCTAAATTTCAACTGTGTGTCATTCTGTCTAGCTGTAAAACCAAACAAATAAACAAATCCATATGAATCATGAATCTTCTGTAGAAAGTGTGCAGATTCTGAATAAGAATGTAACTTTCCCATATTATTTGCATCTTTCTGTGACTACAAAGGCATAAATTATAGGTACATAAAAAAAAGAAAATAAAAAAGCCTCTATTTGCATCATTCTTGACTAATTATAAGACAAATATGTTTAATATGTTTAGGTAGATCCAAGCTCTGACCAGAAGACTTAGAGTCTGAGTGGGCCACATCAGGAGTCTAGCAGGTTTCACTGGAACCTCTGATCTAACAGAATAACAGAGTTGGAAGGGATCTTGGAGGTCTTCTAGTTCAACCCTTGCTCAAGCAGGAAACCCTATAGTATTTTAGACATTGTTGTCCAATGTCTTCTTAAAAAACCTCCAGTACTGGAGCAACCACAACTTCTGAAGACAAGTCATTCCACTGATTAATTGTTCTGTCAGGAAATTCTCCTTAGTTTCTAGGTTGGTTATCTCTTCACATGGACCAGTTTTCTGGCCTTTCATGACTTGATGCATCGCCACAGAAACATTGGAAGAATTCAGTAAGGTTACCACAAGGGCTGCCTCTGCTAAACAGGAAAATAATAGCAGCCCTCTGTAGACTAAACACTCAGTACATACAATATATAGTATATGCAACAATCTTTTTCCAAATATATGTTTACATGCTGTTGTGATTAATAAAATGAAAAGTCATTTAAAATCATCATTTGTGATTACTAAATCCATAGGAGGAGAGTTGTAGTTTCAGACTTGCAAGATTGATGTTAGTCTCACATAGTAAACCAGATAAAGAGCTAATTCTTGCAAGTCTGAAAGTACAATTCTCCTCACACTCCCATCTCTTTACACAGTTTGAGAAACTATGGAAGGCATGGTAATATTATAAAAATCAATTTGCAAAGAGGTAGAACTTAAAAGTGAAATAGAGGGAAAGAAAACAATATATTAGCCTTAACTATCTAAAAGATAATGCTAAGAAAATTCAATTTGCAAATTAATATGATTTTTCCTCCCAGTACAGTAAAATAAACAATGTTTCTCCTTATTTGCTTGGCATTCATTAAATTGAGTAGAGAAGGGATTGCCTCATGCTTATTTAAAAGAACTAAATGTGATTCGGTTTATAATATAGCAGGATGTTTGACAAATATTATGCAAAAAAGTTACAGTATCATGTCAAATTGACTGGTTAAATAAGATCATGGATGGAGAACTTTTGTGTGATTCCCCAGAGCCTCAGATTCAACTATGTGATATAAAAGTTCAGCCAAAAACTATCTGCATTTTAAAGAGTTTGATAAAATACTAATACCTTGAAAGTATTGCATACAGATAAAACTGAAACTATTTTATTTCTGCCCCAATATTTTTTACCCTTTTACTCTTGGCTCTGGTGATTTTATTAGATATTTCTACCACAGCTGCCAGATCATTTGGTGGATTATATTAATCCAGAAAAAAAGCATTTAGAAGAAACAACAACTAAACAAAATATCAGGACATGAAACAAGCTAGGCGTTTATTACTCATCACATGTCTGCCAGAATATATATAGTAAATTATTAAACTTTTCTGGAAGGCCAAAATAGTCCAGGAAGTGATTGTTACACATATTGGGACTATTGAAAGCAAGGGATGTGGTGGCTCAGTGGGCTAAAATGCTGAGCTTGTCAATCAGAAAGGTCGGCAGTTCGGCGGTTCAAATCCCTAGCACCACGTAACGGAGTGAGTTCCCATTACTTGTCCCAGTTTCTGCCAACTTAGCAGTTTGAAAGCACGTAAAAAAAATGCAAGTAGAAAAATAGGGACCACCTTGATGGGAAGGTAACAGTGCTCCGTGCGCCTTTGGCATTTAATTATGCCTGCCACATGACCATGGAAAAGGCTTTGGACAGCGCTGGCTCTTCGGCTTTGAAATGGAGATGAGCACCGCCCCCTAGAGTTGGGAATGACTAGCACATATGTGCAAGGGAAACATTTACTTTTACCTATTGAAAAGCAGGACCTCTAGTCTTCTTTTACAAAAATAGAGGAATGACATCCAGCTTGTCTAGCAAATAGCACATCTGCAATTAAGAGATGAGGCTATAGCAATTGGTGGAATTTATTTAAGTATATCGCCCTTTCCCTCCAAAAGGGAATATGCACAGGAGAAGATAGAACATCTGCTTTGCATTCAGAAATGTCCCATTTCATGCTCTCTAGAACTTAATGTGGTAGGAAATTCTCTCGCCTGAAATTAGAGAATCGATCCAGTCAGGAAAGTCAGTCATAAACTAGCAGAGTGGAGTAGAATTAGCATTCATGAACTTGTGCATATCCCAAGGCTCTCAAATAGGAGTCTGAATGGGGCTTACCTTTAACTACAAAGCAACTGAAAAAGAAATATCTGGCAAAGATATATCCCCAGCCCTAATTTAAAAATAAATGCTCTGTTTCAAAGAATCCCAGAAAGATTAGCTCCAACAATTATTCAAAATTTCCCACTACACCTCAGGATACTAAATATATTATTCTGGTATGATATAGGAGATGATGGGCAGTTCCCATTCCCAATCCTAGCTGACTATCACAGGAACCCAAAGACAGAAGTTGGGAATAACAGATGCTAAAATCTTTCTATAGTAATAGACAATATAAGCTTATCATTTCCACATGAAAACATTTAAGAAATGGTATCCACCCATATATTCTCATTTTCTTCCCCCTCTTTCCCTCCCCCCCTCTCTCCTCTTATCACTATCATCCTTTATGTCATTTAGCTTTATGATAGTTTTTTTTTTTTTTACTTTATGATTGCAATGTGGCCCAAGACATTTACCTTGCAGGTAAGATGGAGTAGGCAATAAAGTTTATAAATAAAATGAAAGTAAACCAGAATTATCTATCTTCCGATATTTATCTATCATGTGGCCAACAATGGAGAGGCAAGAGATAATTTACAGACCTGGCAAGATTTTTTTCTGGGACAAGTATATGGCAATATTCTAAAACCTAGGTTTCCACTTATGTGCATATGATGGAACCATTGTTTGTTAAATAAGTTATAATTGACTGGATTTGTATAAACAATAATAGATGGATTCCAAATTCATGTTAAGGGGAAATCTATGTTATGGCTAGTACAAAAGGGCCAACTTGCAGTGCCAGAGTCACTTTTTCCTCTGAGTTCAAGTCTTGCCCTTAGCAGTTCTTTGAAAACTGGCCCAATTTTACACTATTTTAAGTCACAAGATACATTAAAATTGTAAGTCCAATCCTACTATCAGTTTAAAAATAAGACATAATAAAATTTGCTCTACTTGCTTATCTACTGTGGCTACTGGGTTTTCAAGAATTATTGAGTACATTTTCTAGTTATTTCTGTCTAATCTTGGTTTCTGTAATGAGTCATTTCCAGCAAGAAAGTTACCAAGTGTCAATTTTCCGCAGGAGTTATTGGACTGTAAGTCATACATAGGTGCCTAGTGAGAAAAATGGATCTCATGTGCTTTGAGAGTATGTTTTATCTACTGAGTCCTGCTGCCTTCTGTTTCACAAGATATATTTGGAAAGGAATGAGAAAAGCTGGCAGGAAATTCTGAATCAAAATTAGAAAAACCTGAGGTGTGTGTGTGTTTATAAGTGCTCAGTTGAAATACTTTGGTCCATTCAGCTCTCTTTCTCTCGCTTACCCCTTGAAGCTGAGAAAATCCATTAATTACACATGGATCTTTTTAAATTGTATTTTCTCATCTCTTTGGCAGAAACCACTTTGTCCCCTGAAAAATGCACTAATTTGAATGAAATATTCAACTCCCATTAAAGCTGGTACAGATACTTTGCACAGATTATTTTCTAGTGACATTTCACTGAATTCCAAAATGTCTTTGTATTGACTGTAGCTATAGATGTGTGAACCTTAATGTGAAAGTTTCATAGAATGAGGAAATGCTCTCGACATGGGAAAATAAGATACGAGAGTTCTGTGCAAAGAATGATTGATTCCATGGGAAAATACATATAAAAGCAAAAATATATAACATTTTGAGGAGTTACAAAAGTAAAAAAGAGAAAGAGGGAGAGAAAATGGGGGTGGGGGAGAGAAAGAAGAGAATAAATTATAGCCAGGAACAATATAATTTTGAATATATATGTATACAACTCATAGGAAACCTATCACTCACTGCTGTAATTCACTCATATTCGGCAATAATGGGTGGAAAATGTTACGGGTTCTAAGAAAACCAAGAAAACAAAAGCAAACATATGTTTTGAAGAAAAGACCAGACTCTCCAGTCTTATAGCACAATTTAATTATCAGTGGATAAAACAGCAACATGTCAAGCGCTGCTATATGGAAGAAAAGATCATGATTCTGAGAAGAATATTCTAACTTTTGAAATTAAACTCTGCAGTCAAAAAACATTTTCATGCATGTGTGCCTTTTTTCCTCATTAATTTTATTTATAGTCCCTCTAGACAAATAATAGGAAGAGAGAACATGGTGCAATTTTAGATTTATACCTACAATTTGCTTATTGCATGATATGCTGCTATCTTCTTCCTCTGAAACTATTGCAGTGAAAACATAGGAATGGAATACTTATTAGGGGGCAATGGAAATGAAAGTGAGGAACAAAGCCTTGCCTTCAGCCTGAGGGGGAAAAAGCAAATTGGATGAGCCATACTCACCTCAAACATGTAGATACTGTATTTCCTCTTCTTTTCTTTTTCTTATTTATGTTGAGACACTGGAAAGAAACAAGAAGTAATGGTAATATAGGGCTTGGAAGAACTTGTTTTCCCCACAAGAGAAAGAACGAGGATAGCTGACGAGGAAGCCTATATTGCTGATAGAAGTTTCTTTCAAGGCTTTTATAAAAATGTTGAAATGAGAGAAGTAGCATTTCCTACTGAAAATAATAGGCTTGGTATTCCAATTTCAATTTCCAGCAGAAAGAAAAAAAACATAAGCTCAGTGTTCTCTGTTTCTGCCTTCTATATTCATTCAGAAATCCCAATGCTTAGAAAAAGAAGGAAGCGTATCAAGGAGAGGTGAATGCATTTACCTTCTAAAACTTGTGTGAAGGATCAGATGAAGCTCTTTCAAAAGTGTAATATCTCTTCAGGTAAACAATCGGATGCTTGTGAATCCCTAGATTCCCCTTCCCACTTACCTTAGAAGCCATCATGGTTTTTCATCCATGACTTCTTTCATCCATGACTTCTTTAACCAAAAAAGAACAAGTGAGATAAAGTAATAGGAAAATTGGTTAAAATCAAATCAGATAGAATAAAAATAAATATTTTTATTATCATTAAAAAAAAATCTTATACTCCGTAACAACCAGACATTCCAACAGATTGGATTCCAAGCAAGGCAGAGGTGAAATGCTACTGATTTGGACCGGTTTGCCCGAACCACTAGTAAAAAATGCTGCCAGTTCGGGCAAACCGGTATTTCTGATGATCAGTTGTGATGTGATGCACAATTTATACTGCACAGCACAGCACAGCAGATCTCTCCCCTACTGTTCTACTTACCTTTGCAGCAGTGGTAGGTTTCAAAAATTTTTAGAACCTCTTCTGTAGTGTGGCCTGCTTTGTGGGAGTGGCTTGCCAGCCATGTGACTGGGTGGGAGTGGCTTGCTGGCCATGTGGCTGGGTGGGAGTGGCTTGCCAGCCATGTGACTGGGTGGGCGTGGCCAATTTATAAATGTGGTGAAACTCACTTAACAACGCTCTTGCTTAGCAACCAAAATGTTGGCTCAGAAACTCTGGCATTTGAAGCACGCAAGTCTTAAAGCTGTCAAGTTACAAGACCCTTGCACCTCTAATCCTTTAGAAAAAAATCTCAGGTGTTCAAACCTGACAGCTTTAAGACTTGTGGACTTCAACTCCCAGAATTCCTCCTCGCTCTTCATCTTGATGATGTGCGGACGGCAGTGACGTGCAGTGAGGTTTATAGCTGGTGAGGCACTGACACAGGGGTTTCAAATTTTTTTAGACTGTGGACTTCAACTCCCAGAATTCCACAGCCAGGCATGCTCAGTTCCGATTTAAGCGACAGCATTTTTTCCCCCTTGCAAAATAAGTTTCCTTCATTCTTTTCTTCTCTCCTCCCCCTCCTCCTCTCTCTCTCCATCCCGTCCCCCTCTCTCAAACAGACACATGGACACAGAGAAGTTGGATCCCTCTTTCACTCACTCACTCTCAAACAAACGCAAACACAGAAGCACCAATAATAATAGGCACCTTGGTTGTAATTCCCAAATAACTGGAGCACCCCTTGAGTATCATAAGCATTGACAAAATCACCACCAGTCAATTGCAAAAGGCAGCTTTACTATAAACAGCCTACATCCTGTGACAATACCTTTAATGCCATCAAACAACAACTACTGTCTATCCCAGGGGAAGAGTGGCTGGAAGTTGGATGAACCTGAGGCAGTGACCTGATTGGACCATGCGATACAGATGGGAATGGAAGGGGGTAGGAGCTTTGACTTTGGTTTTGGGTGGGGAAAAATGGGGACCTCAGATTTGGGTTTTTCCCAGATGTGCCATATTGACATCTCTAATAATTCTTGCTTTGAAGAAGAGTCTTTCCTCAGAGTTTTGATTCTGTTTGGGGAGGGGGTGTTACTTGGAACCCTGACACTTGGGAAGGACTCTATAGATGGATAAAAATTCCAAATCCAGTCAACATCTGGCTGACTGTACAACCAACCATAAGAAGAAGAACAATATTGGATCAATCCATCCACCCTTAGCGGTCAATGCTGATCAATTTGGGGAACCCTGTTGTAAAGACCCCTTTTGAATCCATCTTAATGTAGTTTTATGTGACTCCACCAATGTAGAAATATATATATATGCAGTCCAAACACATATTCTAAATAGAATATATGAAGAAGGTTCCAGATGTGGTAAATACAAGAATTGTGCAAGAACTATAAAGGTAGTATGGAGAGTGTAGTGAACAATGTTGGTATGAAATGTTTTGTCTCTGCTTTCTTTTTCTTATCTCATGTCTTTAATATATCGGCTTACCATGTCTTACCCCTTTTCTGAATCTGGCATATAGAATATGATTGTGCCTTCTAGATAATGATTGCATTTAGTATCTACACAGGAGCACCATTCCAATATAGTGCTAAATAACTGTGAGCAGAAATTATTCTCAGTGGATTCCAGGGGGGGAAATGATACTCTTTTGCCAGAAGGAATACTTTTTCTTGTATTTAGAACTCTGTCATCTGTAGACATAGCTATTTGTTATTACATTGACCAAGCTTATTTTTTCATTTGTTCATTATTTTTGTTTAAAATACAAACATTACTGATATCCAATATTCCAAAAATATTCTTTATGCAGTGCTATGCTGCTGATTTGGCGGAAGAGATAGAAAATATTTGCAATAGTGATATTTATCACTGTATAGCAGAATAGTCTTTAAACTTCAATCTTTCATAGGTACCATGGGTAACAAAATCCTAAATAAAGCAATATCTGATTTAAATAAAATAAAAAAGGAACATCTGAATTGATGGTTGAAATACATTTTATGACAAATATACTAGCATTGCCCTAAATAAGTTATTTATCATGGGGGGGGGGGGAAAGTATATACATGTAAAAAAGAAGTAAATTGCAGAAAATTCTATATTTGTTGCACCATACTGTGAGTTGCTGATATGTGTTCTGTGTTTTTTTTAAAAAATAAACATATTAATAAATTCTGTGAAACTGTTTTCTAAATCTATATCAGATAGGTAAGATGCCCTTAAACTGCAAGATTCCTTTATTGAGATCTCAGGATCTAACTATTAAAGGGGTAATAGCACATAGCATTAGATTGTACCAGTTCAAAGATTGAATCTGACCATCCAGTGTATCACAAGAAATCCTGATAGCATCCTCACTCTGTCAGAGATGAGGAGAAAGTGATTAGATGGCAGTACTTCATTGCCACAGCCCCTAAAATCTAGAACTTCTTGCCACTGGGGGTTCAAGCATCTGTTTCTTCCATGTCATTACCAAAGCTGTTAAAACAACATTATTCCATTGTGTTTTTAACTGGATCATTTCTAGTGATCATCTGGAGGAGAATTGTCTTTTACATTTATGCCTTTAATTTTGTCTTTACTTTGTGGGTTTTTTTCCCCCATTGTACATTTCCAAGACTACAGATTGGGGTACATTATAAAAATTATGAAATAAATTTCATCATCATAAAGTGTGATCTAGTTATTAAAAGCCAATCACATCTAAGCTAACAAATGGGTAATCAGAGCATTTTGGGGTTCTAGAATATTATTTTTATTATCTATATCTATGCAGCTGGGAGCATAGTTTATAATTTAGTAAGGAGTAGTAACATCACAGAACAAGCTGACACCTTGTGAAAACTAGATTGCAAATTCTGTGATAATGTTAATTATTTACCTGAACTACACAAAGCATAAAATGTTTGGAGAACATGTCAGTGGATATAACCACCTGTCTTCACATCAATAAAGCAACCACATTATTTTTACACACTTCCACAGCTCTTCCTGAAACTGCTATGAGATTTTTCCACAAGTTTATACACACAGAATCACTTTGTTGGTTTTTTAAAAATTGTAAATGACCTCTTTCAATTCGGGCACAGATCTATTATTTACTCTTTGAAAAATAGAGTAAGAGTTTTCAGTGAATAAATATTTGTCATAGGCTAAAGAAAATATGTCTTATATATATTAAGTAAAATTAAATTTCATGTTAATATTAAAAGGTAACTTAAAATATCCGAAATATAAAGCAACACAGCAAAACTATAAAAATAGAAAAATCAAAAGGGACTGAGCAACGATAATTTAAAAGGCCAACATAAATAATTTTTAATATCAAAACATTTTATTTTCATTTTTATATACCTGCTAAAATCATGCATTGTTAATATTTTCTTGAAATATTGAGGAAAGCAGGTGAAATTGAAGACTATGCCTCTTCCTCCCCCCCCCATCTGTGTGTGTAAAATACCTTGCCCAAGGAATATCTAATATTTTTACTGATATATGAAAATATTTTTCCCATCAAACAACTGGAAACGAATTTAAGAGAAGACCACAAAGAAATCCCTTGTGTTAATATTTATGTTTATGATGAAATAGCAGTTAGACTTATATACCGCTTCATAGGGCTTTCAGCCCTCTCTAAGCAGTTTACAGAGTCAGCATATTGCCCCCAACAACAATCCGGGTCCTCATTTTACCCACCTCGGAAGGATGGAAGGCTGAGTCAACCCTGAGCCGGTGAGATTTAAACAGCCAAACTGCAGAACTGCAGTCAGCTGAAGTAGCCTGCAGTGCTGCATTTAACCACTGTGCCACCTCGGCTCTTTATAGATGGTTGAGATGTTGTTGTTGAGCCATAAAGTGTGTCTGACATTGGTCAATCTCAGAATAATTTTTTTAAAAGTTAATGTGATTTCTAACCAATTTTTGTAAGGCACTATTTTATCCAATGTGGCTGCTTCTCAAGACCACTCAGAAAGAAGAACTGTTGTGAAATTTGGTGACTTGTTTATTAGTACATGCTCACTACCATGAACATATTATCCTTGTCTTTCAGACTCTGCACTAACTTCTGGAGGGAATTGTTGGTTAATTAGATGATGTTTTATTTTGATTGTGCTAAATGCTCATTTTATTTTATGAATGGTTTAATTATTTATTATGTAATACTACTGTGAACATTTTAATATACTCTAATTTGATTTTCCTAATTAATCCTTAATTTGATTACCATGGAATTTGATTATCATTTATTGTACTCTACATGTTATAAACCATTGGAAGTCTTTATGAAATATGACAATCTGTAAAGTAGACAAATAGCCAGACAACCATGGGGATTAAAAAGACACCATGGGCTACAACAGAGAAGGTGAATAGTCCACTATTGCTATACTATATCCAAGCTTTAGTGTTCAATGTTGGTATAGCAAAATTGAAGCCTCATTATGCAAGGTATAACAGAATAAAAGAGTTGGACCTTGGAGGTCTTCTAGTCCAACCCCCTGCTCAAGCAAGAGACCCTATACCAGACAAATGTCTATCCAGAATCTTCCTAAAAGCCTCCAGAGTTGGAGCACTCATAATTTCTGTAGGCAAGCCATTCCACTGGTTAATTTCTCCTTATTACTAAGTTACATCTCTCCTTGATTAGTTTCCATTCATTGTTTCCTGTCCTGACTTCTGGTTCATTGGAAAATAGGTTGGCCCCCTCTTCTTTGTGACAGCCCTCAAATATTGGAACACTGCTATCATGTCAGCCCTAGTGACATGATAGCATGTCACTATTTGAATTGAAATTAGTAAGGCGACATCAGGTAAAAAAACCATTGTCTTTATGCTGATTTTTGCCTCTAATTTGTCTATTCATTATTTTTTCCTATTCTTTGAAAAATACCAGCGATTGTTGTTTGGAAACATGGAATAGTCAAATTCAACAATGCTGTTTTTATTATTTATGTATAGAAGTGTTCAGAAAACTTCTATACATAAGTAATAATAAGGAAAGAGGGAGCAGGGAGACCTTGTTCTGGTTTCAAATCAGCAAGGGACTCCAAACTGATCTTAAACACCCTAATGTGATAGGTTTGGTCATGTCAAAAGATGATCCAGAAATAAATTTTGTGGTAAAAGGAATTGAAATGATAGGTAACAAAACTGGATTTTAAAAAGCATTTTGGCAAAGGCTCTTCTTGAAGGTTCTGAAACAAATTTAGCAGACATAATAAGAGAACACATCTGGTTAATTATTAAAGTAATTATTTAAAGAACAGGAAGCAGATTAGAAATACAAATTCGGGCCTTGTAATGAAGGGAAATTAGTAGTGCATTGATAACAGCATTTCTAACATATCCACGAAGTTAGTTTTCCAACTGCATCAGATCATATCAGATCGGAAGAATGCTGCCAATGTAGCAAAATGAGTTTAATGTAAGCAAAGTGTAGGTAAATACTGTACAGATTGGTTCACTTCCTACCTATTTTTCTAATATTTGCAAATAGAGCTTGATTTAGTGATAGGTGTTAGAGTGGTATGATGAATAGGTCAAAACATAGCAGCACTGGTGGCCTGCTGCATTTAGAAAAGGTAAAAACAATTTTAGGAATAAGTGGAAATATAATTAACAAAATAAAACTGCTGGTACTATAATTATAGAAATCAATTATATCAGAATACTATGAAAATACTCTTTAGTACCTAAAATATTGTAGCCCAAGAAAGGACAACAAATGTGATATGAAGTTTCTTTCTTTCTTTCTTTCTTTTTTTCTTTCTTTTTTCTTTCTTTCTTCTTTCTTTCTTCTTCTTCTTCTTCCTTCCTTCCTTCTTCCTTCCTTCCTTCCTTCCTTCCTTCCTTCCTTTTTGCTATTTCTACACTATTAGATTCAAATGTTAATAATGGACTAAAATATGATTTGTGACAACTAATGAAGATCTTTCCATATTTATACAAAAACGTTCACTAACTCTTGAAAATTTTAATCTGTTTCCTGTTTCTTATTTAGTACAATTAACAAAACCAAAGGTCCATTCACTGTCAATTAAGCTTTGGCATACGTTTGTGATCCTGTTATTTCCAGGTTTTTATGTGGAAGATTTATAAGTATTTTAATCATTTATTTCATAATTAGGGCAACTCAATAATTCTTTTCCATCTGAAACCAGATTTATGTCATCAACAGTAGAAGACAATATCATTTTTTAATCTCTGTTTGAAGTGCATATGTCAAAATGTAATATGATTCCATGTCTCATAGTTGCTTTTCTACTTATTTTGGTCATGAAATAAATCAGGATTATAAAAGAAGAAACCTTTCACTTTTGATTTTTTTAAAAAAAGAATCCTTTCTGTAAATGAAAGAAATTGCAAATTTTGATATTTTCTTAAAATAATTAAGTAGATGAAATCTTCACCAATAAATGTATTTAGCTCTTCTTAGCGTGGAAACAATTATCTTATCTTCAAATGAACTATAATGAAATCAGAATGATAAAACCTATATTATGACATCACAGTGCAAGGTCTACCTATTTGTTCTGGTAGTGTGATGTCCTCTCTTTGTCTCTGCCCCCGCTCCTCTCTTCCTCTATGGATGCCTGTGCATAAGTAGTTAGGTAGGAAGAACTCTAGCTTCTTCCTCTGAATATTTAGGTGTCAGGAAAAAAGCAGGAACATTTTGTAAGAAGTATGAATTGGTGAGTCCTGACAAATTAACCATTTGATGGTGACCACAGTTCTTTGTTAGGCCTGGAAGCCCTCTTTGCATTGGGCCTTCAGGCTTGCCACATTTAATGCTGTGGGAAACTGGGAGGGGGGAATTATTGGAGTATGGAAGGTATAGTCAAAATAACATTCTTTTCTCAGAGAGTCAAGGACATTTTGCCCTGCACCTGGAAGGGTGTGACTAGGAGGCATCTCCAGTTGTGACGGTGCCTGATTCAATCATGTGATGGACATGTGGAAAAGCCATACTGTTGACAAGTGCTTAAAGTACAGATGCCTTTGTGGGAGTTGGTTGTACTTGCTTCTCTGGGATAAGGGTAGTAGAGACTGCTACAAGGAAAGGCATGAGATTAAAGGCACAAGTGAACAGGAATAGCATTTACTACTTCTTAAATGAAAACTTCACCCTGAGTATTATACATAGTAAATCTTCTTAATTTGAATTATTTCATATATGTCTTTTTACCATTTGTACACCCTCCAGACTTGTCTTATTGGTAAAATGGGTAATATAAATGAATGAATGAATGAATGAAAGAAAGAAAAAGAAAGAAAGATAAATATTTCTTCCTTTTTGTACTTGTTACATGATACACAGGTTCCAGTATCTGATTGAAAAAGGTAGGCAGATCACACAGGTTTCAATGTTTTCTTTTATTTCCCCTTTATTCCATTTTATGGAGATAGAAAGAAATAATTTGGATATCAGCTAGGGCTTATCAGAGCAATCAAGCCTTTTCATCTTCCCATCTCCAGTACTGCTAATGGATTTGCATTCTTTTGTGTAGGTGGTTTCCCTTTCTTCTCTAACCAAGCATAGCATAAAATATCATTTGCATTTACCATCATAATATAAGTCATTATATGTGGTTCATATCACTAATTACCAGGACTGCTTTTATTTATTCATCCAGGTTTGAAGAAAATGGTTTTAAAGCAAATTAACAATTTACCATCCCTCAGAGAACCGATAGATTTTGCTCTGCTGTCCTTTGTTCTTAGGATCCACGGTCTATTAGAATAGCATTCTGTGGTGCTTTTTTTCCTCCTCAACATATCTTTCTTTAAATCTTTTGGTGAGTCTTCTCATTCAGTATTTATTGATTTTTACCAGTATAAAATGTTCAAACCAGTTTACCAGCCAAAATCATTCTAGATACAAGCCAACAGTCCATCTTCTACAGCCACTGGAGCTATCAATCTATATTAACCATTAAAACATGCTTATTTCATAAGCTTCCTTTTCTCCAGTTCAGTTCAGTTCACTTTATTTGTATGCCGCCCTTTTCCCTGGGGGACTCAGGGCAGCTCACAGTTCAAAAGGGGTGGGGGAAGGACAAACAATTTACAACATAAAAGCATTACATCATTTAAGAACTCACAGTCATACAATTCGAGTAGGGGTTAAAATCTTTAACCCCAGGCCAGCTGGGATAGCCAGATTTTAAGTGCGGCGCGGAAGGTCTGGAGGGTGGTGAGGCTCCAGATCTCCACGGGGAGTTCGTTCCAGAGGGTCGGAGCAGCCACCGAGAAGGCTCTCCTCCGAGTAGTTGCCAGTCTGATTCGGAGGAGGCCTAATCTATGCGATCTTATCGGTCTAATGGAGGTGATTGGCAGTAGGCGGTCTCTCAAGTACCCAGATCCAATACCATGAAGGGCTTTGTAGGTGACAAGTAGCACCTTGAAGCGCACCCGGAGATCAACAGGCAGCCAGTGCAGCTCGCGGAGGATAGGTGTTAAGTGGGTGAATCGAGGTGCACCCACGATCGCTCGCGCGGCTGCATTCTGGACCAGCTGAAGTCGCCGAATACTCTTCAAGGGCAGCCCATGTAGAGCACATTGCAGTACTCCAGCCTAGAGGTCACAAGGGCACGAGTGACTGTTGTGAGGGCCTCCCGGTTCAGATAGGGACACAACTGGTGCACCAGGCGAACCTGGGCAAATGCCCCTCTGGTTACAGCTGACAAATGGTGTTCAGAAGTCAGCTGAGGGTCCAGGAGGACTCCCAAGTTGCGAGCCCTATCTGAGGGGCGTACAATTTGACCCCCCCAGCCTGAGATGGAACACTTGGCCAATTCGTGGGAGGGAAGCACAACAGCCACTCGGTCTTTTCTGGATTGAGCACAAGCTTGTTAACCCCCATCCAGTCTCTAACAGCCTCAAGACCCTGGCTCATCACGTCCATCGCTTCATTGAGTTGGCACGGGGCGGACAGATACAACTGTGTATCGTCCACATATTGATGGTATTTTATCCCGTGCCGTCGAATGATCTCACTCAGCGGTTTCATGTAGATGTTGAAAAGAAGGGGGGACAGGACCGAACCCTGCGGCACCCCATGTGTTAGGGGCCTAGGGGTCGATCTCTGCCCTCCGACTAACACCGACTGCGACCTGTCCGAGAGGTAGGAGGAGAACCACTGTAAAACAGTGCCTCCCACCCCCACCTCCCGCAGTCGTCGCAGAAGGATATCATGGTCGATGGTATCGAAAGCCACCGAGAGGTCAAGGAGCACCAGGAGGAGGCATGGCCTCCATCCCTGGCTCTCCAGAGATCATCGGTCAATGCGACCAAAGCGGATTCTGTGCTGTAGCCAGGTCTGAAGCCGGACTGGAATGGATCGAGATAACTGGCTTCCTCCAAGGATCGCTGGAGGCCACCACCTTCTCAACAACCTTCCCCACAAAGGGAGGTTGGAGACTGGACGATAGTTGTTTAAAATGGCTGGATCCAAGGATGGTTTCTTCAGGAGGGGTCTCACCACCGCCGCCTTTAAAGCGGGGGGAAAGACCCACTCCCGAAGGGAGGCGGTAACAACCACCTGGATCCAGCCTCGTGTCACCTCTCTGCTGTTTACAACCAGCCAGGAGGGGCACGGGTCCAGCACACATGTGGAGGCGCCAACAGCTCTCATCGCCTTGTCCACGTCCTCAGGGTAACAGCTTGAAAATCAATCCAGCGATGGCTTACCAGATTATCCCTTAGTGCCTCGGCTGGTTCTGCAGGATTGGAGTCCAGGTTCGCCCGGAGCCGAGCAACCTTGTCCGCGAGGAATTGGACGTAATCCTCAGCCCTGCCCTGCAGCGGATCGCCCGTGTCCCTCCTATTTAGGAGGGAACGGGTTATCCTAAACCGGGCGGCTGGGCGTGACTCAGCGGACGCAATCAGAGAGGCAATATGTGATCTCTTAGACGTCCTGATTGCTCGAATGTATTCTCTGATGCAGGTTGTTAAAGTGCTCGGCTCGATTCGGATTTACTGGACCTCCAATTGTGCTCTAGGCGTCTCTTCCGGCGCTTCATCTCCCGGAGTTCCTCAGTGAACCAAGGAGCCCTCCGGGATCCACTGCCTCGGAGCGACCGTAGAGGCGCAATACGGTTAAGGGACTCCGTCGCTGCTGAGTTCCAGGCAGCAACCAGAGTCTCCACCGGACTGCGGGCGGAGTATCAGGAATAACCCCAAGCTCCGTCTGGAACCCCAAAGGGTCCATAAGTCCCTGGGGCGGAACCACCTGGTCGGTTCCTCCTCCCTACAGTAGGGGTTTGGTCTCCAAAAGTCAAGCCTCAATAGGTAGTGGTCCGACCATGACAGGGGCAAGATCTCGCTACCCCTCAGACCAAGATCACAATTCCACTGCTCCGAGAGAAATACGAGGTCAAGCGTGTGACCCGCTGAGTGGGTTGGTCCCCGGATTACTTGGGTCAAGCCCATGGTTGTCATGGAAGCCATGAACTCCTGCGCTCCATCAGAGTGTTCACCGAGCGAAGGCAAGTTGAAATCCCCCAGAACCATAAGTCTGGGGAACTCAACTGCCAGCTCAGCTATTGACTCGAGGAGCAGGGAGGGCTGCTGCAACGCAGTTGGGAGGCAGGTACGTTAGCAGCACACCCACTTGACCCTTGAGGTCCAACTTCACCAGCAGGGACTCACACCCGACAAGCTCCGGAGCAGGGATCCTACGAGGTGCTAGAGACTCTCGGATAACAATGGCCACACCCCCCCCCTTCTCTGGGTCCTTGGCTGCTGGAGCACCTGAAAGCCCTCTGAGCACATCTCTACGAGGGGACTCCTCCCTCCGGGCCCAGCCAGGTTTCAGTAATACACAATCCAAAATCTTCTCTAACATTCTGGGTGATTTATGACTTCCTCCCTTTTTGCCAACTTTATATCCTCCCTTCTTCTATGAGTCCTAGGTCTTATGAGAATCTAATCTAGCCTCGCCTCTCAGCTGAATATCAGCAAAGTAGCACAAAGTATAAGTAGGTAGAGTACTTGGATAAAATTCCTATCATAGTCCAATAGAATGATAATCATACTATTATTCTGGATAAACATATTGTTTTACTTTATCTTCATCAATGCTGCTTTGCATTGGAAGAAAAAGCAAAATCTATATGTGTGGGGTGCAGACACAATTTGCTTCAGAAAACATCAGCTTTTGGAACTGTTTTTAAAACAGATTTATTTATTTTGGCAGCTGACAATCAACAGCCTTTTGAACAATGTAGCTCGTAAAGTGCAGCACCAGGTTATTTTTCTTTTGCAAAAACAAACAGGTCTGCAGTAGAATTGTTAGCTTCTCAAACTGATGTTTGCTATTCAAAGTCAATTTAGATGCCATTTGCTTGAAAAGATGGCAAATGACAAGTATAGTCATGAGAGGCTAATTCAAAAGAAGCTGGCTTTCATAATGAAATCATAATTAGGATTGTAGTAGAGGCTCTTTCATTATTTGTCCATATTTATAGTGCTCATTCCTTTTTTCCCCTTTCCTGCTCAGAAATGTAAAAAAAAATGCATTCAGGCAAATGTACATTTTCAGTACAATCCAGTGAAAGTCTGTTTTGAAGTCTGCAGAGAATTGCTGCCTAACAGCTTGATGCTGCTCATAGTCATTCACAAATGGATTTCAAAGTGGTTGATGAGCTTGTCAATTATAATTGTTGTTGGCATCTTAGCACCTAATTTTTTTTACATTATTCTGCTACATCAAAAGCATCCCTATTGTATTATAACTGTAGTCTTTCATACAGAGATCTTACTGTTAATTTGGAAATTGGCCTGAAACCTTGGGGGTAACACACTTTCAAATGGATTGTCAATAAGCTGGCCAAGTGTCATTTAAAATATTCATCTTTCTTGTTTTGTATGTAATATAGATCTTTTGGAGTCCAGTCAGCCTTAAATGTTGCTTTTGTAACTTTATTAGATAATCTTTATTTGTTGAAAGTTACATTTCTTTGGAAGCAATCTTTTGAGAACTGTGACTCATCTTATAGGTGGATAAAACTAGAGCAAGCAGTGGGCAATGCTGACATAAAAGATAAAATCTAGCTTCCTTCTTTTTGTGACTTTCTTTTCTTTTCCTTCCCCACACGATGGACTATCACAAAACAGACAAATAGAATTTTAAGCAAAAAGAAATGCAAGAAAACTAAAAATTAAGGAAAAGAAGAAAAAAGTTTAAAAAGTACAAGCAAAAAAAGAAGAAGAAAGAAATGAGAGAGAATAATAGAAAAAGGATAAAATGAAATAGACATTTCTAATGAAGTGGCTTCCAACCTCCGCTATGTTGAGTACTAGGTAATAATAACTCTTTTTAAAATACTTTACTAAATTTCAAAAGCATGACTAAAAAGTAAACAAGCAACAAGAAAGTAAGTTGAAAAGAAAGAAAGGTCAAACAAAAAGGAAGATACAGATGCAATAAGTAAAGTAAACAAAAAGTAAAGAAACAATGGCTATCATTATCATCATCATCATCATCATCATCATTAACCCAACTGTTCTTTTTCAAGTCAATGCAGAATCAGAGAGATTGCTTGAAAATAGTAATGTTGAAAGTAGCAGAGAAGACATTGGAAATTATATTTCTGAATGTATATTGAGTGGTGTTAATGACAAAACAGGAGCTATTCTGAAAATGTGTCACTAAATGCTAAAATATTCCACAAGTCCTTCAAACTCAGGCATCTGAAAATCCAGAGGACTATTCTGGAATTATTCTAACATGATTATTCTGCCAACAATTTCTGATAAGATTTAAGGGAAACTTTAATTGAAAATTCCTTACTAAAAAAAATGAGTCTGAATATATAATTATAGTGGAAAAAACATTTAGTTTTAAGAATAAAACTATACAAATTCTTACTATATAGAGGTGTTTTTTTTTTTCTTTCTCTTGATCTGAGTTCAGAAATATTTTCAAATACATCTAATAAGTGTAGGAGGAAATGTGCCTGCTTCTTTAATGATGTACATTTAATTTCTAGGAACATTAATATGCATCATGAAAACTAAACTGTCTGTCTGTCTGTCTGTCTGTCTGTCTGTCTGTCTGTCTGTCTATCTGTCTGTCTATCTATCTATCTATCTATCTATCTATCTATCTATCTATCTATCTATCTATCTATCTATCATTACCAGGCTAGGTAACATCTTATATTAACATTGCAACTGAAGCAAATGTTGGAAAAGCAGTTTATACCAATTAAATTTTGAATTAATCATCTGGAACAGTATTTCAAATACCTTCAGGAACACACTATCAGAGAATTTATAGAATATAATGTCCTAAATGTCTCAAGGAAATAAGCCATTCCAAAATTTGCCAGGGGTGAGGCATATTTGATAATATCAAATGCAATGATAAATCAGAAAGTTTTTCTTTGAAAAATACAGAAACATAATATTTAAACAAAGAGATACAATTACAGTAGTATGATTCAATTGCTTATTTGAGGTGTTCAGGAATTCCTTTTAAACATGCCGTATGATTAAAATTCCCTAAAGGCAATCTTGGTTTTAAAAAAATTCCCTGAAAGCTGAGCCATTTGAGTTAGCCAATTACTTGATAGCATTCAATATACATGTCAATTTTGAATCCCACTGCTATTGGATTATTGTCTGTCAATCAAATTGGGAAAAGGCCTTGAAAGAAAAGCTGAAATATACTTATGTTCTGTAGAAATAGATTCAAAATTGAACTCTGGCATGGCAGCAGATGGAGTGTCTGAATTGCTCCCCAAATACTACTTAAATCTTTTGTATGTTAATGGAAACTTGCCTGGAAAGCAGAAGTAACTAGAGAATGGAACAGAAAATATTAACTGAAATGTAGATGAGCCATAGAAATGATTTATATTTGATGCTTCGGTAAACTGATGAAATAGGATTATGGGCAGGAGTATTCCCTTCCCCAACCTTTGATAGCTGATGGTGCAACAAATTTAATCAAATAAATAGGTAAATAATAATAACCAAAAATGTGTAAGTTTAATGAAGCTTTGTGAATTCAGACAAAAACAGTTAAGAGGTCCACAAATTCCTTCAAATCTCAGAATGGGGCTTGTTTAACTTAGATTGACTGGTGTTAAATTTGATTTATATAAATGTCTGCTTCCATTCCAGCAGTTTTATGACTGGAATTTTAATTTAAAAATCCAAATTAAAATTTCATCATTTTATGAACAGGATGGACAGATGTCTCACCTTCATATTGATATTGTTGTGCTAGGTATATTAAAAATATTTTATTGTGGAGAGCATCATACGATATTGAACTTGGTAGATTGTGATAACATGGCTTGTTTTGTCATGAGACATTTTTGTCTTCTGCAGAGGCTTTAGACATAACATACCTACAGCTCATTCTATCACGCATTCCTAATTTATTTTTATATTTAAATAAATAGGATTCAAGAGAGGGGATGGTAAAAGTTTAGCCAGTGAATAAAATTGGCAGTCAGAAATGCTGCTAGCTGGGAAATATCAGAAGCTAGGCAGTCCTGGCCACGGTAAATAATGAGACCAGGCAGATGGAGATAATTTTAGGGGCATGGAGAGGTAGAGAAGAAATAGCTAATAGGTAAGATAAAGAGAAGACTCAAGTTTAGAATTACCAGATACAAAGCTGAACTAAATATGGAGCCAGACAATTGAAAATGAGGACAATCTGAACAAAATGAAGATGCACTAACTGTTAACTTTTTTAGCATCTGCAACAGATATTAAAACAAAAACAGGTAGTCCTCAACTTACAACTATAACTGAGCTAAAAATTTCTGTTGTTAAGTGAAACATTGAGTTTTGCCCCATTTTATGACTTTTCTCATCACAGCTGTTAAGCGAATCACTGCAATTGATAAATTAGTAACCATAATTGTCAAAAGAACTTGGCTTCCCCAGTGACTTTGCTCATGAGAAGGTCGCAAAAGGTGGTCATATAACCTTGGGACACTACATCCATGATAAACATAATCAAAGTATGCAAATGTTGATCACATGATCATAGAGATGCTAGAAAGGTCATATCTGTGAAAACTGCCATAGATCAAAGTTTTCAGTGCCATTGTAACTTTGAATAAAGTTACTGTTGTAAATTGAGGTCTACCTGTACTTAGGTCTACATGTATATGAAATTACTTTTTCCAGCATTAGAAAGAATGGTTTTTCAATCACAATATTTTCCAACTAATCTTAATTTGTAAGAACTATACTAGCAATAACATAAAATTGATAACAGCTTTTCACATTTTATCATAGGGACATATGATGAGTTATATAATCTACTGACTACAGTGATCATAGATTTGAAGGGGCTGGATTAAAGCTGATTGCTGAAAGGAAAAAATAAATAAAACCATAAATAATGCTCTTGAATGTGTCAGTGGATGAAGGAAAGAAGGAAGCAGATAATCTATGAAGGTCAAAATATACAAAAGTTTGAATCCTTGCTATGGTGAAAAGAATCCCTCTCCCTCTTTTATAGACTCAAAAAGCTGGACAAACCTATACCTGCCAGATGGAAGACAAAAAAGAGAACCATTTATATGTGCAGAAATAGTCTGCACTTCAGCAGTTTGAGCCTGGCTCTGCAAGATGGAGTGAGTTCCCACTACTCACTCCTAGCTCCTGCCCACCCAGCATGCAATATCACAAGAAGAAAAATGGGTACCATATCAGTGGGAAAAATCTAGCTGCGTTCATGTTTGTAGAGAATGGAGGTTGGTGCTGGACCTGGCCAGACACTAGGCAACAAAACACGAGGCAAGGTGAGGCAAGTTCAGTGGAGAAATTCAGAAGAGCCAGCAACCCAGATGCCACTTTTCAGTAGGTGAAAGCTAGTTCGCCCCCTGCAGTACATCAAAGATAAGCACTTAAGTGCTAATCAGAATGAACTAGCGATTTTCGCTGTCAGGACTGCATTGTGTCTAGCATTTATAGATTTTTCTTGACATTGTAGATCATTATCTATCTATCTATCTATCTATCTATCTATCTATCTATCTATCATCTATCTATCATCTACTGTATGTATCTACAACATCTATGTCTGTCTGTCTGTCTGTCTGTCTATCTATCTATCTATCTATCTATCTATCTATCTATCTATCTATCTATTCTCGCCAAATAGTTTCTCTCCTCTCTCTCTCTCTCTCTCATCTCTCTCTCTCTTCCTCTCTCTCTCTCTTTCTTTCATACTGCCCATCTCACCAAATGGTATTATCTTGAGTAAGAGGCAGTTAGTGGAAGGAAAGTAGTAGATAAGGGCTGTCACATTCCTCTCTGTTTAAGTGAACTCAGATAGTTTTAGCTGTTATGTAGCTAGCTGAAGATAGTGAGTAATGGTGCTAAAACTACAGGGAGGAGTGAAGTTTAAGGCTGAGTATTAGTATTCTGTCATAAGTGCACAAACACTTATGCTTTTATTAAGGGAAAAGGTTGAGGTAATTTCTCTGAGTTTGTATTTATTTTATTTGTTTGCAAGTATGTATAACCTGCTCAAATACCAGAGGGCCCTGGGTGGTGTGCTGCAATAAATTTAGAAAAAAGTAGAAAGGAAATCCATATAACAATAAAACATTAAAAAGTAGAACTAGTGGTGACAGACATCCACAAACAGTTACTGCTTTGGTGTATTTGAATAAACATTAGAAAACTGGGGGCTGTCTGAGGTTTTGGGAAGGGGCATGCTTATAGTGGGGCTACTGTCTTAGTCACACCTCATATAATGAAAAAGGGGAGCCTGGCTGATTGAGCAGTTAAGCAGATCTGGGTTCAACAAGACATTGCCTAACATAAACTGATGTTCTGAGGGTTTGCAATAGAGTTTCTGGAGGCAATGTCATGCCTGTTTCTGGATTGTGTGGTCCTGTTTATGGTAACGTACCAGTGGTGGGTTTCAAAAATTTTTAGAACCTATTCTGTAGTTGTGGCCTGTTTTGTGGGAGTGGCTCGGTGGTCCTGTGACTGGGTGGGTGGTTTGGAGGTCATGTGACTGGGTGGGAGTGGCCAAGTTGGAAAATATGGTGAAACTCACTTAACAATGCTCTTGCTTAGCAACCAAAATTTTGGCTCAATTGTGATAATAAGTTCTGTTTTCTTCTTTCTTTCTTTCTTTTTCTTTCTTTCTTTCTTTCTTTCTTTCTTCTTTTTCTTTTTCTTTTTCTTTCTTTTCTTTTCTTTTTCTTTCGTTTTTTTCTTTTCTTTTTTCTTTTCTTCTTTTTTTTTTTTTTTTTTTTTTTTTTTTTTTTCTTCTTCTTTTTTTATTTTCTTTATTTATTTTTTTTTTTTCTTTCTTCTCTTTTCTTCCTTCCTTTTTTTCTTGTGTCTCTCTCCCCCACTTATTTTCTTCTTCTCTCCTTCCTTCCTTCTTTTCTTGTCTGTCTGTCTGTCTGTCTGTCTCTCCAAGTTTTCTTTCTCTCTTTCTCATTCTTTCCTTCTCTCTCTCTCTTCTCTCTCTCTCTCACACACGCACACACACACACACACTTTTGCTCATGTCTGCCACTGACAGCTCTCAAAGAGAAGGAAGTGTAAGGACTCCTGCCTTTGGAAAGGGTTGGACTAGATTACCTCCATGTTTCCTTGCATTCCTCTATGTTCTCTGTCCCATTTAGTCACAAACAGTCCCATTCACTTTAAAGTTGGGTACAAACTCCATTCACCATGCATCTGCTCTGGTCCCACCCAAGGAGACGAGCTGTGGGGCAGGGGAATGGGCGAGTCTGTGGCTCCACATATCTTGATCTTCTTTCCTGCCTCGGTTCTGCGGGTGGGAGGTGCTGCTGCTGAGAAAGCATGGTGGTGGCAGAGGAGTAGGGGCGTGACCCACCGCCAGCTGCCCCATGCCGCCATTGCTTGCCCCCCTCAGGCCAGTAGCCAGATGCGCAAAGGGGCGCGGCGGCAGTGAGGGCAGCCAAGCAGGGACAGTGCTTTTGTGGGCACTGAAGGAAGGAGTGAATGAATAAGAGCTGAGCAGAGGGGAAAAAAAGCTCTACCAGGTGGGGGGTGGGATGGGTCACTCCATGGCAGGCTGGTTCCGCCCCGTGAAGCCTTTAATTATTTTTTTCTCTACCCCTCATGAGAGTCACGCACACAGTGGCAGCAGCAGGAGGCAAGGGTATGCGCCCTGCGTGGCTTCTTCAAACAGCAGAAGAAGGAACAGGAGGGGAGTTTTGCTGTTTGAAAAGCCCCACATGGAACTCCCCTTCTGTTTCTTCTTCTGCTGTTTGAAGAAGCCACACAGACCGTGCTCCCTTGTCTTTGACAGCTGCCTTGTTTCCAATTGGGGGGAATCCATGCAGCGGGAGGAAAAACATGGATTTCTTCCCCTCAATTGGAAACGAGGAGGCTGTCAAAGACAAGGGAGCATGGTCTGCGTGGCTTCTTCAAACAGCAGAAGAAGAAACAGGAGGCGATTCATTGGACAAACCCACAGGCGCACTCTGCTCTCTCTCCTCTGACAGCCGCTTTTCCAATGAAGGGGGTGGGGAATCTATGCAATTTCCTCCCTCTGCATAGATTCCCCATCACCTTCATTGGAAACAAGGCAGCTATCAAAGAGAAGAGGGAAGTGCACGCCACATGGGCTTGTCGGGGCCTCTGGGCAAACAGATACACTAAGGCACATTAAATTTCACCAACTGGTACGCCTGTACTGGTATGTACCAGCTGAAATCCACCTCTATAATGTATGTTTCAGTCACCTCCTGGTTGGATTACTTTCCATGGGACTGTGCCAGTGTGTCAGGCTCCAAAATCCAAGAAAGACATGTTGTGATTCTTCCAAGCAGATTTTTTTAAATTGTTGCTCATCCATAGACAGAATGCTTTGGTTTTTGTTTCATTTTTGTTTATGAATGGAGTGATTTTAGAGGTGCACACACTTTATATTGTCAATCTTTTATTATTTTATTCTGTTCTGATTTTAACACACTGCTTGAATCCTGGAGTCACTGTTGTGGGAGGAGGGTATACAAATTGTTTAAATAAATAAGTGAACCAGTAAACAAATATTGTTTATTCTATCTAACAGCTGTAACAGATATACTGGGTTGTTTGTTTTTGATTTTTGCGAGGGAGGGGCAGATGATAGGCTTTTTCCTGCATAGCTTCCATGCAATGGCATATACTCCATTAAAAGTTGCATTTGGTCTCTTACTCTTAGAATTTAAAACATTTGTAAAACACGGCATCTCCTTTACCATCCTTCATAATCTGCTTTTTAAACATTTTATGTTTTGTTTTTGCTTTGAAATTAATGCTTACCTGAGCAGAAAGACAGGATATAAATCAAATAAATAGATAGGTTAGATAATTTCATTTGCTACCAACATTTATATAAATGTCATGAGGATTTACTATTTTCCCATAGCTGTTATAATATTAAATATATTAGGTTCAATCTTGTAGCTTTGTCTTCCAACCCAGCAAAAAAATTAAAAAATGGGATTTCAGGATGTATTCTACCACTTTTTCTGGAGAGTTCCAGTTTGGGTTATTTTATTTTCAAATATATTATCTCCTGGTAGCCTTTTCATCCATGTGCAGCTGAGGTAAACATGAGACAATTGAATATAATATGCTATTGTGTTTAAGAGATTAGAGTCATACTGGGAACAATCAGGTTTCCGTCCACATTCAGCTTTTAGATAATTTTTATTTAGTCGTAACTTATTTCATAAAGATGCTGCTTTGAAAGAATAAAAGAAAGTGAGGGCTTTTTTGTGCTATGTTCAAATGCAGACCAGAAGTGTTATAATAAATATATAAAATTAGATTCCAGAATTGCCTTCATTTCAACAATTCTCCATAGGAAATAAAAAGCATCACTTAAAAGAATTATATCTGAGTGCTTTAGTCAATTTGCCCCCTGCTCAAAAAGCTGCTGAGGCGCTAGCAACTAAATACATATTTCATTAGAGTCATCTAATTTTGCACTTACACGTCAAAATTTGCACTATTTTGCAAGGCAGTTTCCCAGTTTGATTAAGGGAACAAGAATGAGTATTTTTATGGAAAATTTAGACACAAATGTATATATTAATTTGCATAATTTAAAAACAGGCAAAATTTTTATGCATTAGAGAAAATCTGTACAAAATTACATATTAATTCAGATTGCATACAGGATTTGTGAAAAATAATGAAAACAAACCCATATTACAGATTTGTTCATTTTTTTAGGCATTCAGTTGAGTAAGTGGAGGTTTCAAACTGAATAGAGAATTGAGTACACACTTTAACACCGTTTTTCTCTTGCTCATACATTATGGGAGGCCTGAAGGCAAATATCCTAACCTTTTATTGCATTCAAGGGTAAAGTTTGAGTTTAAAAAAACCACAAGTAATTATTATGTAAATTTTTACTTAACTTGGTTGAGAGATGAAGGACTATGGATAAGGTTGGGAAGAAAGAAAATTTAAGAAAAAATAGCAAACCTTCAATGTTGATATGCAAACTACATGGATTCCTTCAGAAGATCCTCAGCAGCATAACCCAAAGAAGACTTTGAAATAATATGAGCACAGTACTCCTTCAAACTTCAGAATGAATGTGTGATAGTTGGGAAGACAGGCAGCTGAACAGTTCTGTTCTCTATCTAATTCCAAGTCCATATTACAGTATGTTCAGCTAATATATAAACATTATTTTCTTTTTTTATTTCTTAGAATGAAATTTCCAAGGAAATCATTTAGGAATCAAAGAGGCTTGGTAGGTCAGTGGCTTTATGATGCTGGAAATGGTCTCTGCTCCAGTTCAAGTCCTAACACTGTGGTAGGGTGAGCTCCTGCCACTCGCTCAGCTTCTGTCTACTTAACAGTTCGAAAGCATGTTCTATGTGAGTAGATAAATAGGTACCACTTCAGTGGGGAGACGAGTTGGTGCTTCGTGCAATCAGTCAGATTCCTGCCAGCTCTGAATCTTCCCGGTTACAGTTCCTGTTTATAAGGCAGCTCTGAGGAAGGGAGGGAGCTAAGATGCTGCTGTAGGAAGAGCCGCTCATCTTTCTTTCTGGTACAAAGCCAGCTTCCCTTCCTGTAGCACACCTTGGGAACTGTGCGAGCATGTCCTATGACAAAGCTGATAAATTAACAGCCAAACTACTACTCTGCAATGCAGCATTGTGGTCTCTTGGCTAATGTAACAATGCTATACCCATCATCATCATAAATTGAAAAAGGATATCAGGGATGCTAAAGCTACGTACAGACGGGGGATTGAATATCTTTCTGAGAACTCATACTCTTGTCGGTTGTGGTAAGGTCTGCAACATATCACAGGGAAGAGCAATACAAATAGTTTGTCTAGCAAACTAGTGATTATTTGGCTGAGCAGCTAAATCAATTCTTCAGCTGTTTTGAGGTGGAAACAGGAATGACCATAATTCCAGCATCTACCACTGATAGTACACCACTAACATCTACCATCGACAGACAACTTTTACTGCAGATCTCTGATGTGAGACATTCTTTCCCAAATGTGAACATCTGGAAGGCAGCTGGGCCTGATGAAATCATGAGATGAGTTGTTAGGGACTGCGCTGCAGAGTTAGCTGGAGTGTTCACAGATATTTTCAATCTATCCCTGTTGCAGTGCTCTATCTCTATCTGCCTGAAGACATCCATTATAATGTCAGTCCCTAAGCAGCCAGTAGTGGTATCTCTTAATGATTATAGACTAGTAGCTTTAACATCTGTTGTCATGAAATGTTTTGAGAGACTGGTGTTGAATCATATTAAGGCTAATCTTCCATCTACTTTGGACCCATACCATTTTGCATATAGGAGTAATAGATCAACTGATGATACTATGTCTATTGTTGTCCATACTGTATTGAATCCCCTGGAACAACAGGGAACATATGTAAGGTTGTTATTTGAGGATTATAGCTCTGCCTTTAACACCATTCTACTCAACAGGTTGTTTCTTAAAATGTCCAATTGGGTATAAATCAGAGGATTTGTTTGTGAATAAAGGATTTTCTGACACATAGGCCACAGTCAGTAAGGATGGGACCACAGCATTCTTCTACTCTGATACTAAGCACAGGAGCCCCCCAGGGTTGTGTGCTAAGCCCCTTCCTTTATTTTCTGTACACACATGACTATATCCCATTGTAAAATACCAACACAATTATTAAATTTGCAGATGACATGACAGTGATGGGGTTCATTAATAAGAACAATGAGTCTGCTTATAAAAAAGAAGTACAAGGGCTGACATTGTGGTGTAAAGAATAAATCTTACACTTAACACCAAAAAACTAAAGAACTTATAATTGACTTCAGGAGGAAGAGAGATATACATTTACCACTGTACATAAAGGTGAAAAGAGTTGGTAGTTTTAAATTTCTGGGCATTTATATCTTGGAGGACCTCTCATGGACTATGAATGCTAGCAGGCTTGTGAAGAAGGCACAGAAGATGCTGTGCTTTCTGAGAATGCTCCAGAAGATAAATGTATGTCAGCATCTACTTCTGTCCTAGTATCGAACCACCATTGAAAGTGTCCTGACATATGGCATTCTTGCATGGCATGGGAAAAGCTCTGCGAAGGACAAAAAATGTCTACAGAGAATCATTAAAACTGCCCAGAATATCTGTCCAGCTACCTGCCCTGGACCACATCTTCATATCTCACTGTTTGAGAAAGTTGCACAACATTCTCAGAGACTCTTCCTATCCTGCCTACAATCTTTTTAGACTGTTGCCTTCTTGCAGAAGATTCAGAACAATTAAAACTCAGACCACACATCTTCTGAATAGTTTTTATCCCAGAGCTATAATTGCACTCAACAATGAACTAAATAGCAATAGCAATAGCAGTAGACTTATATACCGCTTCATAGGGCTTTCAGCCCTCTCTAAGCGGTTTACAGAGAGTCAGCATATTGCCCCCAACAATCTGGGTCCTCATTTTACCCACCTCGGAAGGATGGAAGGCTGAGTCAACCCTGAGCCGGTGAGATTTGAACCGCTGAACTGCTGATCTAGCAGTAGCCTGCAGTGCTGCATTTAACCACTGCGCCACCTCGGCTCTTAAAGGGCCACCATCAGTGAGCTGTTGGACAGCATTACAGTCTATTGTGTGGATGCTTTGGTGGTTTAGGGGCTTGGAATTTTGGGGGGTGAGGGTGTGTTTGCGGATTGTCATATGTGTTGGTCCTGGTCTCTGGGTGTTAAGTGAATTTCATTGTAGGGGTATACTGTGTATATGTACAATGACAATAAAGTAAATTAAATCATTCATCATCATCACAAGACAATAGTCTACTATTATTGTTTAATTTAACACAGGGATGTGCAGTCAGGGGAGGCAGGAGAGGCAGAGCCTCACCACTGCCATCATGAAAAGAAAAAAAATGTAAAAGGAAAAAGGCTGAGCTAGTTGCTGCCAGAGTCACAGTGGATGACTCTGCTTAGTGCTTAACTGTTTTAAAAAGCCTCTAAAAAACTACAGGAGGAGGCGGGAGAATGAGGTGCCTCATCTAGTCTGACTTTAGATCACTCGAGCAGAGCTAAGCAAGGGTTAAAAGCCGAAAAATTCCTGATGTAATGAGGCACGTCATTCTCCTGCCTCCTGTATAGGGCGTTTTTTAAGAGGCTTTTTTAAACAGTTAAGCAGAGTCATCCACATGGTGACTCTGGCAGCAACTAGCTCAGCCTTCAGCTCTTGTCTTTTTCCTTTTACATTTTTTTTCTTTTCATGATGGCAGGCAAGAGCAGAGTTGAAATCCTCTCTGAAACAGCTGGAAAAGATATGTGATTGCATGCAGAGTTACGTTGTCTTTACACACACACACACACACACACACACACCACCTGGATAAAAGTATATAAGCACAGCTTTACTGATTACAAGTTTGAAAAGGCAACGTGGCTCCACCTGCAATCAAAGGCTCGGATCGGAAGGCAGCAGGAGAATGTGGAAGGGGGTATGGCAGAGGAGCTGCTTTCAAGCCATTGGAAAATATATCCAATCCAACTTCTGTGTTTGTGTTTGTTTGAGATTGAGTGAATGAGAGAGAGAACCAACTTCTCTATGTGCATGTGTCTGTTTCAGAGAGGGGGGAGGGAGGGAGAGAGGGAGGAAGTAGGGGGAGGGAGAAGAAAAAGAATTTAGGAAAACTTTTTCACAAAGGAGAAAAACAAATGCTGTCGCTTTAAATCGGAACTGAGCATGCCTGGCTGTGGAATTCTGGGAGTTGAAGTCCACAAGTCTAAAAAAAATTGAAACCCCGTGTCAGTGCCTCACCAGACATAAACCTCACCACACGTCACTGATTTAACAAGTTATTCATTGCTATCATTTTAAGTTTATTTTTTCACTATTTTGATTTTTTATTTTTTTGCCTTCAGTTCACTTTGCTTGTTATCTTGTTCAATATCTGTTGCAATATTATGTGCTGTTTGTGTGGTTTTCCTTCTGGTCCTTCGTAATGCAATATTTCTTTAAATTAAGAGGCATTTTATGTATTTAATCTTACTATTCCTCATTTTATTAGCAACCCAAATATCCAGAGAATTCAGTCTGTGAACATGAGATATACATGTCATAAAATCTTGAAATTGTGAGCTTCAAATACATTGCACTTTATTTCTGGGACTGGTTATATTTCAAACCTAACAGCATTTTATAATGTCTGCGGCTTCTATAAATATTAAACTATAGACAGGATTAATTCTCTAAAAATGAAAAACAGTTTCATTACACATTGTTTTATATCTACAGTATATCTATGAAATAGCTTTCAGTGTTTGGCACCTGTTTCTTGGAAAGTTGGCAATCTTTATTCTCTGTCGATAAGTTTTTGTATCTTCACATTTTACCTCATTTCATTAGAAAGTGGTTTGTTTGTTTTTTATTGGAGATATGATTCTATTTAGGTTTCAGATGCTAAGTTAAATGCTGTAGGTTTTGATCAAGACAAAATCAAATTGGCCATTTTTTAGAACTGCTTTCCAAACCAAGTTTGCTTTTGTTGGATATTTTCTTTTTCTTCTCTCTCTCTCTGACAAAACTTTACTTTAACCCCAGAACAGATATTTTGTGCTTATGCCAAGTGTGTATCAGACAGTATATTGGCTGCTTCTTTTTGTTATAGTTAAAGTTTTTGCATGGTCTATATTTTATAGCAGTTAAGACTTCCTCCCCTTGACTTTTTGAATTTGATAATTCAAACTTGGTTTAGTATGTGGTAGCTTTGGAGATAATAAATTGTTATGACATCTCTAGTTAGATAACTTATGATTCCTACCTCTCCACTTCCATTCTTTACATTTGTAAGTCACAATATCTTATAATATGGTCAAATGAAATTAAGAATGGTCTGTTAGAAGTAATAGGAGAATGAAAAAAACAAACCAAACTTAAACCATCACTCACTCTCCCCCAACATCCCACTGTCTAAAGCGCTTTCTTTCTTTCACCCACCTAAGCTCTGACAGGCGGGCGAAAGAAAGACAGCACTTTAGACAGTGGGATGTCGGGGGAGAGGAGAGAATGCCTGAGCATTCTCTCCTCTCCCCTGACACCCCACTGACTAAAATGCTTTCTTTCGCCCGCCTGAGCTTGAGGCAAAGCTCAGGCAGGCAAAAGAAAGAGAGCTGGCAGGCTGGCGCTTTCTTTCTTTTGCCCAGAGGCTGGCAGCTCAGGCGGGCTGCCGTCTCTGGGCAAAAAAAGAAAGCGCCAGCCCGCCAGCCCACCAGAGCTGCTCGCCTCTGGGCAAAAGAAAGAAAGCACCAGCCTGCCAGCTAGCTTTCTTTCACCCGCCTCTATTTCTGTGCCTGAGCTGCCTACCTCTGGGTAAAAGAAAGAAAGCGGCAGCCCACTAGCAGAAGTGGGCAAAAGACCCACCTGTGCTGGCGGGCTGCCTTGGACACAGAGAAAGAAAGCTGGTGCCTCTCCTCCCTGCCTCTCCTACCCGCTTTCATTCTCAAACAAACTCTCTCTCAAATTGAGAGAGTTTGTTTGAGTGAAGAAACACACACACACTCACACACACACACACAAATTACTTACAATTACTTACAAATTACATTAATTTTGAATTCCTCCCCCTCCCTCTGACCCACGTACCTTTTCCAGCTGTTTCACAGAGGATTTCAACTCTGTTCTTGTCTGCCATCATGAAAATGTAAAAATGTAAAAGGAAAAAGGTAAGAGTGCTGAGGTCAAGCTGGGCTAGCTGCTGCCAGAGTCCCCCAATGGATGACTCTGCTTAACTGTTTAAAAAAGCCTCTAAAAAAAACCACCCTCTACAGGAGGAGGCAAGAGAACCACGTGCCTCATCTACGTAAGGAATTTTTTGGCTTTTAACCCTTGCTTAACTCTGCTCGAGTGATCATAAAGTCAGACTAAATTAGGCACATGGTTCTCCTGCCTCTTCTGTAGAAGGCACTTTTTTAGAGGCTTTTTTAAACAGTTAAGCACTAAGCAGAGTCATCCACTGTGACTCTGACAGCAAGTAGCTCAGCCTTTTTCCTTTTACATTTTTTTTCTTTCATGATGAGAGTGGTGAGGCTCTGCCTCCCCTGCCTCCCCTGACTGCACATCACTGAATATATATATATATATATACAACATAACATGCAGTTCACAACATTTCCGTATTGTTTCTGATTAAAGTAAAATTAATATCCACAATGCAGAAGACTCTAATTTAAGTAGTAAATGAATTAAAATGATAGATAGAATAGGAAATCTTGCAGTTCTTTAGCAGTAGACAAATAATATATGTATATGTATATGGATAAGTCATGGGATTGAAAGAAGAAGCATTACTATGAAACATATGACACTGAATTTGTCTGAAGAACAAGAATTTATTGTGCAAGAATAATATCAGCCTTAAGTCTTAAGCTCTAGGAAATGAGAAACAGCCTTTAAGGAATGGTATCGAAGGTATTAATGCAATGAGATGGAAAACTATGGTATCTCAAGTATATATGATGTTTTACTGCAGCCATTATCGATCAACAGTTTTTTAAACACGAACTATAAAATATGAATAATCTGTGCTGAGGTTTACATTAAAACAGATCATGTCTGTAATGCAATATGTAATTCAAATTTTTTCGAGTTATTTTAGCCTAATACACCATTTTTCCACATCAACAAAAGAAAGTTGATTTGGGAAACTTCCATTTAAAAAGGAATATAATTAATTAAACTAAATACATTTAATATATGTGGTGTAATGGTAATGTGTGTTGGGGGATTTGATTAGATGTTGTTTAATTGATATATCAGATTGTCATTAAACATATTTGCTATTCTGCTTGCATTAAGTACTCTTTCTTATTTTCCTAAAATTGCAACACAAGTTTTTAATTGATTGATTACCTTAACTGGAATGAAATCCACAGAGTAAGAGAATAGATGGAAATATAAGTTGATTTCCAAAGTAAATTCAGAGAAGTATATTTGTCAAGCATTGTGTATATACTAAATGAATGCATTGGGAGTAATGTCCAAAGTGTTACTCTTGAAGTGATTAATTAAAGTATATTTATTTCAAGTTAATCTGAGACATAAACTCTTCACATTTAACCAAATATGCCTTCCACAAAGGCTGTTCATTTCAGGGTTCATTGCTTATACAACCCCATGAGCTCCCAAAGCAATTTACCACATTGATATATGGGCTATTTCCTGACACAATTGATTAACATGCCTCTGACAAGTATACCGTTTGGGCTTAAGGTAAAGTTTTTCATCTTACCATCCTGTTTTTATTTGATTTCAGAATTTGTCTTCTCTAACCTAATCCTCAAGATTTGTTTTTAAAAACCACAATAAATCATTCTGCTTCCAATCCATCAATGCAATGAATGTGAACGGAGTTATTCTCTAATCCTTTTTAAACCCAGAAGGTTTCAGATAAATCTTTTAGGAAGTTTGTTTTATAGATTGGCTTCAATGCAAGAAAATGTAAATAGGAAAACTCAGCTAGTAGATTTTATTAAATACTCTAAAAATAAGTCCTTTATCAAATGATCTCATGGTAATATTTGAAATATATGGATAGACTGAATACATTTCAGTCCTTCTACTGAAAAACTACACAAGTGCTGTTACAAATTCAAATGCGATATTTTGATTAATCAAAATTTAGAAGCAAGTCCAGTGTTAATAGTTCAGTTTAAAGGATCAGATATTAGAACTTAGTTTAATGGAGTTAGTCATATTTTAATTCTTACTATTCAAAATAGATAGATTTATCTATGTATATCTGGATCATCCCAATCAGTGGTGGGTTCCTATACAGTGCCATTTAGAACTGGTTCCAGCTCCCCCCTTGCCCATCCGCACATCATCAAGATGAAGAGCGAGAGGAGGAATTCTGGGAGTTGAAGTCCACAAGTCTTAAAGCTGTCAAGTTTGAACACTCCTGGGGTTTTTTTCTAAAGGGTTAGGGGTGCAAGGGTCTTGTAACTTGACAGCTTTAAGACTTGTGTGCTTCAAATGCCAGAGTTTCTGAGTCAACATTTTAGTTGCTAAACAAGTGTTGTTGAGTTTCACCACATTTTACAAGTTGGCCACTCCCACCCAGTCACATGGCTGGAAAGCCACTCCCCAAAGCAGGCTACACCTACAGAAGAGGTTCTAAAAAAATTTGAAACCCACTGATCCCAATGTAATATCTTTCTGATAATAGATGTGGTAGATAACAGCTATTGATTTTATTCTTTCTTCATCAGCAGGTGATATTAATGTAAAATCAAAATTATCCTCTGTTTTAATAGTATGTTGAATTATCAAAGTGCTATAGCCAAAATGGGAGACATTAAACATCAAAACTTTTAACAAAAATAAAAACTCTTAAGGGTCAAAATACAAACTTCAAAATAAGAGTGGGCTAGGGTAATAAGCTGGAAACCAGTGGGGGAGAAGGAATGCAATGATGCAATTTGAAAGAAGTTATGATGGCTTCAATGCTGAATACAAGTCATACTCAATTATTGGCCCCCTTTTCTGAAACTCTCCAAAGGTGCGATGGTGATGAATGAGTAGTATTTATGACTAGTACTTGACTTTTGCTTGTAAAAAAATTAAGTATTTGTTGTTGAACCTGATTCCTGGTGATTTCATAGACATATCCACATAGGCTTCTGGTTTTTAGAGAATGGTTTTGATTTTTTCCCCTCATGTTTTTTCAGTTTTTAGATTTAGTCCACAGTCCTCATATTCATTCCATTCCATTTGTCTGGTCCCTTAATTCACTTATAACTTTCTTAAATCATTTTACCTTTTTGCTCACATGGATGATCTCCCATCTTCTCTTCATTTGGAGAGGTTCTATGGGTTTGGTGTACTTGCTGGCACTTCAATCTTACCTTTGGTTGCTGTTTCTGTTAATTTGAAGGTGTTGGAGCTTGCCATTCATGCAGAGGTTCCACAGCCTTCACACTTTGTAGCAGTCTCCCATTCCAATATTAACCATAGATTATCCTGTTTCACTTCCAGACAAGGCCAACTATATGCTCCCTAAGCTACTGTATATGTATTACTGGATAAAAAGGATTTCTTCCTGAACACTTTGGGTGCTAATGAAAAAAATAACTTGTGATTTAACCTATGTATTGTTTAAAGAAATAATCTGTTACACACCACACACACACACACACAACTACAAGAGAAGAGAGAGAGAGAGAGTAATATAATTAGTAAACTAAATGTGGTATATAAAATCTAATTTTACTAATTTAAATTAGTAAATTAAATACAATATTGTGATAAAAAGTTAATTTCATATTTCTCAAGTTTCCTGCATGATTTAGTTATTCTGAAACTATATTTGTGCTGCGTTTGAAGGGGTCTATCATAATAACCATTTTTTTTTACAGGAAGCAAAACTGTGTTCCAGTGTACGTATTTAGTGTAAATTGAGATTCAGTATAAGTGAGAGAGACCCTGTGGTTTCATTTTATTTCTCTATTATGACACACTTGGTCATGTTTCCACAAAACAATTCCTATTTAGAATTGTTCCACTGACATGTACATTAGTGTGGTCAAGAAAGCTTGATGAAATAAATATGACTGAATAAATTTGGTTATTTGGTTATTTTAGTGAACATTAGGTTCCCTTCAGACTGCCTTTCTATATGTCTCACTTTTATTAACATTATTCATTCAATTAAGATAAGCAAGTTTGCTTTGTGGATGTGAAAAACAAAGCATAGAGAGTAAGATTAAATTTTCCTCCATCTGATTTTGTGTATTTTCAAGTTACTTTCTCATGTTATCTCATTCCCATGTATTATTCTCTATCTTACTCTACCTCCTATACCAATTCATATTTTCATGTCCAGCCACACTGACAGAATATATTTATACTCACACGATTACTATAAGGCAGCGTTTCTCAACCTTGGCAACTTGAAGATGTCTGGACTTCAAGTCTCAGAATTCCCCAGCCAGCGAATGCTGGCTGGGGAATTCTGGGACTTAAAGTCCAGACATCTTCAAGTTGCCAAGGTTGAGAAACACTGCTATAAGGCCATTATTTTTGTTTGAAATGAAAATTAAAAAAAGAACTGTTGTTTTCTTCACAGTGCAAGACTCACAAACATTTGAAAAAATAAAGATAACTGAACATAATTTTTATGTGAAATTCTAAAACCATATTTATTGGCCAATTCACAGAAAGTGCCAGAGTGATCACAAAAAAGGGAATATTTTTAGTACATGTGCAGGCCAAAGATTTAAAAAATAAATTTTGCAAATAACGGTGTAAAACCTAGAACCTTTCACAATCTGAAATTCAGAGGTTATCATTCAAAGTGACAAGGTTTACATCACATAGTTGAGGATATGAAGAAGAAAAGAAGAAAATAAACTAACTTTTTCTCTATATATAACAATTTAGTTATTATGTGATTATTTTAACCATGTTTTCTTAAAGTTCTTCTTAAAAAATAACAATAAGCAGATCTGTAATACAGTCATATTTTAAAAAGAATTCATATTCCTTCTGAATTGCATATACTCATTGAATTCCTTATACTGCATATATTATCCACTCTTACATAATTTAACTTAGCAACAAGGTGTTTCCAATTATTGTTTGATTATCTCTCATGTACAATAATGTATTAAAATATAATGGTCAAATGTCGAAGCAAATCATAAGATATCTTGGTCTCCCATTTTTATTTTATTTTCTCTCTAATAGTGATCAGATTATTCAGTGATAAAACTGCCAGTGACATTGCAACTTTTGGATTAAAAAATATATGCCAAGGGTAGAATTATTGCTAAGCAGAATAAAGTAATAAGCCTCTGAGGAAACAAATCTATCAAATATTGAAAGGGAAAAATAACTACAATATAAAATACAGTGAAGAATAACTATTCCAAACAGTCACTACCTAAGATAATGATCTATTTAAAAGCACAGGGTCATGATAACTTTTCACTGCTGAATTCAGAGTTGAATTCAGAGTTCTCTTTTGAAAGTAGAAAAAGACTTTCATACAAAGAAAGACTCTCTGAATGGTTCAATAAAATATGCCTACGTATGATTGAAGTGTGGGCAAGTAACTTCTGGTGACTCTTATAAAACTGTTCACTAGCCAGCATATCTGCAGTATTTTAATATTTTACTACTAGGAAAATGTTTATTTTGCTTAATATTTAATTTACTATGAAGGTTAAAACCATGTATGTGTGTCTGCACAGATCATCTATTTTTAGGCAATCTTCCATTCATTTCTCCATACCTTGACTAAATCCATCTCCTTAACTTTACTTTGCATTAAAAGCCTTCCAGATTGAGCTCTAAGATCATTTCCTCTTACTTGACCAGAAACTCTTATTCACATAAATGGCGGTATTTTTCATTTCTGTCTCCTGCTGCCCTTTCATCCCAAATCATATTACTTATAACCTTCCATCTTATCTATAGAAACAAAACTGTTGAGATAATATCTCCTTAAAACCAAGTTATCCCATTATCCAGATCATACATTCTACTATCTGCCTAAAACAGTGAGTTATAAACTTTTGGATTAACCTCATTAGTTGCAAATACAGGACTTGTGCATTATTAACTCAATGTAATTTTTTTCCTGACTCTCCTTTTCCCTCACCATTTCTCATTTCCCTTTTTTTTCTAGCAACCTTGTCTTTTTTTAAACAACACAACAAACAACAACAACGTGGCAGTGGTGATGATGGTAATGATGATAAAAAAGGAATATCAGTAAAATATATCTGTAAGTGGTTTTTAGACAATTTATTACATGACTACTAACATGCATAAGGGATAAAATGCAAAATTGTGCTTGGAGAAATAGATTCCAGTAAGTCGTGGCAGTAGAGATTTCATCTACTTAGTAAGATCTTTTCTTTTGTAGATTCTAAAATATTTCTTTTGTAAGAGGGCATGGTGTGAAAGTTAGGTTTGAAAAGGAAAGAAGCAGAGCTAAATCAATCTAGTCCATAACCACAACAAAAGATAAAAAGAAAACATTCTCTATACTTGTAGGGTGAAAAGGTACAAAGGTGTAAAAAGTGGAATCCTATAACTGGGGCTTGTATTGATATATCACAGCTGCAGGGATTTTATACCAGCTTGTTTGCTTGTTTAACACGCCTCCCAAATGCTGCTTTCATTACTTTCATTTCTGATGTTTCTCAAAACAAAGATAATTATAAATGACTAGGACAACCATAAATCCCAGAAATGTATCCACATATGATACCAAATGATTACACTGAAGACGTAAATTCATAATATTTGATAAATTAATTAGGACACCATGTTGTTAAGAACATACAATGCTGAGTTAGGAGTAGTAATTCTATCTTTTAAGTCTAGAAGATGTAATAAGTACATAGGGAATGATCAAGATAAGAAAAAGCATGATTAGGATTATTAAAAATAGAATACTAAATTGTTACTATTTAACATACCACATACCAGGGCTGCATTAGTGAGACATTCCTTAATCCTGAGAAAGACAGAAATATGACCTACAATTATATTCCTATTTTCAATGCTGAAATATTGATAATTTGGCAGTATGTATAGGATATTTATCAGCATTTATATATCATTATTTGTGGGATAAATCTAAATTTTACTACTTATTAAACAATTACTTTTCAATAGAAATGGGATAGAAAGTATATTAACTGCAGAGAGTCACTGGGACCATATACATTTGATATATATTATGTGTGGGTAATCTACAATTAAATGCCTATTTAGACTGGTGAAAACTTAATAATTAATCATTCAAGTCCAGTCAAGGACCTGACACCAGGTATCCAGATGCTATACATTCAGATACTAAAACATTTGAAAATGCCCTATACAGCTATCATGCTGCCTTTTAAAATGTATGACAAGCTTGACAGTAATATCTTTCTTTTTGCTCCCATTGTAAAACATTCAATAATTATTTCTTAATATTTATTAAACATTAGTCCACTACACATCTACAACAACTTTAACTGGGATATGTATACCTCTCTGCAGAGCAGGTGAGTAAAAACAAAAGATCTTTTCTGTTTTTCTGAATATTATCAGAATATTAAGTATTAAATCCAAATTTCAATTTAGTATTGAAATTAACTGTAAAACAAATTATAGGGCCTTTACATTTCGGAATAGTTGTGATATATACTTTACCAATGTAAAATGGCATGTGGTTTAATACCATGAAGAAATGCACATCTATCCATAGAGGAAAAGGATTAGTTTTTCACAACTCATATTGGGTCATATTCTAGATGTAAGTTAGATTTATATAATATTTTTCACTTACAAATATAAGTACCAGTACATAAAAGCAGTACTCATTCATTGAGACAAGAAGAATATTAAGAACTAATGTGATTTACAGATAAAACATCATTTCTTTTCCAGTAATCTTACAATTTATTTCTTTTCAACTATTCCTTAGTTTTGATGCTATAGGTCATCCTTAATTCACACCAATTTTTATAGCTGTGTTCAGTTCATCCCATCAATAGATGTAAATATTCTAAAGTACTTGTATATGTCATGGAAATTGTTTTGATCTCCAAAAGCTGCTTTGGAACACACAGGAATGTAAGTATCTACAATATTTTAAAGTTGGTATACTCTGGCTAATCTTCATGATAAGAAAACATTTAAGGCTTTACAAAGAGGTCTTAAGTTCATGTACTTTGATGCACCTTTTGGAAATTAAAATGATAGTGCTTACCAATGGTACAATGACCATTTTTCCATGAAATATTCTATGCTGGGAAATATGCACTGTTTATACAGTGTAAAAAAGCTTAATATTAGAAATTCAGTATAGTGATATGTATGATTTGGATACCATTAGTTTTATCAAATTAACCTTCTGTTTCTGATTAGATTTAGTCTTTCTAATTTTCTACTTCCAGTCTCACACACTAAATTTTCAACACACACATTTTATATTTTCAGTACTAATTAATCTTCAGACTTGTTTCATTCTACAAAACATATCAAAATTTATGCCAAATTACCAATGTTTCTTATAGATGAGTGTAATGCATTACATGCATAACTGCCTCTGAACATTTAGAGAAATTAGGAATATGACAGGAAAATAAATTTTGGTTGTTGCTTTCTGTTTTTCCAATAAGGTCTAATTATTAGCCTGTTTCTGGGAACAATCCAACATACTACTATGCTATTATAAAGATATAATTTCTTTCTTATATGCCTTCATGATTTACAGGCTCTTGATTATAAAGCATGTATCATTAGTGCCAGTCTATTTTTGGAACATGTATTTATAAGTTACCATCATTGATGTCTATTAAATGACGTTAAAACTGTAATTTGCATTTAATATTTGAGGTAGCAGAGTATTGCTTTTAGTTAATGTTTACATTGCTATAATGGTTGTATCTAACATTACAATTTAAACTCATGTTAGTGTTTTCCATTTGATTATTATAAGCCGCCATGTATACTACACAATGGGAAATGATAGTACACTACTAAGAAAATACTATTAAAAGCATATTAAAAACATATACCATATTTCTCGCTCCATAAGACGCACCTAGAAAAAAAAAAATTTGGAAACCCGTCTCACTGTGCATATTGCCGTGCCGAATATGGAGCAGAAGTGTAGTGAGGGCAGGAGGTAGAGCCTGAGAGGACAACAGATAGGTGTCCTCTCATGTGCCAGCTCTGCCTATTGACTCCTGACTCCAACAGGGTTCAGCACTGTAAAAGGGACCTGCTGCCATGGCCCGGGTGCGATATTTGCTCCATAAGATGCACAAACATTTCATCCATTTTGGGGGCAGGGGCAAGAAAGGATTTCTTATGGAGCGAAAAATACGGTGAATAGCATATGAAGTGACTTGTGAAAAATTACCCAATAGTCACACACATTATTCTACAACAGTCTAGATGACTTATTACTTTTGTATATTCTTTGTGTGTATACATACAGTAATATATACTTACCTGTTCAGATTCAAGCTTTGTTTCTCATGGATGTGAGGACTGGTTTCATCTGCAAAACCAATTTAATTCAGCACAAGGAATTTCCCTGATGTCCCTCCCAAAAACTCTTGGGGACCTTGTGGAATGTGTCACTTGTATTTGTGAAAGTAGGAATGACTGGGAGGAAATTGTCTATTCAGGATGCCTTCACCAGTAGATACAAAATCTGCTGTAACAGGGTGTGACTGGTTTTGTAACTTTTACATTTTGAATATGTTTTTTTAAACAGAAAAATCATTTGAAAGAGAACTATCTTTACTGCTCAGAGCAGGGTGCCACAACATTATTTTAACGATTCTTTATAAAGTTTAAAGTACTACCATCATTCAATATATATTTTTGCTGGTGGTATTGTTATTCCTAGATTTTCCAGTATTTGTACCTGATTTGGCAAACTCTGGATTGTTTTCCTGTCTCATCTTGATGACTTAATGACTTAATTGCTTGTATTTCTCAGCCAAATTCTAACAATCTTAGAAATATAGCCAAAAATATGCTGTTATACTAATTGAGCAATGTCTTCAATGGCAGGCCTTCTGGTTTTATTACTAAATATATACAGAGAGTTTAAAGAATTCAAATTAACATTAAATTGTTAGCTGGTAGTGTAGCATAACTGCATTTGGCTATTGGCCTAGTAAAACAAGTTAGCAGCTCCAAAAAACAGCATTTTAGGTGGAGAAAACATTATCGCTTTAGCGTTTGCAAAGATTTAAGGTATTGGACAAAGATGAGTGAACTAGGGCCATATCTTTCCTTAGCCATATAATTTCAATGGAAAGACTTGATAATGAAACAAATCATACAAGATTATTGTAGGAAGAAGCTGTAGGAAGAGTGCCATATATGTCCTGTCTGGTCCCGGAAAATTGAGCTTAATATAAATATAATAAATACATTTAAAAGATTATCTATGTAGCTGACTGTGATTGATTGATTACATGTCATCAAGTCATTTAAACACTTAGCCCTATAGATAGATTTTTCTCCATAATGACTTACTTCTAACCTTCTCTTTCAGGTCTTCCAAGAGTGACAGTCTTAATAATAGTTGACATAGTATGGTCATTTGCTCAGTCATCCTAATGTTTAGACTGAATCTGGCATTTTTGTCAACCTATAGAGTCATAATTCTCATTATCTGTTCACAACAGTACAAAGTCACAGCTGCAAATTCTTTAGCTTGCATTAGTTTTCATAAGTATCATTTTTTCACAAGAACCTAGGATGTTGTAATGAATTGGCATAGTATATGTGTAGCCAGGTAGTGTGGCCTTTTGCAATTGGTAACATTTCTGCTGTCAATAGCATCTAGTATGCTGATGGTACCACCATGGTCACTTCATGCCATATAATTTATTCAATTTCAAGTTTTTATTATGATGATTGGTGACACAGTCAGCCAGATATATAGATTGGATTTCATGTTTTTACCAAACTATTGTATTTTTCCTAAGGACCTAAGATAGGCAGATGTTGATGTTTCATGCTGTTAAAGGTATCATCCTAGTATGTAAGCTGTTCCAAGTAAAGCTGTCTTTTGAATTTTTTTTGGCAGTACTGATAGTGTTCCATGGTGCTGCAGTTGTTTTGGAATTGCAACCAATGTACCTATACTATTGGTACTACTTTTCCTTTCTTTTGCCACAGACATTCTATTTCTATTTGGAGGTCTTTGTATTTTATCTCCTTCAGCTCTTTCTCTTCTATTCTGCTATCTCCAAGTACTGTCAGATCCACTAAGACTTTTTTCCCCTTTCCTATAGACAATTGTTATGTCTCAGGTATTATCTAACAGATGCCTATCTATTTATACTCTAAAGTACAAGAGCATTTTTGCTTCTCCATTTTCTATAACTTTTCCTATTTTATGATCCCACCAGTTCTTGTTTGCATGCAATTAGTATTTCTTGAAGATTCCAATGCATCATTGTTTGTCATGCTTGTTTGGGTTAGTCTGTTCAATCTTTTTACAGCTAGTAGCCAAGTGGTCTACTGTTTCTTCAATTTTTGCAAAAGTGGCACTTGCTATCTGTTGCCATCTTCTTTATTCTGACTTTGTATGCATTTATTCTTAAGGTTTGGTCTTGTATAGTCAAAATCAACCCCTCTGTCTGTTTCATCCACTCTTAGCCACTGCCAGGTCTTGGTATTATCTGCTTTGCCTGCTATTTTTAATGTATTGATCATGTAATACTTTTTCTCCCGTGTCTCTTTTTTTGTTTTTCATTTAGACTTTCTTGTAGGCCAGTTTGGTCTTTCCAATACTCAATAAGCTTTCCTGGTATAGAAGCTTCAATGCAACTTCTTCACTGTCCTTCAGATATTCTTCCAATGTCCTTTTTTCTTTTCAATGACTTGATATGCTTGAAGCATTCCATGCAATTCCTTCTTGTTGTTTACATGTCAACATTGCTGCAAGGATGAAGGGCATGATTCATTGTCATTATTTTTCTGGTCTTCATATCCATGGTTTTTAGTTGTGATTGAGTCCAGTCCAGGCTATTTCAGCTGTACATCCAGTGATTGGAATTGCCCAGGTATTAATTGCCTTGATGGTATTTCCTCCACTGAGTTTGGACTTTAAATCTTCTTCACTCTCTTGATATATTCGAGACTAACTAATTTTTTTTACTTCATTGTGCTTGATGTTGTGAGCTTGAAGGATGCCCAGGTATTTGTAGTAATTGTCCTCATACAGATATTTCCATTGATTCCTTCAGTTTTCACTATTTCTTCCCATTCAATGATGAGAGTGGAAGATTTGTCTTACTTTTTTCATTCAAGCTGTTTTAGTAGGTAGTGCTCAATACAGTAAAAAAATGTGGGCAGTTTTAAAGAAATTTAAAATTGACAGTTCAGTATTACTACTAAATTTTACTACTAAAATTAAAGCCCACACAACTAAACAGACTGAGATAAAATGCCACTTGTGTTTTCTTAAATCATACAAAATAAATACAAATGTAGAAATAATTATTTGTATGTTAAGAATATGGCCATGAAAGCTAAGGAAAATTCATTTACCTAAGGTGATAGCACCCCTACCCTGTGAGGTGGACTGAGCTGAGAGAATATGACTGGCCTAAAGTTACCCTGTCATTTTATATATCAAAAGTGAGACACAATCTTAGATTACTTTAGACATAAAGCCCCTAATATCTGGGTTTTGAATCACTTTTTATATTATTTTGCAAAGTAAAACTGTATTCAGATACACTACCACATAGTTTAAAAGACCAGTGTGAAGGTAAACAATTATGAATCAGTTTCAATATTTGCCTCAGAAGTCAAACAGATAAAAACTAATTTGGCAGTTGTAGAACAGCTGTATTTTTTTAAAAAAAAAACCAAAAACATTGTTGGAGAGTTTAATCCAGTTAAAGTCAGGTAATATTATCTGGTTCTGTAGGTTGTTAAAATAAATAAGCAAAATCCAGCTTTATCATGTATTTTACTTTGAAGGGGAAATATTCCTGCATTCTAAAATTTAAATTATTTAATTTAGAATATGCTCATGGGCTACTAGGATCCAGTAAGATATGGATGGATATGTATGTGTGTGTGCGCACGCGTGTCCGTCTGTACGTCCATATGTACGTACGTATGTTTTTATAGATTTTCACGGGTGTAGGTATGCTGGTCTTGTTTTATTCGGGTGTTTTCCCATGTAAGATCGAGATTGTCTTGGCAACGTTTCGGCGAGATCTCACTCTCCATCTTCAGGCTGGTGTTTTTGGCTTAAAGCATGGTCGGAGCTGCCGTCTTTCTATAAATCTTGGTGTGGGGGAGGGTGTAGAGTGTTGGCTTTGTTTCAGTAAGTGGATTGATTGGCTGTGTGGTTGTATCATGATTGGTAGATTGGTGCTGATTGGTGCTGGCTGTGTGTCCATTGTTGTTTTGTGTTGTAATGGCCTGGGTGGTGGGTCGGGCTTTTTTGTTGAGTAGGGCTGGTTTCCAGATCTCTGGTAGGCAGGAGGTATCATCATGTTTATTCATGTTGTGGGGGTGTTTATGGAAGCTATTGAAATAGAGAAACACCCCCACAACATGAATAAACATGACAATACCTCTGACGGCAGCTCCGACGATGCTTTAAGCCCAAAACCCAGCCTGAAGATGGTGATGAGATCTCGCCAAAACATTGCCAAGACAATCTCAATCTTACATGAGAAAAGACCCGAAAAGACCCGAATACAACAAGACCAGCATACATACACCAGTAAAAAAAATTCATCTTCATCATCATCATCATCATCATCATTGCCATCACCATCCTTTAGCTTTAATGTATTTCTGATATCATACACAGTTACGAAAGATCCATATGCATTCAGAGAAAAATATAATATAATATTCAAAGCTTGAGAACTATGGTACCTTCATTAGGCAATTGCTCAAAGAGATTTACTTTAGTTATTCAAGATTCAAAATGATGTAAAACTTTGCACACTAGCCAGGCATGTAATGGTCTAGTGGCAAAGCAGCTACCTTGCACACAAAGTCTCTGTCATTTCTAATTAAAAGATCCAATAGGAGAATGTAGGCAGTTACTGTTAGTTAGCAGACTATAACGACAATAGTCTGAACTTGTGCAGACAATTTCCTATATACCCTTTACTAAAATTATTCCTAGAAAAAAATAATATTTGAAGCTCTTTCAAAGTCACAGACAGCACTAGTCTCTGTTTCGGAAGTTGTCATACATAGAGGCATTTTTGACATAAAAGGATGAAATGACACTCATTCAAAGCAATGATAAAAAATAAAAAGCAAACATAAAAATAGGCTCTTGTTACTTTTTTGCCTGGCAGTGAGTTATGTAATCACAAGAGGGACATCTTCACATGCATTCTATATGCAAATTTATTTGCTGTTGAGCTAAAACCACTGGACAGGAGATTTTATCAACAATGTGTGGGCTAAAAAGGAACAAGAGCCCCCCAAATCTTTAAGAAAATATGAATACAAAACATTTTGCTTCTTCATCAAATGCCTATGTTTGATATATGTAAAACATGCACAGCATCAAATACTGCACTATTTGGCATTCAAATGTAGAGCCACAAATATTGAGAAAAATATATAAGAAAGCACACAAACTTATAAACATTCAAAATATAGTGGTTAGCTGGAAAAATGCAAACTACCCAATATTATTCTTTACCAAATGTTTTCAACTGCTACCAGGTTTTTTTTAAATATACTTTTAAGTTCTGAGTTGAATTCTTTGTAATTTTGCAAACAAAACATCTTTGGTGAAGAGAAGGATCTACAACAAGGGTTTTTTAAAAAAATTAGATGATTTTTTTTTTACTATGATATTAGTTCTTTACTCCTAGAATTTATTTTATTGATAAAGGACTATATAAAACACCTATTCCATCTGTAACAATGCATTCAGAGCTTTGAGTGTTTTAACATGCAAAAGAGTTGGTCTTTTTTCCTGAGATTATAAATATTATTTAAATTCCTACATATACAGTAGCACATATTTGAATTCCAAGCAAACTCTATGATGGTTCAGAGCTGCCACAAAATTCTGCAACTGGATGATTATTTATAATTACATTTTTTTCAGAAGATACTTTCTTTAAAGATCAAAAGTCTAGGTATTAGCTACAGTAACACTCTAGTTTTATCTTTCACACAAGGGAAAACATTTCTTAATCTGTGTGGCACTGAAAAACCACCACAGACAAAGATTTCCATTTATAGGGTTTACATGCCTTTTAACTAAGTTTGAAATGAGGGACTAGACAAGAAATCTTTTAGCAAACTTTGGACATTAGCAGTGCATTCTTATACATGCACAGACATATACAGTTCAGTGTGTTTTGAAACTCTCTGCAAAGGTCAAATAACCACAAGAAAAAAGTGAAAATGAAGATATGTGCAAATGGATTTTTCCCTGTGCATTGAATAGCATGTACATCTTCTGTCTTTGACAGTAGGATCTTTAGCAAGGCAAAGTTAAAAGGAATCCCAAAAAGAGGTTATTTATAATGTGTGTGTGTGTGAACTTTGGAAAATTTTAAAAGCAACCTGGACTATCCTCTTTATATTCTGAATTGGGTTTGATTATACACATTTAAAAGGAACAGGGTTTTTCATGGAACTAGAGAAGCAGTAACAAATGTATGATGTCAGGTTGGTGTCCTTTTTACAAGTGACTCTTTAATAGTTGTATGCTGTGCTTTACCAGGTGCTATTACTCACATATTAGGAAAGGAACAACTATTAGGAGTAGTTGTGATACAACTATATCAAATTCAGACAATGCAGTTTTATCACCTGTAGTCAATAGGAAGTTAAACTGTCAATTAATTCATAGATCCAAGATATGGTTGAATCAGTAGGATTGACTCAAAATACACAGTATTGGTTTATACAAAAAAAGAAAGAAAACTAAAGACTTTAGTAGGGTAATGTTGAATCATCCCACTCCAACTGATCTTGCCTGGTTGGATTTTGTTTGTTTCCTTTATTCCCTATGGCTTCTTCCTCTTCTTCTTCTTCCTCTTCAGTCTCATCTGACTCTGCACTGGTTGTATCATCTTCATCTTCAATTTCTTCCTCATCACTTTCTTGTTCTCCGCAAGGTTGTTCATATTTCTATGTATAATAAAGAAACATAAAATGGAGCTGCTGATAAGAAAAAAGAACCTAAAGTTTATTTGTAAATTTCTAAATGAGAGTGTGTGGTTGGTACATGTTTAGATATACCCAAAAGAAAATGAAATCACCCTTCAAATGTATAGTCATATTTGATAGGGCTAACCTATCAGCTGAGAAATTATAGACTAACAGATTTACCTAGAGATAAATGAAAGTGACCTTCCTTACTAAATCCACAAAAGCTAAAGAATAAACTAAGTAACAAAGCAGTTATATCATTCAATTATATATGACCTGACATCTTTTCTATAAGATCATATTAAAATAATGAATCGAGATAAAACAATCCAACTTGAATGTCATCCATCTGTTCTTGATTAAGCAAGCACTTCTACTCATTTTTCATTGTAGCTTTGATACAGCGATATCATCAATAATACATTATTAGATTCAGCATGTGAAAAAAGGCCAAGCTACAACTACAAAAAAATGTAATAATGACCTTCCTGAATGACTGAACAAGGACACTGTCATTAGAATGTCTGCAAAGTTATTTTCATAACTTCAATGTATTATTGATACAAATAAGTGTTTACATCCTTCTAAGATTAAACCAAATTTCTTCAATAAGAGCTGATATAATAATTCCATGAAATATAGAATTCTGAACAGGCCTATCTACCCATGTTTTCCCAAAACCAAGATCCTGTCTTATATTTTGCCACAAAAAAGGCATCAGGGTCTTCTTTTTCAGGGTGTGTGTATTGTCACACTGACTCACCCTCACTTGCGACATCCCTTCCGGCCTCCGTTTTTCTGTCAGAGGCCTTCAGAAACTTCCTGAAGGCCTCTGCAGCCATAACAGAGCTCCGGATCAATCCAAAGCTCTGTTATCAGCTACAGAGGCCTTTAGGAAAGCCTTGTAGGTCTTGCCAGCCTGCAGCAAAAAAATAGGCTGGCAAGGCAGGTGTCTGGGTGTGCAAGGCCTGGCTGCAAATGTCCGAAGGTAAATAATAGGGCAGATTCCACCACCATCCCATCTGCCCTCTAACTTAATTTTACTTGTGCACCCAGGAGTGGCAAAGTCTTAATTAGGGCTTATTTTGGGGTAGGACTTATATTGGTCACATGTATAAAAATCAAGCTAGGACGTACTTTTAGGGTAGTCACATGTTTGGGGAAAACATGGTATGTGTATCTGAGTGTATCTTTAGATAGACTAGATAGATATCATGTTCAGACACATGACAACATTAGAAATAAGGCCAATCTAAAAGTAGGAAGGATGATTTTCTTTTCACTCAATACATTTAATAAATATTGCGGGGGGGGGGAGGGGGGGTAGCCAAGGATGGTTTTTGAAAAAGATTTCTGTATATAAATGAAAAATAGAACTGGTAGCAAGAATATAGCACAATATGGCTTTTCTACTTACTTCCATGGGATTGATTGTGATAGTCAGAGCTGAGTCATCCCAGTCCATTTCATTTTCTTAGTTAGTTTCATTTCCTTTGAAGTATGGGTAGCAAGCTGAATGATTCTGTACACCCCATAGATATGATGAAGACTAAGACACTGACACAGATTATGATGATGATGGTAGCCATACTTGGAAGTACTGAAATGAAATAAAATGGAGCAATTTAACATATTCTTCCAGTGCCATTTAGGTATATTTAGTGTTTTTAGCATTTTCTTAATTAATAAAGGCTGCTATGTTATAATTATAGCAATTATAGGTATAATGATACCTAAATGTAACTGCAGTTACATTTGTTTTGTTGGTTGAACTTAAAAGAAATCATTACAAAAAGGATAACAAATACAATTCACCAATACAGAGTTTTTTAAAAAAAACAATAGCAATTTCATCTGTAGGTGATCATCACATTTAAAATGTCTTTTGGTATAGAATCCCTTACTATTATTATTAATTCCAGCTCTTGAGTTCCAGAAACTACCCACACAGTCAGTGAATATGTAAATGGATAATATGTCTTCCAATAGAATCACATACACAATATCATCATCAGTATAGAGGACACCATAATGCATAAAACTATTTATACAAAATCCTCCTCCTCACATATTCATTTGTATGCATGGATACGAGAGGTGCAACACATGTAAAATCTAGGGAAGAGTTTATTTGGTGCCATCATGTTCTTTGTTCAGACCAAGTTCACTGAGCAAATGAAAGAAGAATTTGGCAAGGGAGTTTAATGAGGCACCCACAATACATCTTTGTAAGTCATGTGTTTATACTTGGTTAACACAAAAGTGTGAGAAGAGACAAAGAATGAATAAAAACTCTCTATTATGCTTTAAGAAGTAAAAGCAGCAATGAATGGGCATGAGTTTATGATGAGACCTTTCATGCCAATGGCAAATTTGTTTTCCTGCCAGAAAACAACCTGGCATAAATTTACCACCAATGCAAGGACATTACAACATTGAATAAAAAGTCTAGAGAAAGAAGCAGCAAACAGAGACATTTAAGCTGATAAGAAAATACAGTGATTTATCAGTAGAAAGAAAGCAGATGTCACAACAGAAATTAACAGTGGGAGCAACTCTTTATAGGGACAGAAAAAGAGAGAAGCAAGCTCAGTGAATAGAAGGATGCCAAAGATATTCTGTATCACTGGAACAATAAAACTAGGGAAGAAAAATAAAATGACACTTCAGAATTAAAATGTTAGGTTCCCGAGTGGCAGAGAGACTGCAGCTATTAAGACAAAGAAAAAGAGTTGGGGGAATTGGTTGTTCATTAATATGAAGAACTGCAACAAGTGTATGCTGATCAGACTCAATGGCATATAAAGTCTGCTTGTGCCACTAGCATAGATCAGGATATAACAGAACAGCTTTCAACTTTAATTAAGTTCAGCAAAAATTAATCCTTCTGCTATGTTGATATATAATACTTCAAGTAGCAGCTATAAGGGCATTGCCACAGATTTTGAAAACCTGGAAGAAAGCTTAAGGGCCCTGAGGGTGTATGCATTATTCTCATGAAATAGGACAGGAAAAGGAAAAGAAAAATACTGCAATTACTAGCTATGCAAATGGTGTTGATGGGAAAGATACTATTTCTTGTATCATGGTTTGAGTTGTGTTGATGATGAACTGTTTATAACATATCAACACATTTGATGTTTATAACATCACAAGATGTTTTTAGAACAAGAATGGGTTGTTTGATTGGGACTGAATTCCCTAGCAATATAGGGATGGCAGTTTGGTTGGACATCTGGAATATGAATTACATGAATGTTCTAGATAGCATTGCTCCAAATGGCCTCTCTCTCTCTCTTTGTCAAGTGACAATTCATTATGATACTGGTGAAACTGGAACATTGACTGTGACCAGATGCATATACTGTATAAGCTGAAATATGAGCTTACATTATGGCAATATTGATGGTGAAGTGTCAGTACTTTTCCACACTTAGAGCTTTTACCTAATGCAGCACTTTTTAGAGTGATTTGGGCCTTGGTAGGAAGGATGGGCCAAAAGAATCATGAATGGGTTGTTGTGTGCATAAAATAATGCATGTTTGCTTTGAGTTGGAAGTTGGATGCATAGAATCTGATCAGCTGATAGAGATGACATCTGGAAATGTTATCTGGGATGTTTTTGAGCTTGTAGATCTTGATGAAGGAACAGGATTCTTGGGCTTGATCCTTATCCCAGCTGCCTGACAAGGTGCTATTCCTCAGTTTTTTAAATATTTTTATTAATGATTTAAGTGAGGGGGTGAAAGAAGAAATTGACTTAACTTCAAAATTATCTTTATGAATGAAAGAAAATAGGCTGAAGTACCTACATCAAAATTTAACCAGAGTTAATAGGTGAGGTGAAGGCCATGGGCATAGTGTGTGATATCACCCAAGCACTCAACAAATTTCTAATATCTTTATCAATAAAATAGTAAAACAAGAGTTATGTTATATATTGATTTGCAATTAGCTGAATGCTAGCAATAGAACTTATAAATAGTTTTACACCAACTTGAGAAAAGTATTGAGTGGAATACTACCTTTTGCTATTCAGAATATTATTAATAACATACTGTATTTTTCAGAGTATAAACCGCACCAGAGTATAAGATGCACCAAGGTTTTGAAGAGGCAGTTTTTTTTTTAAAAAAAGTAGGTAGGTAGAGGGAAATGGGGGGAGGGAGGGAGGGAGGGAGGGAGGGAGGGAGGGAGGAGGGAGGGAGAGAGAGAGAGAGAGAGAGAGAGAGAGAGAGAGAGAGAGAGGAGAGAGAGAAATACAATAGGTAGGTAGGGAGGAGTGAGTAGTTAGGTAGCTAGCTAGATAAAGGGATAGAGAGAATAGTGACTGTTCCAAAGCGTCATGGGATGGCTTTTTGCAAGGGATACCAGGAGTCGTTCCCTATTTTGACAACATTTTGGTATTGGCTGCAAATAAGGTGCAACTTTTTAAAAAACTTAGGACTGTTTTGACCAGAATTAGTGAAAAAGTCTTCACCTCAAAAGAGAAAAATGCCAAATTAATGTTCCTAGGGTCAAATTTCTAGGGTACCTGATCGACGGCTCTGGAATTCCACCCTACAAAACAAAAAAATTAAGGCAATCCAGGATGTCCCTACACCTCACAATCAGACCAAGCTCCAGGCATTCCTCGGACTCTTTAACTTCTACAGTGTCTTTCCTCAAACAGAAAGCCACAGTTGCTGAGCCTTTGCATAGGCTCCTCAGCAAAAAAGGTGAAATGGACCTGGGGCGAGATGAAGCTGCCGCATTTGCGTGGTGAAAAGTCTGCTGTCAGAAGACATGTTCCTGGTCCAGTACAACCAGATTCTGCCACTTGTGCTGACTTGTGACGCTTCCCCGTTCGGCCTCGGGGCCGTCCTCAGCCACTGCATGGTGCCCATTGCCTGCTACTCGTGGACCCTGTCAGCTGCTGAGCGGAACTACAGCCAACTGGACCGTGAGGCTCTGGCTGCGGTAGCTGGCATAAAATGGTTGCATGAGTACTTGTATGGCCATTGATTTTAAAATCCTCATGGACCATAAACCGCTTTTGGGCTTGCTGGCTGGGGATGGCCTTCCCCGGCATCGCTGTCACCCGCAAATGTCTCATTGGACTACTTCCTCACGGCCTAAAGCTACCACCATCATTCATCGATTGGGCACCACATCAGGACATGCTGATACACTCAGCTGGTGCCCTCTTCCAGAACTGCTTGCCAATCTGACTCCTGAGACCCCAGTCCTGCTCATAGACTGCCTTGAGGCTGGTCCTGTGTCCCCCAGTGAGGTCGCCCACCACTCAACTAAAGACCGAACTCTTAAACAAGTTTTGAACTGGGTATGGAGGGGGTGGCCCAAAGGCCGGTTGGCCAGTGTTTAAAATGTTTTTTGCTAAAAGGGATGAACTGTCTGTTGTCAATGGTTGTTTACTGTGGGGGCATCGGGTTGTTGTTCCAACCAAACTGTGGGTTGCAGTATTAGAGGCCTTTCACATAGGGCATCCAGGAATTGATGAAATCTTTGGCCAGGAGTTATGTGTGGTGGCCTAACATGGATAGGGAGATTGAGGAATGGGTGGCTACCTGCACACAGTGCCAGGAGTCCAGACCAGCTCCCCCAGAGGTGCCCCCTACCAGTATTTATTTTAGTTTGAGCTGTTTGGTTTTTAGGTTTTCAGTTGTTTTTCTGTTTCTTCTAATTTGATAGAGATGAGCAGCCAATAAATTGCAAGAAGAAAAGAATACCACTGCCATCAAGGAAATATGTACCATTGTGTTGTGGGTGGGGTGGGGTGGAGGGGTTTTAAAACTTTAATCTTATGATAAATTGTTAAGGAATAGGTGCTGCATGATAAGCTTGAGTAGCCTTGAGATAGCAGGCTGAACCAAGGTAGGCCTCAAGCCTGAACCAAACTAGGGTCTCATGATATTAAGCTTTAGCAATAGCAATAGCAATAGCAGTTAGACTTATATACCACTTCATAGGGCTTTCAGCCCTCTCTAAGCGGTTTACAGAGTCAGCATATTGCCCCCAACAACAATCCGGGTCCTCATTTTACCCACCTCAGAAGGATGGAAGGCTGAGTCAACCCCTGAGCCGGTGAGATTTGAACAGCCGAACTGCAGAACTGCAGTCAGCTGAAGTAGCCTGCAGTGCTGCATTTAACCACTGCGCCACCATCGGCTCTAGCTTTAACTGTTCATATATAGAATTTGCAAAGGTTTGCTTTAGGACATGGTGCGGTTAGGACACTGGTTAGAGGCACATGAAAACCGCTGTAGCAAAGTCTCTATTTTAATATATCTGCTGGCTTGACTGTAAAATCTGTCTGGAAGGACACAATTTACTTCCTCAAATATATGCTATGTTGGCTGTTAGCTGACTATGTATTATTACTTTCTGTAGACATAATATGCTGTAACCCAAGGGCGAATCTTGAGGGTGTTTCCAAAACTAACAGATGGCTTTATCTGAACGTGATACACTATATAAGGGATTTCCTGCCTGTTACTCGGGGTTCAGGCCTTTGTTCTGAACCTGCGCAAATAAACTATTCCTTCCCTGGAGAGCTGGCTTGCGTGTCCTGTTTTTTCTACAACAGTTTTTAAGGAGATATATAATATCAATCTTCATTTAAAGGAGCAGGAAGGAGGAAGAAGACTTTTTTTCCTTTCACCAGAGATATTCAACCTGTAATAGTGTATGGGAAAGACCGTGGGAGAATGGGCAAAGAAATGCTGCCTAGGAAATATCAGAAAAGAGGCAGTGTGGTCTGCAACTAGATAATGGGCAGGGCAAGAAGTTCAGAAGCGGCCCTCAGTTTCCAGGCTGTAAAACAGAGGATAGGAGAATTGTACTTTAGATTGGCATGATTGCTGTTAGTTTTACCACACAGAAACACAGGAAACACAACCAGATGAGCTAAATCTACTTTATTGTAAAGCTATATAAACAGAGTCTTGCAAGAACAATTATCCTGCCATATTAAATTACAGGAATTCAGATTCCAATTAAACGTTAGAACTTTTCTAACAATAAGAAATGGTGGCCTCCCCTTCACTAGATGTACTTCTACATAAACATAAAGTAGGTTAATTTTGTTAAATCCATTCTTATAATGTAATACCTGAGCTTTGCATATTGTTTGTGCTTTCCTCTGGGTGATGGATAGTTTGGATAAATTGTGGCTCTTTTATCATCAGATTTGCATATTCCATGGAATTAGAGTTGGAATTATGTAGAATATTAACCTAGAAGAAAACAGGAACTAATATTACAAATATGAAGTATTCACAATAATATTAATCATATTTTGCATAATAGTCAAGCCGAGAATTTATATTCAGGCAGAAATATTATCAGGTCACAATTTGCATTTGCTTTATATGAGAGCACTTAATCCGTAGGGTGATGATTTCAGATTTACCAACTAAATCAGAGAAAATAATTATGAAAAAGGGACTCTCATATAATTTCAGGGGTGAAAAAGAATTATGAGATCAGTTGATCTGTACCTAATCAATTGCACCCTGAATACAGCAAGCTAGTCAACTAATGCTGGAGAATATATTTCACAACTATCTTGTTGCAGTAATGTTCCATAAAAAACCCCAAGTTACAAAAGCACAAAGTTCAATGAAAGAGTAGAAATAACAAATATAAGGAGCATAGGCAGTCTGTTGTCCACAAGACAAATCCAGTGAGCAATCCGAGTGCAAGTTCATTGTCTTATGCTAACGTTGTTCCAGGTGATTTTCCTCAAACCTTGCTAAATTTAGGCACTCTACTATTAAACTGTATGCCAGATTATTAGGATATTCCCCTGGGAATTCCAGAAACACAAGGTATCCACCTTGTGTTTCTGGAATTCCCAGGGGAATGTCTGAATATATATAAGGTCCTTATGGCAGAATAGATCCATCCTGCAATAGAAGTCAGTAGTGGCTGAAAACTCCAGATATCTGATCATGACAAACAATCGACATTTATGTTCTCCCGTGTCAGATCACATACTAGCTGTTTTCAGGTGAAAAACCTGATATAGTATGTGTTCCTCAGTGTAAATCAGAGCTCTAATTCTCTGAGATAAGCACATGAATGTCATAACAAGTATTTCTGGATAGTTCTCAATTCTGTCCTAAAGTAGTCATTTAAAAATGTGTCTACTGAACTATATTTCACACGCTTGAGAAACAAGCCCTTAAGAATGCTGACTATATCAAATTAAAAGAAACAACATTTGTGAGGGAAAAATTGTTCTTTATAAATAAAGAATAACCTCATTCCAGTCTCTGGTTTAAAAATGTCCTAGTAAAAAATTATTAATTAAATGACTTAATTAAATTAATTAAATGTCGAGAACGTATCTGTCAGCTTCCTAGGTAAACCAGGTAGGAAACATTAGTAGAGTACTTTATTGTAATACTACATTAATAGAATCTTGCAGACCTGAAAGCACAAAACTTTCAGACACCACTTTTAATTGTTTAATTCGTTAATGCATTCCTTTCTAAGTTTCTTTGTCTATGAGATGGCTACTATGCGATGGCTTCTCTGGACAGGTTCCCAGATGCCAGTTCAGATGAGGAACAGCCAATTCCAGGACTGTCAAAGGGGGATGTGGAGGAACAGCCAGAGGTTCCAGATGCTCTGAGTCAGAAGTGATGAGGTCAAGCACCACAGATCCATCCAAGAGGAGTGACTGGATGAGTGTCTGCCTGAGCTAAGGACATGAGAGGCACAGCTGCAGCTGGGAGGCCCAGAGGTTTCAGAGGCAGAAGGCATGTAACTATAGCTGGTCATCAGAGATGTGGAAGAATTGCCTTTTCTTCCTGATCCAAAAATGCGTAGGGTTGAGAAAAAGCAGGCACAACAAAGGTCAGCCAGGCTACTTGTAAGGCAGGAACTTCCCTCCTTTTGATGGATGTACTTATAAGAGGTTATTTAGCTCAGCAAGTGGAGTGAAACAATGTGTCCATTTCCTTGCCTTGCATTTGCCTTGAACCTTGTTTCCTGAATTGACTTCTTATCTTGGATCTTGCCTTGTCTTGACCTCTGACTTGCTTCACAGATTTTGCCTGTGCTTCATGGACTTGCCTTAGCCTTGCCTTAGCCTTGCCTTTGTCTTTTGGACTTGTCCTGCCTTGCAAATTCAGTCTGAGTTTGTTCCTAGAATGGACTGTGAAGTCTTGAGGGGTTGTGTGGTTGTTGATCTGGGAATTTATGGGGAAAAATATTTGGTGTGGAAAGCCTCAAATAAAACTTTTACCTCACCTGTGATATATGTGTGTGAGAGCAGGATCAGGACACTCTGACTATTAAGTTACTGATGGTTCTGGCTCATTTGCCTGATTGTTTCCTAGCCAGTATCTCTTTCATCCTTTCCCTGAAATCATTCTCACACTCTATTATAGTATCTTAATTTATTGCCTGGCTTTATGTCTGCACTTGTACCTAATAACATATTGAAAAATAATCACATGTTCACTAAATTATCTGAAAATTATGTTATATTAATAGATACCAAACAATGTGCCTTTTATTTTCTAATATAAAGATAATTGTTAATTGGTTTTTTTTAATGCTACTTACTTCTAAATTGAATTCATTGCTGGTATAGCGCCCATTCAGTTCTGAACATTTGATTCTAAACTTTCTATCAAAAAAGGAAGATGTATGCCAATTACGATAGCGAATTTGCCGTAAAACCTTTCATAGTTTTTCATAGTGTCCACACCTGAACCAGTAAAAACAAAATAAAACATAGTAAACGTTAAGAAAACTGGGGGAAAACAACTGTGAAAACTGTACCAGAAGTAAATACATATTATCACTTCCTTTAATCCAGTGCTAATGTTTCTACAGGCAGCTTCACAATCATTTGCAAATCATATGAAGACTACAAATTCTGTGTATCTAAATAATCTAGACTAGGTGTGTCAAACTGGCAGCTCACGGTCCCACGCACCCCAGCTCCATTAATAGGAAAACGTCGTGAAAGGTCATGTGATGGCAGTGTAATGCTGTGAATTTGACACCCGTGATCTAGAGATATTCTGCTTCATTATAGCAAAAAGATGGAAACATGGCTCTTCAGATAGTGTTGAACTGCACTTTTAATGGTTCAATCAGCACAGTCAATGGTAATTGATGCTAGGAAAGGTAGTTCAATGTAGTACATGTTCTTTGATCTACTTTCTATAGTCAGTAATATCCACTTCATTTTCACTCAGATAAAGATTAGGATGCATCATCTTGTTCAATAGGGTAAACAGTCAATGGATTTGGAATTTCTCATACCAAACTACTTTCTAACTTCTGCCATGCTGATGCATTTTATTCTTTAAAAAAAACAGGTATAACATAGCCATATTAATTTATAATAAACTTATTAAGTATTAGGTTAGGATAAGATGCAGAAATGAAAAAAATACTCAAACCATATATTGAATATCCAGCTGTAGAGTTGGTGGCTTCTATATGTTTTCCTTGAAGGTCTTTCTTGTCCAATTCCAAACACTCTTGCTTGGGATCCAATTCTGATCCAATTACCAAAATATCACAAAAATCCAAATTGTGATCCATTTTTTCTAACAGAACTGGTTTATGATCTGTGAATAATATAATAATAATAAATGTCAAATAACATTTTTTAAAAATAAACATTACTTTCCAAATTGAATTTATTTACAGGGCACTATACTCAGTTGACCTTAGGTTGTGTACAATTGTCAATCGACTGAAAAGAACAAAATCAAAAAATATATGCAAAACTGTCTTTGAAAAGTAAAGAATTGAATTGTTAATTTGGAAAGACACTTAATTCTTAGTGACAGCATCCAAGTGATTTTCTTGGCAATATTACAGAAGTCTTGTACCATTGCCGTTTTCAAAGTATTCTGTTTGGGTTCCCATACTTGCCAATTCCCTGGAAATCTCAGGTGTCTCAACCAAGTACTAACCAGAGCTCACCCTGCCTGCTTAATTTTGCAGATGAACCACGATTGACAAATACTGTCACCTTCTGAGACAAAACAGAATTACATAATGATAATTATGCTGATTTTGTGACAATCAATAATATTAACTGAGTAGTCATAAATCCTCCTAAGATGTATATTTAGATAAACAGAGATACCCATTCCCACTGAAATGGAGATAACTACAACATCAATCACTATTACTAACAAAAATATGGTAGTTGTAGAATAATTTTAAAAAAATCCTGCCTTATAACAATTAAAATCATAAATATCTAGAACTAAATATCTAAATAACTAACTAAACAAACTAAATAAATGGAGAAAAGAAACTAATAAAATATCCACAAAATATCCATTTAGTACTATTTCCATCCTTTACCTTGTCATTAAATATAGATAATGAATAAGCATATTGGTTCATCTTGTCATTTTTAGAGAATGAAGACTTTAAAAAAATGAATGACTCATATCTTTAATCCATTCCTTAATATCAAGAGAATATATTTCTGTCCATATACAGTATGTCAGCTTATCCTCTTTGCCAAACTCCAGTTAGCAACAAAAATCTTATATATAAATCTAATATAATTTAGGAATGTAATTTATCTTTTTCACTATTACTGTTTTAGGACTTTAAAAAACACTGTCTGGTAACAGTTTTCACTTGTGTGAATACAATTGAATCATTAAGAATGGTTTATATTTTCTGAACAACTGCATCTAATCAAAATACTTTAATTTTATCTATAATGGTTGGTTGGTTGGATGGATGGATGGATGGAAGGAAGGCAGGAAAGAAGGAATGAAAGAAGGAGGATATGATGAAGATGAAGATAGAGAAGAACTTCCTGTGGCAAGATGTGTATTTCTATAATTATTAAATTCAGTGTTTTATTCACGATTATCTAAAAACTTTTTCTGCAATAGTTTGTATATTCTGGGCCTATTTAATACTTTAAAATGAACTGAATGCTGTTCCTGCATGCACAACCTGCAGCACTTCTGGTAATCTACATATGGAACACAAGTTTTGGATTCTGAAAATATCACTTAAAATAATTAAACTATACAGAAGAGTTTCTCAGCTGCCTCTATTTGGTATCAAAAATGTTTACCAAATATGCAGAGGATCTTTATATAAACAAAGGAGATAAGCACTGTAAATCAACCATCACTATATATTAGCTGTAACTGTTTTCATATTCCCTAAGACATAATCCTTGAACAGCTTGGTATTGATCCCTACAACAGAATTATTTATATATTTTCAGGTGTTAGGAAGTAAAGCTTAAACATGGGTTTCCATATTAATGAAAATTGATCATGCTGAAAACTCATTCTTTGGAAAGTACTATATAGATAAAAATTCCATCATTCAGTGATGACTGTTATGAAAGAAATGTGTGTGAATCTGTATGCAAAATGTTTTAAAATTTCTTATTATAGTTAATAGCATAACAGAGAATCTCAGCACAATTGTCAAATGATTTGTAATACAGAGCAGAAGTCTGTGGACAAGCGGGTATAAGTATTTGTATCATGAATTATTCCTCAACACTATAAGGAACACTGTTGTAGAATGAAAAGTTTAGAAAAACAAAACTGTGCGTCATTAAATATTTCAACTTCTTTGAGGTTTTAAAATAATAATACTGGAAATAATTCAATAATCCCAAAGATTTTCCAACACTAATTCACCAACAGGTTATAAAATGTATTCATGCAAAAATGACTTTTTGTACATCATTCTAAATCAAAATGCAATTTTGTTGAGCATGGCTGAGATGTGTGAATCCAACAAAAATGTCTTTTGCATGCCATCAATTAAATGAATTATCTTTTATGATGAAGGCCAAGGATATCCATTTCTGTCACTTCAGACAGATGACCCCCCCCTCCCTTAACATGCAGTAGATCAAAGTTAAATTGTTCACTGTTTATGTGTCCGTCCTCTTGTTGCAAACAAAGAGAATCTTTAGGTTTTATCACATTTTCACCAATAATAATTAGGCCACAGTGTTTACAGTAAATGAAATTATTGGGGGTGCAGATTTGGCAACACTATTGCTTCTAGACCTAATAAATTCTGAGAAATTAGTTCACATAAACCTTATTTCATTAGTGTGATTTACCAGAGAGCTTACTGACATTCTTTAGCTTCTTTTCTGTTTTCTACCTGTCCTGAGCTAGCTATTTAATTAAAACAAATTGACACAACTGGAAGAAGTACAACTGTTCAGCAGACATAACTAGGCAATAACTAGAGTTAACTAGTTAACTCTAAAATGTCTGTATGACACCTAACAGGTAATTACCATATTTAATTTTACTTTGTTCCATCACATGCTATATGAAGAGCTCCTCTTGAAAGTGATTCCGAGACATCTGTGCTTAGTTCATCATAGTGTTCCTTATGGTGCATATATAACAACTTTTCAAGGCATTGGTGATAATAAACAGTGCAGGGTGGACTTCCTGGGAGGAGCTTGCTGGTGGAGGCAGCAAAAAATCAGCTGCCTCCGAATTCCTGGCTACGTACCTGTTTAGAGGATCTTCCATCTGACGTCTTATCAGGTTTTCTTATCCTTCAGGCAAGAAGGAAAGAAGAAACTGTTTTGCTGGCAAATGCTCTTCGATTTTTGCAGCTTTTGTGCTTGCAAGGAAAGGGGGGCTAGCCCAAGGCAGAACGGCTGTCCGTGCTGGGAACTTCAAACTGCCTTGTGCAGGGACAAAGTAAGTCTCCCCCACTCTGCTCAAAGTTTTGTTTGATTTAATCTTATCACGAGCTGAATCCGTTTACTGCGTGGACAATAATTGTTTATCAACATTTTAGCTTCTTTTCTTTTTCTCCTCCGAAAAATTATTTACTTAGAGGCTTTTAAAATGGCGCCGAGCAGGCTGGTTTCTCCGGTAATAACGAACACTTTTTGCTAATCCTCACAAGAATTCAAACAAAAGAGATTGCTTATCATATGTTTTGGTTTCACAATAGAAGAATTTTACTCCTTCATTAACTTTGCTTATTTGGAAGTTAAATGGTGATGAATCTGCTGAACGGTTTTTGATACAATGTTTACTCACTGAAAGTTTTGCTAAGCCTTAAACTTCAAAATAAAGCCTCTTTACTTAAAGCTGCATATTCAGGCAATAGAGTTCTACTAACTGCAGGCAGATAAATTTTGAAATGGCCTCAAAACCAAATATTAACTTGAAGTCGTCACCCTCTACTTCCAGGGGCACATCTTCAGTGCCTGGCACAAAGCTGCAGCCTCCGCTTCCTACGCCCCCTGCTGGGGATGTGTTAATGAAAGAATTTTTCCTGAGTAATCTAAGCGAGGCTCTTAATGCACAGACAATTAAAATGGAAGATAAGTTTAGAGATAATAGAGAGGAGAGAAAAGAGGAAATAAAAGAATGAAAGAAGAAATTAAAAGTGAAATAAAAGGACTTAAACAGGAGCTGTATGAGAAATTTGACGCTAAGGTTGATAAAATTAGAGACGACATGCTGAGTCTTGTAACTGTATTAACAGAACATATTTCTGGAATGGAAGATACTCTAGAGGTTCTTAATGATGCCAATGCTAACTTGACATTGAAAACAGAGGTGGTGGAACAAAAAGTGGAAAATGCTGAAAAAGAAATTATTATGATACAGTACCAACAAATGGAGTTCGCATTAAGAGTAAGGGGGCTGCGTGAGGAGAAACAGGAGAACCTGAAACAGATCCTATCGGAAGCTTTTGATCGCCTGATGGGAAGACCAGGGACCAACCAAGACTGGCAAATTGACAAAGCTTACCGCGTTAACTCCTGGCTGGCAAAGCAGAAGCAGCTTCCTCGAGACATCGTTATATATTTTACTACAAGAGAGCTTAGAAATATGGTACTGCAAGCATCTTATAACACTAAGCTTCAAATTGGCGGTCAAGACCTGGCTGTTTTGAAAGAGATACCACCTCAAATGTTAAGAGCCAGGAGAGACTACGCTTTTTTGGTCGAAGAACTCAGAAATCGTCAGATACAGTATAGATGGGATGCGCCATTTGGCATCATATTGACATTGATAAGCAAAGGTACCGCCTCAACTCTGTCTGGAAAGCCCAAGATTTTTATTATAATATATTGAAGGCCGGACAACCCTGCACCATCTGGACCCAGAGAAAGACCACAAGAAGGACAGGATAGACAGCAAACTACACACCCCAGACAAGATGGAGCATCTCTCTTCTCTAGAAGTGCAAGGTGCTATGGCACCTAAGACCTAGCCGCATGACTACTAGACGTATGGAGAAACAAGCTAAAAGCAACAGCATCAACATCATCGGCCATCGATCAAGGAACTACAATAACAATCTGGAAGCAGTGGGAGGAGCTAGACCTAAGTTAAACAGGCCGTGCAGGAAGCTCTAAAAATGCTTCAACCAACCAAAGATGACAACTAAGATTTAACATGGAATGTCAACGGACTGAATTCTCCACAGAAGAGGAAGAACATATTTCATTATCTCAAACAGTTTAAGAACGATGTAATTTGTTTGCAAGAAACTCATATCAAGTCAACTGATCAAAATATTGATCAACTCAAACTTGGTCAACATTTTGCAGCTTCTGCTATGGAAAAGAAGAATGGTAAGTTGTATACTTAATAAAAGATATGAAAGCTGAATTAATAGAAGCAGATCCCTTCGGAAGATATATTGCTTTAGACTTAATCTTAGAAGGGAAAAAGACATTACTTTTGGGAATTTATGCTCCCAATCAACAGCAAGATAGATTCTATAGAAATCTTCATGCTAAATAGTACAGTGGGACTATAGTTCCTGTATACTATTGGGTGACTGGAATGGAGTGATAGATACTAAGAGAGATAAGAGATTTCCCGCCTAAATACCAAGATGCGAGCAAAGTTACCCAAATCTTCTTTGACATTATGGATGATTTTGAATTGAGAGATATTTGGCGAGAAAGAAATGCAGAGGAATATGACTTCACTTTCTTCTCGGACAGGCATCAATCCCTTTCAAGGATTGATTTTATCCTAACCACTAATGATTTGCTTTCTAAGGGTCAAGAAACAAAGATTGCAGCTAGGGTCCTTTCGGACCACAACCCAGTTTGGATGGAGTTGGGAAGGGTATGCAGGCAAGAAGGTCTTGGAGATTGAATGAAAACTTATTTAGATATGAAAAGTATATTATGATTGTAAAAAATTACTATCTGAATATTTTGTTTGATATGAATAAGGGTACATCTATGGAATTTGTATGGGACGCAAGCAAAGCGTATATGAGAGGAGTTTTGATGAATATAAATAAAACACATAGAAATAGCAAGGGTTAAAACGAACAGAACTGGAAGAGGAAATTAAGAGAAAAGAGCTGAGTTAACAATGAACCCAGACGATACAAAGGTTAAGGAAGCTATTAACATATTAAAATCTCAATTTGACATGTTGATCTCTGACCAGGTAGCTACTAATTATTATATGCAAAACACCAATACTTTTCGTAACTGCAAACAACCTGGCAGATGGTTAGCTTATCAGATTAGGAAAAAAAGGAAAACTCGAATATATCTAAACTGATTTACAGAGGGAAGGAGGTGTTTCAACAGGAAGAGATTCAAAAAGCTTTCTGGGAATTTTTTACAGAACTGTATAAAGGGGATAAAATTAATGGTTAGACATAGACAAATATTAGACAAAGAGAAAATACCTTCAGTTAGAGAAGAACACAGGCAAAAATTGAATCACACCAATACCTTGGGGGAAATCCTACAGGTAATTAAGCAATTAAAGTCAGGGAAAGCACCAGGTACAGATGGCTTGACAGCGGTTTACTATAAAAACTTACAGTTAGAAATGGTAGAACCTCTTAGAGAATTATTTAATATGATTCAACGGAAGGTAAAGTCCCTCCATCTTGGAACGACAGCGTTATATCTTTGATACCCAAAGAAGATCAAGATACTACTCAACCCAAAAATTATAGACCTATTTCATTACTGAATGTAATTATAAATTTTTACTAAAATATTAGCAAATAGGTTAATGTTGGTCATTCAACAATGGATACATCTGGACCAAACAGGTTTTTACAATGGGAGCGATGAAAAGTAATGTTAGATTAATTATTAATGCATTAGAATATTGGGAAAGAACAACCAGATCCCTGCTGCGTTTATATTTTTGGATGCTGAGAAGGCCTTTGATCGAGTAACTGGCAATTTCTGCTGAAGATACTGCAAAAATGCAGATAGGAGATCATTTTTTACAGTCAATTAAAGCAATATACCAACGCAAACAGCACAATTATAGTCAATGGAAATTTAACAGACTCTTTTCAAATTGGAAAAGGTACAAGACAGGGGCTGTCCTTTGTCCCCATTATTGTTTATTATACTTGGAAGTATTGTTGAATAAAATATGGGGCTTGGATGGTCTGAAAGGGTTTAAGATTAGGCAGCAAGAATACAGAGTGCGCGCTTTTGCGGATGATCTGGTCATAATATTGGAACAACTGCAGGAATCCAGTATGGTTTTTAATGAATACGATTAATCAATATGGTCAAGTATCTGGTTTTAAAATAAACTTAGGAAAACAAAAATACTAGCTATAAATATGAATACTAAACAAAAGGAAGAATTAGGGGTAATGCTAGGATGTGAGGTAGTCAAAAAAGTTAAATATCTTGGAGTTAATATTTTAACTTCAAATGGGAAACTATATGTATAATTATGAACCACTTTGGCATAGTATACAGATAGAGATGAAAAAATGGGAGAAATTGCACTTATCTTTGCTGGGTAGAATAGCGGCAATGAAAATGAACATCTTACCAAAAATTTTATTTCTTTTCCAAATGTTACCTATACTTAAAAATGATGTGAATCTTTTAGAATGGCAGAAGGGTATCAACAAATTTGTATGGGCAGGAAAGAAGCCGAGGGTAAAGCTGAAAATAATGCAAGATGTACGCGGGAGAGGAGGCTAGAAATTACCTAACCTAAAACTATATTATGATGCAGTGGCGCTATCTGTAATTAGTGATTGGACTCATTTAACCAATGATAGAATATTGAATATTGAGGGACACGATCTGGTATTTGGTTGGCATGCTTACCTGTTATTCAACAAAAAATTGGATAAGAATTTTAAAAGTCATATTTTAAGAAATGCTTTATTGCGGGTTTGGAAGAAATACCAATATAAATTAAATGACAAGATACCCATGTGGGCAATTCCTAGACACGCAATTGAAAATATGAATACAGCACAAAAACAGGACAGAATTACTTACAGACAGCTTCTTACCTCGGAAAGGGGGGTATTACAATTAAAATCTTTAGAGGTATTAAAGAGGAGAAGGTAGTTCAACATGGTTTCAGTATGGGCAATTACAGGCTAGGTGGAAAATAGATCAAAAAATTGGTTTTATCCAAGTTGAGGATAATCTGTTTAAACAAATAAGAGAATCAAAGCTTAATGCATATAAAGAGGATATATATGTATTAATACAGATGGATTCGGAAACAGAATTAGTTAAAGATTGTATGATAAATGGGCTCAAAATATTGAGGAACCAATAATGTGGATACATGGGAAAGAATCTGGGTAAGAAATGTGAAATTTACACAAGCTCAAATCTGAGAGAAAATTTTTACAAGATGTTTTATAGATGGCATTTAGATCCTAAAAGTTGGCTTCTATGTATCCGAATGTACAGCCTAAATGTTGGAGGTGTGGTTCTCTCGATGCTACATATTATCATATATGGTGGACCTGCCAAAAGGTTAAGGCATTTTGGATAAAATATGGTGGGTCATGCAAAATGTTTTTAAAAGAAGGATAAAGTTTATTCCTCAGTTATTTTTACTAGGTATATGTACTGACTTTACAGTGGTAGAGACCAATTTGATTCTGCACCTGATAACTGCAGCAAGACTGTTGGTGGCGCAATATTGGAAGAGGAAGACTTGCCTACAATCCAAGAATGGACATTGAAAGTAACAAACTTAGCCGAGATGGCTAAAATATCGGCATATCTCAAAGATCATTCAAATGAGAGATATAAACGAGACTGGAGAAAAATGGATTGACTATATACAAAATAAATACGGGACTAAGAAATTCCAGTTAGCCTATGCTTAAGATCAGAAATGATTTAAACTGTTAAAAGTCAGTTCAGTAAGAAGAAGCTAAGGTCAATCTAGAATGTCATTAATTTCTTTATTTCTTTTTTCTCAATAGATTTTAGACTGTGTTAGTTAAAAATCCATACCGTGTACGGGTTCTGGAAGTCGGGGGGGGGGGGAAGGAGGAGGGGGGTGGGGGGTGGAGGGAGGGAGGGGCACACACAACAAAAAAAAAATTGTACTTCAATGTCTTAATGATTGACAAATGATGACATATTGTGTTTTTTTTTAAAGAAAAATAAAAAAGTTCTGTTTTTAAAAAAATAAAATAAACAGTGCAGGGTAAGTTCATTTAATAACTGCTATCTTCCTTACAGACTTTCAATTTTATAGTTTGATGGGGATATAGCTTTTAATTAGTTGTGGGTTAAATATTTACTATTTTACTATTACTATTTTACTGCCCATTTTTTGGTATTTATTATAACCAATCACTATTTTATAATGCAAATCAGTAAATATTATAAATAAATATACATATTATAAATAGATTAAACAACCAAGGTTGGTCGCTCAGGTTGTTATTTCCCAAAGGATGACAGTACAGGAAACTTTTACCATGACATTTTAATTATGGTAGTTATAAATGTTGCACTAGCCAACATTGTCAATGTGGTCTCCCTGACTCTCAGAGATCACAAAGGACAAAGCAAAGGAATAGCTGTCTTTTTTTTTAAGTTGTTTTCCCTCCCTAAATCAGTGCTTATCTGATATATGCTTTGTTGGCTAGAATGAACCAAGCAGGGGACGGCGAAAATAAATAAGCTCCTGCTTCTCCAATGTATTATGCACTTTACTGAAGGACAATAATATTTAAGAGTCATAGACCATATTATCTAGCCTTAAACAATTTTCTTCCCAGGTTACAAACCATCTTAGCGGAGCCTGTTTCTATAAGTTATTCATTTATATTTGGTATTAAATTCTACTTAAGTCATGAAAATCATAAACCTAAAAAAAAATGCAACATACCTCTAGTTACAGTTTCCTTCAGGTCAGAGGGATGTTCCATTTTAGAACACCGTGCTGACAATTCTGACATCCGGTAAAGAATCACTCCTCTTTCATGTTCAAATTGTGTGGCAGGTCTTGCAAAGTGATCCATTCCAGTTATTGTAATCTTGGGCTCCTTGGCTTGTAACACCATTATATAGGCATCTATATCTGGAATACTAATGCAGGTGTCTTCACCAAAACATCTGAAAAATATACCATTTAACTTCATGGAAGATTAAGCATTCATCATTTTTCTTAAGAAACACACAGTTGAAAGAGAATATTTACCCAGAAATATTGGGATATTTGCACACTTAGTTTTAACACCTACTCACTGACCAGCTTCAGAATTACTCAGTCCCATATGAGCATTAAAATACAGTTTCTCAAATTATTTATGAACAGCGCAGCATGCCATTGACAGGTATGATCTTTACAAAGGTCACTGCACCCATACAACTTAAACTCATAAATAACATAACAAACAGTCAATGGTTAAATCTGATTAAATGGCTTATGTATTTTTAATTGCATACTCAAACTGATATTTAAAAGGCTTGATAAAGCTATCTGTAAATGTGCATTGAAAAACTAATTGCCTATTTTATACTAAATGCATCAGAAGGCCATTTTGTACACATCCCAGAACTCCATGGGCATGCAGAAATAGTAGAAATCATAGTCACTGTAACAATTAAGCTGCTGGCCAATTTATTAAAAGATGAGTGTTGCTGATAAAACTCTTTCACTTATGCCAAAATTAAAAGTCCTCAACATGAGTTTACTGATGCATTGCTTCTATTATCAAGCTTAGTGAATTTAACTTACTGGACTTTGGATGACACTTTAAGGCGGCGAATACCTGAAGTTGGAAACTGCCTTGAGTTGATATAGGAGACTTTTTGGAGAGCTTGATTTATATTCTCAATGTCATCTCCTTCTATAACAAGGACTGACTGGGAAGGATTGAAGTGATACTGCAGAGGTGGTGAAAGGATATAATTAGTTTTTTTTTAAAGGAAAATGATATAAAGCAACTCATTGTAACACCTAAAATAAGTCTGTTCTTAGATAAGGTCACCATACCTTTAACAAAATAAAGAAAATCTGTCATTTTATTAGTTAACACTTATTTCATTCCAGTTAACTTGAATTAAAAGCCAAAACAAATACTTTGAATCAAATTAAATTTCTCTACAATCCAGATTTAACTGGGGCAATCTACATTTCTATACATTTGTGTATACTTAGAAACAATTCTAACACAAATGTTCTTGAAAGCTAGATACAATCTTTCTTTTTATTGCTCTATTTACGTCTCAACCCAATTGCAATTTCATCAAGGCGTGTCACTGTCAGGCCAACTCAAAAACACTGCATGAGACTTGCCCCTGACAGCTTGTTTCGTTTTTGCCACCTGCTGTCTAACTGGCTCTGAAAATGGCCTGAAAAGGTGAAAATGAATGAAGAAACTTGCACCATGCCAGCCTCTAGATCATAAACTAAAAATGTTTTGAAGCTGAAACATTAACTTTGGATTCTTTTCCCCAATACACAGTTCGATCATAGAAACAACAGTTGTCAATACCAGATACTGCTGCAGGCAAAATGGAAAACAAGAATTTTGGTTCTCTCTAGCAAATAAACATCATCCTCAAACAGGACAAACAAATGCATTCTTAAAGGGCGAGGCAAGTGGTGAACTTGCATTAGATGTTGGTATGCAAGTAGTAAGGGTGGCTATTGAAGTGCAACATACCCACGTATGATTTTTTTCTTTTAAACATGTGTTCAGTGCTCACAAAATTGTCTCCGGCAGCTAATGGTTCATTGAAGAACTGCATGAGCTTCAGGGTGCCAAAAAGTATTACTAAGTATTACTAATACATAACAAACACAACATCTTCACTCTTTAGTTACAGTAAGATAATTTCATCAAGCAAGAATAATCTTTCTAAAGAATGATTTCTGGGTTCAACTGGTAAGTTATACAAGATTCAGGGAAATTTCCTTCAGCAACTCCTGATGACAAAACAATGTATGGTGTAATCTTCAACTAAGTTTGGTGCAGGGGTATCAGCTTCAAACAGTTTTGAAAATGATGTTTCTGCTTGCCAACTCACTCTGAGAATAATGTATTCTCAATTGATCAATATGACATTGCCATACTAGACCATCTGAACATTAAACTTGTATGCCACTAGTACTTTGATCTCAGTGACAGTTGAGGAAACCAACTGGTTCCCGCTCCATAGATCCTTTCCAAAAACCTCTTCATTTAACAAAAATAAATACAGAATAGGAATAAATAACTTTTCCGGTTCTTGCTTACTTTGTAAATATTATAAAGAATGAAAAGTCAAGGCTATTGCCCCATACGTAATTCACCAGAACTGATTTATGTTTTGAGAAAGGAGTAGTATGTTTCTACAAGAAGGAATCTGACCCAGTATCTTCCAACAATTTGCTTTATTTAATCCAAGATTACCTGCATCATCTTCTCAGCCTACCTATTTGGTTGAAGATTATTTGGGTGGATTAAGGAGACTGTAAAACCTTGGAAAAGCATATTGTTCATAAAATGCTTAAACTTCTTATGTTATGTAAGATGATAATATCAGGCATCTGATTTCCAAATAAGTGGTACAATGCTATTATTGTTGCAGGACAGTTTTGAATAAGAGTACAGCATCCATTAGTTCTTTTTCTGAAATAGTCTCACAAAATCAATAGGGAGTCATCACAAGGTGTTTTTATTACTTCCAAGGAGAATACCATTTTTCCACTGCCCAGATCAGTCCCTAGCCTATAAACATACTTCTTGCCAAAACATTCATATGTTTCAGGAAGTATGACACTTTGATGGCTCCTTACAGTAACACAATTTCTGTGCTAGGAAAAAAAAAAACCTTTATGGTGAGATGTCTCAAGTTGATGGTTTTGAATGGCTTAAATTCCAGTAGCCTGTGAACTGACCAACCCTTATACAGCCAATTAACACATGAGTTACTTTGGGGTCTCAGGCAGGTAATTTGCAGTTTGATCAGCCTGAAATGGTAGGTGTGGGAGGGCAATCAGCATTTAGAGTTCCAGCATTGATGGCAGTTTAAATCTGGCATTTTATATAGCAGGTAAGTCAGACTATCACTTCCAGCTATTATTATTCCTGGCAGTAGATGAGTGAGTAATCATTAGCATTAACCAGGGGAGTGTAATGATGTACACAAAGATCAAGAATATAGGCTTTGTATTAGAAAAGATCCCCAAAGAGTTTTGAAGTCAGTATAAATTCCGAAATATGGCCACAGAGAGAGCCTCTCTATGGACCCCTTTGACTCCTGGAATAAAGCTGGAGCCTCTTTTTCAATTTGAGCATAGTTTCTTTCAGAAGAAGACAAAGTCCTAGAATAATAACAAACTGGCACCTCTATGTTGCTTGGCATTGTGATGAAACAAAGTTCCAATATTGTAAAGAAAAGCATAGCCAGTTTCTTTTTTTCATAATAAAGCAAAGAAGTATTTTGTTTTAATTTTTAGAAAGCACACATGTTGTAAGTACACTGCCACTGAATCCCTTTTGCAGTAGACAAAGAAGCACTGCAGCCAAAGTTTCCTCTTATGAAAGGAACATATGATAAAAATCAAGGAGCAGTAATAAAACTTGAGTTCCTGTTTTCATTTTCTAATGGTACATGATGGATTAGCAACCTAGAACTAAGGACACATTCCTGACAGTTAGAACAATTAATCAGTGCAACGATTTGCCTCCAGAAGTTGTGAATGCTCCAGCGTTGGAAGTTTTTAAGAAGAGAGTGGACAGCCATTTGTCTGAAATGGTGTAGGGTTTCCTTCCTGAGCAGGAGGGTGGACTATAAGACCTCCAATGTCCCTTCCAATTCTGTTATTCTGCTATTAACCAGACATCTTTGACTGGATGAATTCTTAAAATCTAGTAGCAAATTATTTCACTTTTATCTTATATTTAGGATTTATTAAAGCACAGCATCATACTCAAGATTCCAAAAAACAGAATCTTTGAAGTGATGGAATATTCCACACAATATAGAAATCCTGGAATTTTGAAACTGGAATTTTAGAGCAGATAATTCCCATGTTGGCTAATGTAGTTGGACATCTGGATATAGTATCATAAAAAACTATACTATCTCTGTTTTAATGATTCCTCCCTACCCCCATTCCAAGAGCAGCAAGCAATACAATGCAAGCAATATTAATGGATGTTGTATATTTACTGTAAATATAGCTATATTTACAGTGCATTCATAATCTGTACAAAGTCTAATTTTTATATGAGATTTCATACTGGCCTGGAGCCTCTATGGCAGTGGTTTTCAACCTTCCTAATGCCACGACCCTTTAAAACAGTTCCTTATGTTGTGGTGACCCCCAACCATAAAAAAAATTCATTGCTACTCTACAACTGTACTTTTGCTACTGTTATGAATCGTAATGTAGATATTGATATTGGAAGACTGCTATCATATCATCCTTAAGTCCTTCTTTTCATTCAACCAGACATACCCAGTTCCTGCAACTGTTCTTCATATGTTTGAGCTTCCAGTCCCCTAATCCTCTTGGTTGCTCTTCTTTGTACTTTTCCTAGACTAGAGTCTCCACATCTTTTTTATAGAGGCAGCCAACATCTTGTCTGCTCCTAAATTTTGGGTCTGAAAAGAATCACATCCTGGAGGCTGGACAACCTTGGCTGCTATACAAACATACAAACACATACACAGAGACACACAGTGGCTTTATTCTCACAGCCTCCTTAACTAAGTTGCCTGCAGCTGCATTCACAAACTGCTTACCCTGCCTGGATGGATCTTCAATCTGGTTTGGAGTTGTTGCAAGAGTGCTCTTAACCTTGGTGATGGTGGTAATGTTAACCTTAAGTTATTGGGCAAACATCATGCATTGTTTATTTTTATTTTTTTAAAAAAGTTTTTTAATTTTCTCTTTCAAGTTCTTTCACAAATATACACTCTTATAATTACCATTAATTATATCATTATCAACAATCATTTATCATTATTTTCTTACAAATATATAGAATACAGTTTGGGTCATTTTCTTGCCACCCATTTATTTTGCAACAACCTTGCTCCTATCTTCTCTACCTCCCTTCTCTTCCTTCTTCTTTCCTCCTCTCCTTCCTCCATTCTTCTTCCCCTCTCTTTTCCCCCCTCCTCTCCTCCTCTTCTTCCTACCCTCTCTCCTACTCTTGATTCCCCTCCTTTATTCCCTCTGCTTTACCCTCCTTTTCCCCTCCTTTATTCCCTCTTGCTTTAGGATCTGGCTATCCCGTCAGTCCTGGGATAAGATTTTCCTCCTTTCTGTTGTTGCCCTGGCTTATTTACTTTCTCTGATGGGTACTTGGGGTGGCATTTCAGAAAACCCAACTTTATATTTTCATATATTATTTTCCTGTTACATTTTATTTCTAATAATAATTCCACTTGCATCATTTTTTTAATTGTTATCTTGCATTGCCTTTTTTTTTGCTCTTTTCCTTTGTGCATGGTTTATGGTACTTTTAGCAAGCAGGTTTTCATTGTGTGAATTGGGCCAATTCGGGCTCCTGAGCTTGGCTCTTGATGACAGGTCTGGTTGTGGATTTAGATATAGTTAAAGTACCTGGCAGCGGCGTGGAAAACATAGCCACATGCACGCCTTGCATAATTACAGCCTGGAGCAGGACCTAAGCCCCTTCCTCCCTCGCAGGAACACTTCCCTCCATTACGAAGTCTCCGAGGCTAATTGTACAGGATGTGCTCACGCACACCTCGTACAACCCACAGGTTCAGAACTGCTGCTCTATGGGGATGACAGTGAAACCAAAGACCTCCCTCTTTCATGCATATGTTAATGTCAGGCATTTACCAAGGAGTGTGCTTTTGATCAGGCAGTTGTAACTATCATGTTGGCTTTTTGTAATGGAATGTGTGAATGAATCTGGAGATGGGGGGAACAGATGTTACCCAGGAAACAAGCAGACAAGAGATGGATCTTAATGCTCAGAGAAAGAAGCTTAGGAAGGACCCACCTAATTGATCAGGAGATTAAAAGTAGAAATTGGAATTAGTTTCTTCAGACTTGCAAGATTCTGTTAATGTAGAATTACAATAAAGTAGGATTAGCTTATCTAGTCGGTTTCCTGTCTGATTCACTTGGGAGGGCTGACATCATTTCTTAAATGTTTTTTGAGTATACACAAGTATTATTCAATGTTTCATTGCATTCTCTTTGTTATTTATATCACAAAGCGTTGCCAAGCGCTGGCAACTGCTGTGTGATATAAATTTTGACCACTGACCACGAGGATGCTGCAATGGTCATAAGTGTGAAAAATGATAAGTCACTTTTTCAGTGCCATTGTAACTTTCAATGATCACTAAAGTGACTGTTGTTATTCAAGGACAATTTGTATTTATGAAATTCCACAAACTGAATTTGAAGTCGGAAAAAATTATAATGTAATACAATGCAATACATTTTCATAGAAATTATTTTCAACCTTTACAGAATTTGAGAGTGTTGATTCATATTGAAAGAGTTTCTAGAATCTTTAATTCTGTTTTCAATAAATATTTTAATTTGTTTTTTGAAAGAATAAAAATTGTAGCAAGTATAGAGTGGTAGATTGAATGCATCTGTAATATATTTGTCCCACTTTTTAATCAATACTTTTCTGCTGTGGCTTACTCCCACTGGTGGGATGCCAAATGGTTTGTATACATAATGTGTTACAGTTTGTGAAATATGCACTAGGGGCTTGACTTTTAAAAAAGTCTGATGAATTGTTTCTAGAAAAAAAAGTAATTTGTGTCTGTTTAGTATTGCACAAAAGCAAATGTTGACTGATGCAACGATTCAAGTAAGTCCTCAAACTTGCAATCTGTCCTTTTTGATCATGCTGATATGTTATGGCCTCCATAAACAATAATAAAAAGGTTTTATCTTCTGCAAACAGTTCTAGTTATAAAATTTTAGTGTCATACTTCCACAACTTATCATATCATATTATTATTATTATATTATTAGCATATCAGACATTAGTACAATTGAGAGGCTAGGGATATTTCACGACAAGAATCCTCCACTCCTCTGCTCACAACAAATTATTTTATACCACCAGGCTTGAAATTTTGGGCTAGACACTTAGAACTACGCTGCGGTTTGGTCTGACCTGAACATAGTACACAAATTATCTGCTACGATGTCCTACTTGTCAATGACTACTTCAACTTCAACCACAACAATACACGAGCTCACAATAAATACAAACTTAATGTAAACTGCTCCAAACTCGATTGCAGAAAATACGACTTCAGCAACAAAGTGGTCAATGCCTGGAATACACTACCTGACTATGTGGTTTCATTTTCAAACCCCCATAACTTTAACCTTAGATTGTCTATTGTAGCAGTAATAGTAGTAGCAGTTAGACTTATATACCGCTTCAAGGGCTTTCAGCCCTCTCTAAGCGGTTTACAGAGTCAGCATATTGCCCCCAACAACAATCCGGGTCCTCATTTACCCACCTCGGAAGGATGGAAGGCTGAGTCAACCCTGAGCCGGTGAGATTTGAACAGCCGAACTGCAGAACTGCAGTCAGCTGAAGTAGCCTGCAATGCTGCATTAACCACTGCGCCACCTTGGCTCTTGTTGACTTCACCCCCATTGTTAAGAAGTCTGTAAGGGGTGCACTTAAGTGCACCCATGTGCATACCATCCCTGTCCTACTGTTCCCACTTATTCATAATCATGTTTATACTTATATCTGTTATCTTATACATGCTTGACAAAATAAATAAAAAATAAACTAAACTTGCAAAGGTTTTTTTGGGTAGGTGTGTGTGAAGTCTTTCACAAGTATTCTTTGATTTTACATACCTTTTAATATGTATTTGTGTTGCATCTCATAGGAAACTCACTTGCTTCTACGCAGAATCATTTCACTGACAGAATGAAATGGAAATCCTGAATGGTTGTGAAGCACTTATACCATTTGATTTCTATAGGTTTACACTAGAAAGAACACAGTTGGTGTCCCAATGTTCCACTTTTACTGTCTCTTTGTGTGACTTTATGGCAAATTAGATTGCTTCTTGGAGTGCTTTTGTATTCTATCTTGTGCTCTATACTTCATAAATCAGTTTTAGATGTTAGTAAAGATTGCATCAATTCATTTCTTACCTTTATTCCTTGGCCAAGACTCTCCAGGGAATTAATATCCAGACCTTCTTTGCAAGCCTGCAAGCAGGAAATCACTTTTTGACTCTTAATTTTGCCTGGCCGTATGGTAAGACTGGCAAGACTGCCATGGAAATACTGAGTAAATCTGGGCTTTGTGACTTCTCCTCCTATTGAAAGAAACCACAAATTGTCTTGAGTAATAATTCAAACATGCAGATATTTTTGGGAATATCAATATTGTCTGCACTGTCATTTGAAACATTGGATATAATTAGGCTGCTATTCTTATAAACAAAGTTGTAAGAAGAAATCACTTATACCCTATTATTTTGGAATTAAATAATTCTATTTATAGTTCTATCATCATTTATTGCACATACATTAGATGTGAAAATATATCCTAGCCTGAAACATAACATTAAAAAATCATTTCTGTAATATATGATGGAAAAACTGTTCAGTTTAGAAACAGGATAAATTCAACATCTCATAATATATGTTAAATATATGAAGAGATTCATGTTCAATATAGTAAAACGAAAAGCTGAAAACAACATGCCAGATTTAAAAATAACATATCAGCCAAATTAATCTAAACGGTGAATAGTAATATCTCTGAAAGCAGAAATAGATATGCTAAATTAATAAAATGTCCAGCAATTTGCTTAGCTACAACACAAATTTACATAATACTTCTATGCTTCTCTGTAATGGTTTCTTGAAATATAGATAAGAAAAAAATAAATAAACAGTAATATTGATGTGAAAAGAAATTATACATTTGCAGTCATAGAGGATTGGCAAGGTTTCTATGAATATACAGGATTTTCACTCTCTTTTAACCTTCCAAGCAGTGAATTCTTACAGAGATTTTCAGAGGATCAAGATAATAAGTGGAGCTATGGTGGTGCAGTGGTTAGAATGCAGTATTAAAGGCTGACTTTGCCTACAGCCAGGAGTTCATTCCTGACCTGTTCAAGGTTGACTGAGCCTTCCATTCTTCCGAGGTCAGTAAAATGAAAACCTAGATTGTTGGGGGCAATATGCTAACTCTGAAAACTACATACAGTGTTGTAAAGCACTATGAAGCAATATATAAGTCTAAATAATAAGTACTCTTGCTAGGCTTATGCAGAAAAACAAAACATGCAGGATATTTTGGAAGATAATAGTCGCAAAAACTATTGATCTAAAGCAGTGTTTCTCAACCTTGGCAACTTGAAGATGTCTGGACTTCAACTCCCAGAATTCCCCAGCTAGCGGATGCTGGCTGGGGAATTCTGGGAGTTGAAGTCCGGACATCTTCAAGTTGCCAAGGTTGAGAAACACTGATCTAAAGTATGTTAAAATCAGACACAAATCACTAATTTCATGAGCTACAATTAAATCTGTGGTACAGTTCTCTCCATATTGACATATTCCAGCAAATAAATTCTTCAGAAGTTTCCACAGTTTATGTATTGGATTTTGTGGGGTTTTAAATATTAAAACCCTGTCACACGTATTAGGTATATGTAAATATTAACAGTGAAGTAGTTTGTTTTGGAGAAAGAGGTTCAGGTTCCAAAGAATTAGGATTCAGAATATCATGGCATCAGTTATTATAAATGACAAATTTGCTTAAGATGACATTGGTTTATATAGTAAGAAAAGTGAATGAGGAACACCTTTCTGGATGAGTGTTTCACACTTGATTTAAATATGCATATTTTTATATTTAAAAAATCACTTTTATAATAACTATTAGGAATAAACACGTTGGCATCATTTATGTGACAGCATCACAGGTCTTCCCTGGGAAAGAAAGCAAGCAAAGTCTATAGCACTGATAAATGAATGGGATTCCTTATAGTTCAAAGTATTAAATTGTCTTCTCAAGGGGCTACAAACACTGGTCATATCTTTCAGTGCCAAACATCAGCCAGACAACAAAATTAAATAAAGAAGACAGTTCAAATGAAATGCATTTGTACGTCCAGCAAAAAAAAAAACCAAAGCAAAAACCACCTGCATCATAAAATTAATGACAAACCTTATTGCCACTGTACCACCTGAGCCCAGGCAAATGCTGCCAAACTTCACAAGCATTTAGTTACTTGCAACTATCAATATACAATTGATTGTTTTTGCAAACTTGAAATGGCAAACACATGGCCTTTTCTCTGTATCTGAACATGCCATAATAAAATTAACCATTTAAGTAGTTATGACAAAAATTTACTCTTGTCACTGGAGTGCCAAAACACTGGTACTTCCCTCACACTTTTGTAAAATCAAAAATTTTAAGGGATTTATTTTGACTTTCAATGTCAGTCCATTGCTCAGTGAATGGAATTCCATTTAAAGTATTCCTAATAGCTATGAGTTTAACCACTTGTTTAAACACATCCAGTAAAAGGAAGCTCAATATCTCCCTCAAATGATTAATCCAGCTATTGTGAAGCTGTTCTTACTATCATTGTTAAAATTAATCCGATTAACTGAAACTTAATACCGCTGTCTTTTGTTATACAGCAGGCCAGTGCGTGTTCTCAAAAATTATCTATCATTTATAATTTGGAAAGACTGTTGTTTAGCTTCCAGTTAGGAATTGATTTCATTTTTTAAAAGAAGAAAATGTAAATAAAATAAGAAGAATGTTATCTTAGAGGTAGATGCCAAGAAAGATAGAAAGAGAGAATTTAGATACTCCATGAATATATTGTAACCCTAAGGAAATAAATTTTGTTTCTATGTTTTAATTAAATAATTTGTGCTACTACGTGTAGTTCTTAGGATGGAAATTGAATTCTTATGATTTCTACCTTGATCTCATGGGATACAAGGCAAAATGAACTATACCTAATTTTTTGCCAGATCTTGATACAGAAAGATTACTATATAAGAAAAAGGGACCAGTTATATCTTGGCTTTATGGAAGATATTTTCTATAAAATAGAGTTTTTTTTGTCACAGGTAAAGATAAATATTGCTGCAATGCAATGACCTGAATTACTGAGAATCTTTACAGACCATTGGTGGATTCCAGATCACATTGCAGCCGGTACAGTTGAAATGGGGCCTGGCGTCCTCCACATGAACATGTTCAGCATGCACATATGTCTTACCATCCAGCCACGCCTCCGCACCAGGCCAGCTGCTCGGCGGAGCATCACATAGGTACTGTACACACCATGTACGTGCATGGAAGTGCCAAAGAGTTTAAAGACAGATAAGGCGCACAGGGGAAGGTGGGCCGTATTCCACCGTATTGGAACAATACCTGGTACTCCGGGCAGGCTCCGGTATACCCATACCGGGGCGTCTGCCTGCAACCCACCATTACTACAGACTTTTAGCTATACAATTTGGGATGAATACTTTGAATGATATGGGAGTAGAAATGGATTTCCAGAAAAAAAACACTGCAAACTACAGGAACCAGGAGCAGTGACGTGCAGTCAGGGAGGTAGGGCCTCACCACTGTCATCATGAAAAGAAAAAAAAAATGTAAAAGGAAAAAGGCTGTGGTAGTTGCTGCCAGAGTCACAGTGAATGACTCTGCTTAGTGCTTAACTGTTTAAAAAAGCCTCTAAAAAGTGCCCTCTACAGGAGGAGGCGGGAGAACCACATGCTTCCTTTAGTCTATCTTTACGATCACTCGAGCAAAGTTAAGCAAGGGTTAAAAGCTGAAAAATTCCTTATGTAGATGAGGCACGTGGTTCTCTTGCCTCCTCCTGTAAAGGGTGTTTTTTTAAGAGGCTTTTTTAAACAGTTAAGCAGAGTCATCCATTGGGGACTCTGGCAGCAGCTAACCCAGCCTGACCTCAGCAGCTCTTGCCTTTTTCATTTTACATTTTTACATTTTCATCATGGCAGACAAGAGCAGAGTTGAAATCTTCTGTGAAATAGCTGGAAAAGGTATGTGGGTCGGAAGGAGGTGGAGGAATTCAAATCAATGTAATTTGTAAGTAATTGTATTATTGTAAGTAATGTGTGTGTGTATGTGTGTGTATGTGTGTGTTTTACCCGCCTCTGCTGGTGCGCAGGCTGGCATTTTTTTTTATGTCGGACTTAGCGGCAGGGCTTTTGGACATAGCGACAGAGCTTTTGGACATAGCGGCACGGCTTTTGGACGCCCCGGCGCTCTGTCCACCATAGAGGCGGGACACCTCTATGTTGGACACAGCAGCAGGGCTTTTGGATGCCTGTTTTGGACACCTCAAAAGCCCTGCCGCTGTGTCCGACATAGGGTGGCTTTTGCCCGCTTGCCTCACCAGCCATAAACCTCACCGCACGTCACTGACCAGGAGCATTACTCAGGTGATCCTGAGGATACAAATAAATCTACAAGTGCTTCAACAATCTTATAAAAGAATGCAAATGATCAGCTGTCTGCAAGAAATATAAATCCTTCCATTCCCCATTATCCTGTCAGAGCTGAAGAAGCTTCTTGGATGAGAAGTGAGATGTCTTCAAAGAAAAAAAAGCAGAAAGTCTAGTTGCCTTGTGAAAAAGCACCTTTGGGACAATGTAATGACATTTTTTAAACAAAAAAAAAACGTTACTAAAGTATGATAAATATTTTTTAAATCTATGTAACTGTTTATAGGTTTAAAAAAGAAGTGCAAACAGTAAAAATAGGACAATTTATTATTTTTATTGACCTGCACTACTTTTATTTATCACTTTGAAACTTTTATATCAATACCATATTTAAGAGAATTTTCTAATAAAAATGCAAGTTAAATTGCATGCTAATAAACTGAATAAGAAAAATATTGTTCAGGAGAAATTATATATTAGAATAATAACATAGGGGAGAAGGCTTCATAGGAAAATATATGTATTTCTGGAAAAATTAATAATAATTTATTTTTAATTAATAATAATTTTAAAAGTACCAAGGATTTTTTTCCTGGAACTATTTTTTTAAAAATTATTCTGATATTTAATAGAATTAAATAATCTACAAGTAGCTGCAATATGGATATGGGTCAAATTTAGACTGATTAGTACATCCATACTTATGGGACTGTGATCTATAATCCAGCATTGTTATATTTTTATGGTTCCTCTTCCATTATTAAAAATAAATAGTAATATTCAATCATAACCAAAAGACAGAACCTCAGAATGCTAAAAAGAAATACTTTATTTCTACTCCCTATGTTAGGATCATTTCAATTAGCATTATTCATACATTAGCGAATAATAACCATGGGACAATTGAGAATGCTCATGGCATCCCTGTCTTTCCTATGCAAGTGGCTAAAATGACTGCTGAGTTTTTCTCTGAACATAGTCACAATCACTGATAAATGATGTAACTTCACTAACTATAGCCAATTACAATTAAATATATTTATATCAATATATCAATTATATATCAACAAGGGGAATTTGGAGAAAAAGAGTGCATAGAAATATTTTTTTCGTATTTTATAGTACCAGTAATGTTGCATGTTATGTGTTGAAAAAATCACTGCAAATTTTATTATCATAGCATTTTCAAATATAATAGGAAAAAAAACCTGTAAATTAAAAAGTAATTGCCTTGTATTGATCAACAACAGTTTCTTTCTAAATCCTTATAGCTAATGCAAAATAGTGGATTGGCTGGGATTCAGATGTCTAATTCAGACTGTCTTGTCCAAATCTTTATTTGTTAGGTCAGGGATTGAATAAATAACTTAATGTACTAAACAAGTAGCTGACAAAATTGTTGCTTCAACAGGAGAACTTTGGAGCAAATATTATGACATTTGACATCTTTCTAGAAAGCTCTTGTACAATGTGTGATAACTCTTTAGTTTGTGGTAGATTTTTCAGTTGCAGTTGAAAAAAGATACAACTTTTTGAGATCTTTAATCAATGTGTCTGTTCATACAAAATATAATTTGGGCACCACTTGTATTTCATCTGCATAGCAAAAGAAACGGCTATGTTCAAATGCAAAGATAATTGGTTAGAGATAACTGTCTTCTATTCTCTATTCAGTCTTATTCAGAGAAAGAGAAAAGGATAGGCAGGTGGGCTGACAGCCAGTTATGTGAATGACAGAATAGCAGGTGGTAATGATGTCTTCTCTTTTAATATGGAACACATTCAAAAAATAAGCTGAAATTGTATGAAACATGTTTCAACAGAATATTTTTTAGCCAATAGACAAAATGTCTGAAAATATGTAATTTTATGCCTAAAATTGATTTTCATAGGTGTACATTAATACATAGCTCCTGAACTTGCTTAATTATGATCTGCTAGATTTGGCTTTCTCCTATGTTTAGGATAGATTTACTTTTTATTATCTAAATAAAAAGCCAGTTTGGTCTAGTAGTTAAGGAACCAGGCTAGAAACAGGAAGGCTGTGAGTTCTATTCTCACCTTAGACATGAAAGCCAACTGGATGATTTTGGGCAATCACTCTGTCTCAGCCAACTCAGCTCACTTGTTGTGGTGAAAATAGGAAGAAGGAGAGGAAGGAAGGAAGGAAGGAAGGAAGGAAGGAAGGAAGGAAGGAAGGAAGGAAGGAGGAGGAGATGAGAATGAGAAGAAGCAACAGCAGCATCATTAGGAAGAAGCATTGCTGCCTTGAGTTATTTATAAAAATAATAAAGGCAGAATTAATGAAATGAAATGAATGTCAGTCAGTTTGGTGTTGTGGGTAAAAATCTATGGATTAGAAACTGGGAGACCATGAATATGCCTTAGGCATATACCCAGCTAGGTCACTTTAGTAAAGCATAAGAATGAGGCAATGGTAAAGATTTCCAAGCTTTTTCCAATACTTATTCTGGCAGTTACAGGAGTCAACAAGGATTCAAAAGCAAAACAAAAGCAAAGTCACTCATATTTCAAGTGGGTTTTTTATTTTCAAAATTCCTTTTAGTTAAACTTTCTGTTTTGTACTTATCTCTAGGCAATTATTTTAATCCTTTTATGCTAATTTTTAGACCTATAGTTACATTTGCATTGTGTTGATTAATGGCAACCATAAAGATTCATCTGATTTGAGTTTGGAAGGCAGTTTTATTTAATACAATAAAATGTTTTACTTTTACAGTACTAATGGTTACCTTTTTGCTCTGAAACATATATTTCAGTTGTGTATTTCTTTTTTTAAAAAAATCTTTAACTAAATTTTTGCTCCAGAAATAGCAAACCACAAAACTGTTTTCTTCATTTATCCATTTTATTTATGTTGCTATTGTTGTATTGTTTTTGAGGTTCTAAAAAGTGGCAATCAATGGACATAGAAATATATCTCAGGAAATAACCAACCAAGAGGAAAAGAATGAAGACAGGATTTCCAAGTGAAAAGTTAAGCTCAGAGACAGGATTATTTACAAGACACATATCCAGGGAAGGCTACAATAAATTTTCTGCTGCACTGAAAGTTCCTAAGAGCACAGTGGCCTCTATGATTCTCAAATGGAAGAAGTTTGGCACAATCAGGACAGTTTCAATAACTGGTCGCCTGGTCCAACTGAACAATCAGGGGAGAAGGATCTTAGTAAGAGAAGTGACCAAGGACCCAATGCTCACTTTGACTGAGCTCCAGAGATCCTATGTGGGGATGGGACAGAGTTTCAGAAGGACAACCATCACTGCAGCCCTCCACCAATCTGGGCTTTATGTCAGAATGACTAGATGGGAACCTCTCCTCAGTGCAAAATGCATGAAAGCCTGCTTAGAGTTTGTCCCTCACAGTCTCAGTATCCTTCTGGTGCTTTTTTGCAAATTTCAAATTTCTTGAAGATTGGAATCACATCAGCTCTTTTCCAGCTCCAGATAAGTCTTAGGAGCTAGGGCTAGGAATTTCAATTGTCAATCAAGTTTGAGGTATCAACTCCCTCAATTCCCCTTTTTGTGTGTAGTGGTCAAGAGAGTTTTTTATTACTGGGCAGAATGACTAGATGGGAACCTCTCCTCAGTGCAAAATGCATGAAAGCCTGCTTAGAGTTTGTCCCTCACAGTCTCAGTATCCTTCTGGTGCTTTTTTGCAAATTTCAAATTTCTTGAAGATTGGAATCACATCAGCTCTTTTCCAGCTCCAGATAAGTCTTAGGAGCTGGGGCTAGGAATTTCAATTGTCAATCAAGTTTGAGGTATCAACTCCCTCAATTCCCCTTTTTGTGTGTAGTGGTCAAGAGAGTTTTTTATTACTCGAGGATCTTTCAAAGTTCATTGATTCACAATATTTCCTCTTGTCCTTAGCATCCTGAAGGTGGCAAAGGTGAGAACAATTACATGAAAATTCAAAATGCTTTCTGTCTATCCAGATACATTCTTCTTTGCATATGCTTGGCCAGAAATGTAAAGCTGGAAGTGGTATCACTTCAAAATAGCAGCTATGAGACCTAACTAAGACTTTACAAGTTATTAACTAAGATGCATGATTGCCAAACACTTAATTTCTAATTAGCTGATTTTTTGAAGCATGAGAGAAAAAAGGAATGAATGTAATACTATAGTCATAAACCAAAGCTCATCAAAATCACCACCACCATCATATAATGGAATAGGAATTAATAATGTTTTCATCCCAACACATATACAGAGTCTGATCATCAAGGATCATCAAGCTATTTAATTAGTGATGTAATTCCAGTAGTAGTAAAAGAAAAGTATGGAAAATGAATCAAAATAAAACATAATTAGTTAATTGGTTATTTGGAGTGGAATAGGGCAACGCTTTTTAGTGAAGTAATTTTTAACAATTTGCAAGACAGCACCGTATATAATAAATGAAACATAATTTCTAATTCCAGGTATGAATGAATAGACTAAAATAGAAAAGGTCTGGGAATTTGTAGATTATTGGAAGAATTGATCTGAAGGAGTCATTTGCATGTGTGTGTGTGTGTGTGTGTGTGTGTGTGTGTGTGTGTCAGCAGTGGGTCACAAATATTTTTACTACCAGTTCGGCCATGCTCCCATACAAAACACTTGAAGCATCCGGATGAGTGAGCGGGGCCTTCTGTCGCCACTACTACTGGTTTGGCTGAACCAGGCTGCACCGGGAAAAACTCACCTCGTGTGTGTGTGTGTGTGTGTGTGTGTGTCTGTGTGTGTGTGTAATGAGTGGCCATGTAGATTTGAATAATAAAGTTCAAAGTACTATTTTCTTGCTGCATTGAGAATATCTAAATTGCTCAATAAATGCTTGTTTTCTAAAAATAAAAATAAATTACTTTTTTTGCATATGTATTGCCTGCATTATTACATCAAACTTTAGGAAGGTCTAAATGCTTCTCAGAGAACATTCCTCTGGTGGTATTGTTTAAACTATGATTTCATTAAATATACCCCTTCTATGTAATAGAAATATCAATACAGTGAAAATTCAATTTACACATTCAAATTAATATAATTACCTTGCCAACAGGCACCAACAGTGAGTTGCATTGCTATATGTGATGGATGAATAGGCCAGTCATTCGTTACAAGGTAAGGTTCATATGTTGTACCATCCATATACAAGGTAGCTACTGGGAACTCAACGTTGACAACATAGTAGTGCCATTCTTTATCACAAATCTAAAGAACAAAAGAAAAGGAAAGTAAGTATTACCTAGCTTTTTAAACAACATTTGGGAGATGATAAAGCAAAACAAATGAACATTGCTATACTTTAAAGTGGAGAGGACTTTCATGATCATCTTACACTTTTATAGATATAGGGTACAATATTTATTTCAGAATTCCCTTTTGCATAAAAAGTGTAAAAATAATACATACAAGATTTGATCAAGTGCTGTGTGATTTAGCCATATATACATGTTTAATTTTTTTTCAAGTATATGCTGTTATAAAATATAATGCAGCAACTGGAAGAAATAGCTTGGTAGATTTGTTCCTAGGGATTTTATTAGGATTCACTTCCTATGCAGAATGAACACCAATAGGAAAGAAGAAAGGCTCCATCTCTTCCTCCCCTTCTCAAATATTCATCGATAAATATTAGAACAATTTCTTAGGGGTAATTATATCTATCTATCTATCTATCTATCTATCTATCTATCTATCTATCTATCTATATCTATATCTATATCTATATCTATCTATCTATCTATCAACTATCTATCTATCTATCTATCTATCTATCTATCTATCTATCTATCTATATCTATATATCTATATATCTTAAAGGGAAGGTATAATTTTAATCTACAAGTTAGAGAATAAATAATAATACAATCACCATTTCTCTAATACAGCATGAAGGCGCCCCCTAAATTTTCTTCACAATTTGACAACAACTTGTTACCTAAGGAATCTATTCAGATGGATTTGTTTTGTTATAATTCATGATATCTATTTGTTTAGAATGCTAAAAAAAATGCAAGCAGAAGCATAATTAAAAACATAGCTGTCATTATCTGTAAGCTAATAGTTATAACCTGTTAATTATTACTGTAGCTACTGACTCTATTCCATCAAGTGTAGGCTGTATTTAGAATACTGAATCCAATCCTGGGCATTTTAAGAAGGATGTTATCACACTTGAGAATATCCAGAGGAAAGCAACTAATATTATAAGAGCTTGGAAGGGAGAAATTACAAGGAATCGGGCATGTATAGAGACATAACTGTTCAAGCTGCCATATAGAATGTGGAGTAGAATAACTTAGAGTTGTTTCAGGTGGCAAGGCATGATAGAAGGGTTTCAAAATGACTAACATGCAGATTTCAGCTGGACATCAAGAAAAATTCTTAATAGCAAGGTAGATTCTTCTTTATTAAACTATTTAAACAGATGCTAGATTTGTCAGGTATAATATAGTTGTGGATTCCTACAGCAGGTAGGGAGGTGGACTCAAGGATCTCTGAAGTTCCCTTCAAACTATATATTCCACGTTTCTTTTAAATAGCAGCTCATTTCACAAGATAATACATTTAAGATCAGCCACCTGAGATAAACAACTTTATGCAAGATCTAGCCCAGGGTTTTTTTTTAATTTTTGTTTTACTTATATTGGTACATATCCCTGTGCTATACACATATTGCTAGAGTTATGTGTAGTTGATTGTCTCCACTGAAGTGGTTGTCACAGAAACATTTAAATGTATGACCATATTATATGGTATGGCACTTTGATTCCAGAAACTTTATTCAAACACTCTTTTGAAATAAATCATTACAAATAGTCCTGAGGTTAGGACAGCAATTAGGACTAGAATTTCTCTCACTAAGTGATGCAGTTGTAAAGAATGATGTTACCTGAACACTTTGCACTCATGACTGCTGCCTTAACCCGATGCATGGGTCATTGACCAAAGATTTCATTTGAAAATAACATGAAAAGAACCGAGAATTTCAGGCCAGCAAGTGAGAGCTGTTGGTGAGAGCTATGAGCAGATAAGCCCCATAGATACATGTAATTGAGCACAGGCAGGTGTGTGGGTCCTTGCAGCATGTCCTATGGAGTGTGGGCAGGTGTGCAAATGCCAATTGCAAGTACAATGTTGCATGGATCCATGATTAAAAAAGTTTTGAGAGCAATTTGCAATTCCTCCTAGCTTTCCCACTGAATTTTCTTGTACATAATTGTGAGCCAGCTGCCAAGTGAGTGGATTGTGATCATGTGATCACAGAGATATAGAGAGGTCATAACTCCCTTTCAGTGCCATTGCAGTTTAGAATGGTTTCTGAATGGGTTGTTTTAACCCAAGGACTATTTGTAAACTGAACAAGTATTTCCTGCCGAAGTATCACATTAGAACAACAATTTGGATCTCTTTGATCCAAATATTGAAAGGGGACTCTGAATTAAAGAGTCTGCCCAAATTAAATCAGCATTATAATTGAAGCCTGCATCAGCATTATAATTCAAGGCATGGGGAAGAAGAAGCAAATATTCTGAATGGACCACTAAAATAATTTATGTTGAGACAATGCCAGTGCCAATCATTTATAAAATGGAATATTTGTAAGTTGTCTCACATGTTGTAGAAGTTGGGCAATCATGATTTTAGGAAGTCTGTGTTGACACTAATGCATTGATGCCAACATGTGAAGTATAGCAAATATAAATCACTCTTTTTTCTATAATACCTGTGTCTATACCCTCTACATGCTACACTTCAATTTCCAAAATTATACCATTAGTTTCAGATATCTGAATGTCATTAAGGAAACTGCCTTCTGTATTTGCTATGTCAGAAACTTTTCATGAGGAATCCAAGGCAGGTTGATAGTTTTACCCTATCTTCAAACAATTACTGTTTGTTTGTGGCAAATTAAGAAAGTTTTGAATAATCACAATGATGATGTTACATCTGCAGGTAAATAACAAAACTTAGAGAGGAATAAACAATACAGTTCAATGTTGAAGTACATCTATTTTCTTCTATTAAGTCTCTGGAGTTGAAAGAACTAATACTGGAACACAGAAACAATTATTATTCATGATAATAGACACAGAAATATTTTCTCTTGCTCTGTCACTTACCCATCACTGCACGCACGCACACGCACCCCCCCCCAACTGGCAGGTTTGTTTTACAGCTCACAGAGGGTTTAATGCTAGTATGGAAAGGAGTGTCAGTGGGTGAGGTTAGCTGGGTTTGCCATCTGTCCTTGTTTATTTTTTTATAATGATTGTATATTCTATTTTATTTTATTGGTATTATTGTACATTGTCCAGCGTCAGTTGGAATCTGATCAGTAAACAATAGAGTAAACTAAATAAAATTAAATTAAACTGCTTTATTGGACAGGGTTTCAATCAATCAATTAATCAAACAATCATTTATTGTCAATGCACAACTTGTGTACAATGAAATTGAATGAGCCTCCCTTGTTTTGAAATGATGCAGTTAGACTGCTGGAATTATTGAAGGTTATGTTGGAGAAGGTTCACTAACATGAGAGGATGTGTGGGAGATAGTATACATAGAACTAAAAGATGAGACTAGGATTGAAGAAGCATGTAAGAAAGGAACTCCTGATTGGAATCAAATATTTGAGATGAGATTGGCAGTGAATCTCACTGTCAGTGAAGAAATAAAAGCTACCATTTGGCAGGCCAATGCTACTAGTAGTGAAAGCAGTAAGGTGGGAAAGGTTACTGTCATTTTCGTTACTAAAGCTAATGCTACTTTTGTTGCTGTGACTGTGACTGGACTGGGGAAGGCTAGAACAAGTAGAATTAGCCCTGGTTATTGTCTATGTACCCAGGGCCAGCAGAGAATGGTGCATTCTAATGCTAAATTGTCATTGCTGAAGTGCTGCTGATGCTATAGAAACTGGAGACAAGCTATTCATCTCTAGCACAACTGACATACATTATCATAAGCTGGGCTTGTGTTTTATCTTGGAGCAATGGTGATGAAATATATTGTCATCTACCCTTTGCCATGTTAGCTTACTTCCTAGATTACATTTGCTTTGTCAATATCCTAGACCTCTGCAAAGGTGACAGTGTGATTAAAATAGTTTGCCCCAGTCACCTAATGGATCTTGTTGGTTTTCAGCAAGCACTTTAGATTCATTTCAGTGATCTGGCAGGCAATTTCTTCCTGTGCTTTGTGGAATATGGAGATTGAATGGCCTTGTTTTCTGTGTTGATTTCTGATGACACCAATCAATACAGGAAAGGACACTTTTCATTCATTTTCCCCCTTTTCCAAATTTATGCAGTTAATTTCTTAGCTCAAAAAATACATCAAAAGTGAGTACATGTGAACACATTCAAAATGTGAAGTACGTAATGTCTAGGCTATATGAATGTTCATGCAGAAAAAATCACAAATTGATACAGAAATTGATAGAAACTGACAAGATTAATTTATCCACTGAAGCAAGTATGCTGATCCTTGATTCCCCTCTTTGTATGTTTTCTATAAGCTTAATAAGAATGCATCAAGGTGCTCTTATTTTTCACATATTTCCTTTCTTTTTGTACTGGAAAATTGGCTAGGCATGTGCCCTGAAAAACTGTGATGCTGCTGTAATTTTGCAAAGTTTAAACTTTTGGCAGGCAAGTTCAACATACAGGACTTAAATAATTACAGATTACATTGAGGGGGGAGGTATAGGTGCAGAAAATACTTTATAGTGTCTGGGAAAGGCAATGACTTGCTTTCTTGGCAAAACAACTTTATAGGGTGCTGAAAAGTATCCTGAATGTGAAGAAGTAAGAGTGCTAAGGAAGCAAACAACTGATTTAGTGAGTGTATAAAAAAAGCATTTGCTAAAAGGAAACATTTGAATGTAGCGATGTAATTCTGTTACTTGTCAAGCATTTAAATACAATACTCCCCACTGGATATTTTCAAAATATAAACTCTCAGGCATGGGATAAATCCTTCCAAAATGCACATTATTTTTTTTCTGAAGGGAATAAATAGACCGAGCAATCAATCCTAAACACAATACAATCATTTCAAGATTCAAGAAATCAAATTCTGAAAATGTGGTTGTTGAGGCTGGCAGAGAGTGGAAGAAAAGGTCTGATGACAGACTTCATCCTCTCAAGTTCAAAGCCATGTGCTTCAGTGAGTGTACTAATTTTACAGCTTCAGATAATGAAAGCCATATGGAAGATACATAAATTGAATTGAATTTCTGAAATATTTGGCCAATAAAATATGAGGTGAGAATTGAATTCCAATTCTGCTCCCATTTGGAGTAATTTTTCTTCAATAATTTTGTTAATAGCCTTTGTGAAATCCAGATGTGTTGAAAGGTAAATTATTTTTCACCAAGGTAATTTATTTTATAAACGACTGAATGTATTTATTTTATAAACAACTGAATATATCTTATCTGCAAAATGACTGTGCAATTACATTAGATTCATTTTTTCCCATGTTGGAAGCATAGTAAAATATCAAAGTGCAAAAAGATTTGACGGCGACATCACCATTGCCCAGAGTTAGGAGATTCTTTCATGTCCCCATGAAATTGCCCACCGAAGTGGAATCCATTAATCTACTCCCGCTCACCTGCTTTCAAATTTCTGGGTTGGCAGGAGCTAGAGCATGTGACAGGAGGTCACCCCATCTCATGGCATCAATGGATCTCAAACACAAGTCTACTGATTGTCAGCCCAACATTCTAATCTCGTGAGCCACCACACTCCTTTTATTAGTTTAACTGTATTTATTAAATTCTGCATAGTTATACATAAAAAGCTTTTTATTGGGTAACATGCAATATCATAAAGTGGACCTGTTCTGGAAATTGGTCCTTCCTTCCTTTTCAAAACAGGCAATTTGCATCAGTACAAAACAGAAAAATTGCTTTAGAAAAGTCCCTAACTCTCCATAGAAGATACGCTAACGGAACTAGGGGGCCAATGGGTTATGTAACAATGTCTATTCTAACTGAGACATAGACAGTACTGCCTGATCTTCCTATAAAATAATCTCTAAAATTTTGGGAGCTCTAGGACAAGAAAAAAAAGAGACAGTAATTCTGCTTATGCAACTTACTTCCTCACCTGCCTTTTTTTCCTTTCTGAAATATATGACATTAGTGGCAAGACGAAATAATTATGTTTTCCCTTTGGCCTATCTATAAATTCGCATATCAGCAAAACTCTGATTTTTCATTTAGTAACCTTCTTGCTGACTTTTTCAGTTATTTCTTTTCAAAAGTTCAGCAACACTGCAACCTATAATACATTTTTTGCACTTCAAGTCACTATTTATGATCAAGATGATAATGAAAGAGACTAGAACAGTCCATTTACAACAAAGTGAAATCAAAAGCAAGCACAGACCTCTGACTTTCCTGAATATTAATAGCTGCTTTAAAGGCTCACACCTCCTGATATTACCCCTGAGGCCATGAACATGAATGAGACTATTTCAGAAAGTAGCAGTGCCTTGTGACATTGGAGGAGGAAAAGCAATGATATCTTATTTCATCTCTTTCTTTTTTAATATATCTGGAACACTTCTGTATACTCAGATGAGAAGCATGGAAATGATGGAATACTAAAAGTGTCTTTCTTTCTTTATGAGAAGTTAGGACTGAGATTTACCCTCTTTCTAGAATAAATATTACCCCTAATGACATACACTCATTGCCTTAACACAGTACATTTACAGAATTTAGTAGGCAATATCCTGTACTCTCAACACTCATTTATCCTCATTTTCTTGTATAACCTGTAATGCAACACAAGTCATAAGGATCATGCATAAATCTTCATCTTGGTGGAGATTTTAAATCAATGAGTTGAATTTCAACTTCAATTGTCTGTTGAATTTCAAGATATCACCATTGTGAAAGGTTAGTTAATTCAGGTGCCACATTTTTATTTAACTGCAAGGAATACAACAACACCATAAGTTAGAACAATTTTCCTTTGATCCTTTGCTTGAGGGCTTTAGGCTTATCCTCTCAGCCACAACATGGAGATGAAACATTCCGCTCAGCTACTCAAGAAGACCCATGCTCTCTAAATCTGCCACTGAGTCTGTCGTATCTTTGCCGAGAATATATTATTTTGTATTTTGTGATGCATTTGAAGCTGTGAAGCTGCTCAACTAACAACTAGGTGCCAATGAAAGAAACAGATGGCTGGAAAGAGCAAAACTGTGGGTATTTGAGAATCTAAAAATGTACTCTTTGGGAATGAAAAGGAGTCTCTAACTGGTCAGCTCAAGCACTAAAAACAATAACCTGTTGAGTCTCCCAATGTACTTGGATGGGAACAGAAAACAAAGAATTTGCCTTTGGAAGCAGAATGCTCAAAAAGATTCTGTAATAAGATATAGAAAGGGAACTGACTTGATTTTAAAAAATATTTTGTGATAAGCATTGGAATCTTAATATACTTTATTGTTAAAAGGAAGTTTAATAACTTAAAAAATGTGCCCAAGACAATGCATCAATGTGACAATAATATCTATATAGCGTGAAAATCTACAATGTTAATAATAAATTAGTGTGACGGGGGAATAAATTGGTGAATAATGTATCCTATCAGACAAGGATTCTAAACCCTAATTGCTGACTGCCACATCCTCAGTCTATGCATGATGAACACTGCAAATTGGCACTAGTGTGTCATAATCTGCAAAGAAAAACAGTCCCTCTGAGAGAAACAACTTTGCTTTTCTGGATGGCTTAAGTATTTTATTGGGAGACTATTTCTCTCTATCTTTTTTTCCCATTACAGCCAAGGAAGAAGCTCTGAAAACACTGTAATATGCAATGCAAACAAGAAAGCATGAACAGATACTGAGATGAATTTGGGATGATTTGAAAACCAAATGGATGGTGATATGGCAGCTTGATGATCTATTTTGTCACATGAAAAACAGTGAGGTTAAAGAAAAATAAATAAGAGAATAAAGTATTCATCAGAATTATCACCAATGGGTAGAAAAAACAGGCAGGAATTTTGTTAAGTGAAAACAAGGAGGAGGTCAGAAGAGGCAAGAAATGCATGTGCTAATTGGAATTTCTCATTCAAAAGCTTTTTTTAGTAGAAAGTCAGTAGATGTAAGCTTTATAGCCCAGTGAGAGGAAACGATATTAAGGCAGTTTTTAAGATTACAAAATATATCCTGTGCAAAACAGATTTTGAATAAGATTTGGCGGCATCTCCTATTATTTAGATGAAAAGCAGCTAAAATACTTCAAGGAGCAAGACTTTTACTATTAAGAACTTCCTGAAGAAGAAGCAGACAAAGTAACTGAGGCTCCAACTTCTAAAAGCCACTTAATTGGTATCCTCTTCTGTGGAGATGTTTGTGCTCAGATAATAGAAATGGTCTTTGAAAAAAATAAGTCTGACAGAAATAGGTATGTACTTATCGCTTGGAAATTACTTACGCTGCAGAATTTAGATTGAAGCTTTGTTCACTTGCCCCCAAATTGTACGATAACTGTGCCTATTCTGTTTGTGAAATGAATCATTGTGTGTGAGATGGATGAGCTTTGCATGGAGGTGAACAGAAGGTGAGAAGGCAAAGATACTTTGTCATGCTGGTAGTGGATTAAATGTATTATTCCTTATGAATGTAAGAATATTTTATGGAAAACTACTTTTAGATTTCATTTCAGAAACATTTTTATGACACTTTTGCTTTGGAGCATGGCTACTATTGTCTACTAGAAAACAGCTAATAACAACTGTTTACAGTAAAAAAATAGCTAATAAATAATTGGCATCTCTCAATGATCAGCATTAAGGAGTATTTTACTTAGTGCTTTCAGTTCACATACAATACAATACAACACAACACAATACAACACAATACAATACAATAGCAGAATTGGAAGGGACCTTGGAGGTCTTCTAGTCCAAACCCCTGCCTAGGCAGGAAACCCTATACTGTTTCAGACACATGGCTATCCAACATATTCTTAAAGACTTCCAGTGTTGGGGCATTCACAACTTCTGGAGGCAAGCTGTTCCACAGATTAATTGTTCTAACTGTCAGGAAATTTCTCCTCAGTTCTAAGTTGCTTCTCTCCTTGATTAGTTTCCACCCATTTGCTTCTTGTTCTACCCTCAGGTGCCTTGGAGAATAGTTTGACTCCCTCTTCTTTGTGGCAACCCCTGAGATATTGGAACACTGCTCTCATGTCTCCCCTGGTTATTCTTTGTTTATGGATTTATTTTGAATCTCCTTTAAAAAAAGCCTATTTAAAAATCATCCTATGGGGTTTAGCGTAAAATACTCAACTAATTATTCCATTAAATAAATATATATATATATATATATATATATATATATATATATATATATATATATATATATATATATATATATATATATATATATATAATTCTCCATACATATTTATAGGCTAAATAAATAAATAGATTTTGTAAAAACAAGATACTATGATAGATTTCTCATAAACAGAATCTTTAAGATGAAATATGCCATGTACTTTTTCTATAGTTTTGAATGTAAGAATTACTCTTCTTTAAATGGCCAAAAAATAAATACTCAACATTACTAATATTTATAGTAATTAATAAAGTTAGATGTTGAATCAGTTGAACAAAATGAATTTTTTATTCAATTTGTGATAGTATTTTTTTGGGGGGGGAGTTGGGGTAATTTGTGAAAACCAATTTATTTTGCCCAGGTTTAAGTTCAAGCTATATTAAACAAGTTAGTAGCGGAGTTACATTTATAACTTCTTTACTGACCTGGAACCAGTCTGTTTCACCATGGTTTATCCAGAGTGCGGCCTCCAGTCCTATACATAATGAGATTTCTGGGTTTTTCTTTTTCGTATTGGATGCTCCATTACTTGTCATGGTCGGTACAATCAAAGGCTTCTATATTATCAATGAAGCACTTATTGACCTTTTTAATATAAAAAATACTCTTTGACTCAATTATTACTTGTTCTTTATTTTTTTCTAAAATCCCTTGAATATCTGTCCATGTAAGGCTGTTACATGCATTGAACCATTCTAAATGTAATTTTTAGCATGTGAAATTAAGGATAATGTAAAATAATTTGCCCTCCATGTTAAATCTCCTTTTGTTGATTTTCTTCTATTACATCCAGTTGACCACTTTGTCAATTTCCAGATTTGTTGTTATGCCATAGTTCTGAAGATATTCCACCAATTCCTATTGCCTTCCAACTCGATAATGACCAGGATGCTGGTCTAACAATTACATTCTAGTATTAGAAATTCTTGTAAATAGGGCATATCTATGGTATCTTAAGTATACTTTTTCCATCTTGTTTGACCTTCTTTGAACTATTTACTATTTGATCATATGTGTTGTTTATATAGATAATTTAGGAATGAATCTCCTCCTGAGTTCAAAGATCTTGGAGCAAATTTTCCATGTTTTTCCTTGCCTTCTTATTTTTTTTTACTAGCTCTTTGCATTTCAGTTTAAGCTTCTTTCTGGATTTTTATCATTGATTTTGGATTTTCTTCTCCTCAATCTGTTCTGACATCCAGCTTGGTTTCTTGGTCTTTAGCAGTTTCTGCACAATTAGCCTTAAAAACTTATTTCATTCACTGTTCCTGTACTTTCCTATCAAGCAGGTTCAGAAAATCCTGATGCTTTTTGAAAATATATGTTCAACATTGTCTTACGGAAACTGTGGGGATTTGTTCTTCAGCTTTAGCTTGATTTGGAATTTGAACATGAACAGTTTGTGATTGTTTCACAGTAAATCCCTGATGACATTTTGTGGTTATTTACAACTTTGATTTTCCAATCTCCAACCAGAAACAGCATGTCTGGTTTCCATGTTCTGTCAATTTGAGACTGAACTTGACATGAAGCCTATCCAGCTCCTTTTTTGTGCTAGTTGTTAGAACATAAACTTCACTGACTTTGTGTTAAATAGTTGTTCATAAACTCTTACTGATATCAGTCATTGACTGCATGGTAGGTAAGTAATTTCTTGCAATTGTCAGCCCTTTGGGATAGGCCAGGTAAGGCCAGGTAAGGAAACAGACTCCATAATATTTACTGGTACTCTACTTTATTGATACAGGATAAAGTAATAGAATGTTGAAAATCCCCCAGTTTTTTCTTCCTTCCCTCTTTTATCAAAGTAAGTTTATTGGATACAATTAATATTTCTTTCTGATATTTGTCTTCCTGTCCTGGAATTTATATATTTTTTATTTTATACATACATACATACATACATACATACATACATACATACATACGTATGCATATACATACATACATACACACATACACTTACATACATACATAGAACCTCCACATACCTTCTCCAAATTCATTTCTATGATTCTTTACAGCAATATCCTTCTTGCCTATAAAAGCGATACTGTTCCTTCTTTATTTTTTTTGTCCTCAACAATATATCCTTTCATGTCCTAATAAACGGTATGATTTCCTCATTGTAAATGTCCACTTCCAATTCATGTCAACTCATTGGTGTCTAAGATGTCAAATGGCAGTTGTTTCGTTTCATTTTTCACTGTGTTGAACTTTCTGATATTCACACTTATTTCTATGTCCCCAGTATTCTGTCTTTACAGCTTCACATTTTCTTTTCCTGCAGTTACCTGTTGTTTAAACAGCTTTAAATTAAGTAAACAATTTCATCTTGTTTATCTGTGTGGTTTTTTTTTTTTTTGTAAAACAGGAGTGGTTTACCATTGCCTTCACTTATAAATCATGAAACTATTCTTTTCCCATACATTATATTATACTACTGCTGCCTAATGTAAGTGTCTATTTGTTTTAGCTGGGCAGATGGAATGATCTTTAAGTCTTGGAAAATAAACTTTCTTGCATCTTCTTTTGTCCATCCATCGCAGGTACCTTATCACCAAAATGTGGCAGTATAGGAGATTTCTGGATTGTAATATAATAATAATAATAATAATAATAATAATAATAATAATAATAATAATAATAATAATAATAATAATAATAATAAAGCATCAAAGCCAAAGTGGAAAATCCGTCTAGAACAAAAAATCAAAAAATTAAGGGCAGATGCTAGTAACTTAAAGAACATGCATGAGCAACGGCTTAAAAACAACAAAATCATAGATCGGCTAATCAGAAGATATAGATTGGATACAAGAAACATCAATGAAGCTGTAGAGATTGTAAAACAGCAGATAACAGCAACAGCTAGAAAAATTGAAAGATATGAGGCACAAATCATCCAATATAAACAAAATCAGCAATTTCGATCAGACCAACGGCGTTTTTATCAAAGTCTTAATGTGAATGGTGACACCAAAAGTGAAAAACCAGAAAAGCAGGCCACAGTTGAATTCTGGAAAGAATTGTGGGAAAATGCAAAGGACTACAACAAGGAAGCAAAGTGGATACATGACTTTGAGAAAAGCATTGGCAACAAACAAATGCAAGTATTAGAAATAACAACTGAGATGATCAAAAATCGAGTTAAAAAGGTAAAGAATTGGACATCACCTGGAAAGGACCAATTACATGGTTTCTGGCTCAAATATCTGACCAGTTTACATGCAATATTGGCCAGGCAACTGAATGAAATTTTACAAAAGGGCCAAATTGATGAATGGTTGACAACTGGAAAAACATACTTGATTCAGAAAGATCCAACTAAAGGAACAACACCTGAAAACTATAGACCAATAACATGCTTACCAACAACCTTCAAATTACTCACAGGCATTATTGCAGATAACATGATGGATTATTTGGAAACAAACAACATCTTGCCAGTAGAGCAAAAAGGCAACAAAAGAAGGAGCAGGGGCACAAAAGATCAGCTTCTAATTGATAAAATGATATTAGAAAATTGTAAGAACAGAAAAACGAACTTGAATATGGTCTGGATTGATTACAAAAAGGCATTTGACTCACTGCCACATAGTTGGATCATAAAATGCTTAGAAACAACTGGCATTAGCAAAAATATTACATCCTTTACTGAAAAGGCGATGAAACAATGGAGAACTGAGTTGGCAGTAGGTAATGAGATCTACGGAAAGGTTAATATCAAGCGAGGAATTTTCCAGGGTGATTCACTTTCACCTCTTCTCTTCATCATCGCAATGATCCCACTATCAGTAATCTTAAAAAAAATGAAATTAGGCTACCAAACAGCCAAAAAAGCTGAAAAAATTTCGCATTTACTATATATGGATGATTTGAAACTTTATGAAAAGTCAGAAATAGAAATCCAATCATTGACAAACACAGTCCGAGTATTCAGCACCGATATTTCAATGCAGTTGAAACTGGCAATACCAGTTATAAGATACACAACTGGTATAGTTAACTGGACACAAGCTGATTTGGACCTTTTGGACCGAAAAACCAGGAAACTAATGACAATGCACTACAGTTTACATCCACGTGGTGATACTGATAGACTGTACCTGCCCCGAAAATCAGGTGGCAGAGGATTATTACAAGTGAAGCAAACAGTTGAAGAAGAAAAACATGCACTGGCTGATTATTTAAAAGAAAGTCAAGAACATCTATTAATCGAAGTAAAGAAAAAAAATCTACTGAAGGCCCAACAGACGAAACAAGAATACAGAAAAGATGTGATAAAATCAAGAATGGAGAGTTGGCAGAACAAAGCACTGCATGAGCAATTTCTGGAAAAAAATAAAAGATAAAGTGGACAATGAACAAACTTGGTTATGGTTAACAACAGGTACATTAAAGAAAGAAACAGAGTCACTAATCTTGGCTGCGCAAGAACAAGCTATCCGCACCAATGCCATTAAGGCCAAAATCGAAAAATCCTCTGATGATGCCAAATGTAGACTTTGCAAAGAAGCTGATGAAACTGTTGATCACATACTCAGCTGCTGTAAAAAAATCGCACAGACTGATTATAAATTGCGGCACAATTCAGTAGCGCAAATGATCCATTGGAATTTGTGCAAAAATTATAATATTAAAACAGCAACAAACTGGTGGGAACATCAGCGTGAAAAAGTCACCGAAAATCAGATGGTCAAGATCTTGTGGGATTTCCGTATACAAACGGACAAAATACTGGCGCATAATACACCAGACATCACACTGGTTGAGAAAAACAAGGTTACAATCATAGATATTGCAATACCAGGTGATAGCAGGGTCGCCGAGAAGGAACATGAAAAAATCGCAAAATACCAGGACTTAAAAATTGAAATTCAACGACTATGGCACAAACCAGCAGTGGTAATTCCAGTGGTAATTGGCACACTGGGTGCTATTCCAAAAGCATTGGAATTACATTTAAAACAGTTAAAAATTGACAAAATCACCATCAGTCAAATGCAAAAAGCCGCACTGCTTGGATCTGCACGCATATTACGAAAATACGTTACAACGTCCTAGGCCCCTGGGTGGGGCCCGACTAGTAACTAATGCCAAATCCGGCGAAACAACTGGCCGCTGTGATACAATTGTATAATAATAAATAATAATAATAATAATAATAATAATAAAAATAAAAGATAAAGTGGACAGTGAACAAACTTGGTTATGGTTAAAAACAGGTACATTAAAGAAAGAAACAGAGTCACTAATCCTGGCTGCGCAAGAACAAGCTATCCGCACAAATGCCATTAAGGCCAAAATCGAAAAATCCTCTGATGATGCCAAATGCAGACTTTGCAAAGAAGCTGATGAAACTGTTGATCACATACTCAGCTGCTGTAAAAAAAATCGCGCAGACTGATTATAAATTGCGGCACAATTCAGTAGCACAAATGATCCATTGGAATTTGTGCAAAAATTATAATATTAAAACAGCAACAAACTGGTGGGAACATCAGCCTGAAAAAGTCACCGAAAATCAGATGGTCAAGATCTTGTGGGATTTCCGTATACAAACTGACAAAATACTGGCGCATAATACACCAGACATCACACTGGTTGAGAAAAATAAGGTCACAATCATAGACATCGCAATACCAGGTGATAGCAGGGTCGCCGAGAAGGAACATGAAAAAATCGCAAGATACCAGGACTTAAAAATCGAAATTCAACGACTATGGCACAAACCAGCAGTGGTAATTCCAGTGGTAATTGGCACACTGGGTGCTATTCCAAAAGCACTGGAATTACATTTAAAACAGTTAAAAATTGACAAAATCACCATCAGTCAAATGCAAAAAGCCGCACTGCTTGGATCTGCACGCATATTACGAAAATACGTTATGACGTCCTAGGCCCCTGGGTGGGGCCCGACTAGTAACCAATGCCAAATCCGGCAAAACAACTGGCCGCTGTGATACAATTGTATAATAATAATAATTCTTGTGGGATTTCCGTATACAAACTGACAAAATACTGGCGCATAATACACCAGACATCACACTGGTTGAGAAAAATAAGGTCACAATCATAGACATCGCAATACCAGGTGATAGCAGGGTCGCCAAGAAGGAACATAAAAAAATCGCAAGATATCAGGACTTAAAAATCGAAATTCAACGACTATGGCACAAATCAGCAGTGATAATTCCAGTGGTAATTGGCACACTGGGTGCTATTCCAAAAGCACTGGAATTACATTTAAAACAGTTAAAAATTGACAAAATCACCATCAGTCAAATGCAAAAAGCCGCACTGCTTGGATCTGCACGCATATTACGAAAATACGTTATGACGTCCTAGGCCCCTGGGTGGGGCCCGACTAGTAACCAATGCCAAATCCAGCAAAACAACTGGCCGCTGTGATACAATTGTATAATAATAATAATAATAATAATAATAATAATAATAATAATGATGATGATGAACTAATTCAAAAACAAAAAGAATTGAAGGATATGATCATGGAGCATTTTCTGCTTAATGAGGAAAGGCAACGTTTACCATCAGTAAAAACTGTGCCTAAAATTTTTTTGGCCCCTATCATGAAAAAGGTTAATGCAGTGTTTTCAACAATTGAACCGGGATCCATCTTGGAAACAAACCAGTTAATGTACAGCGCAGCTGTAATAGTCACTAATGAACTAGGTATTAAAATTAAAGTACCTAGTCACACAACAGAAAAAGCATCAAAGCCAAAGTGAAAAATCCGTTTAGAACAAAAAATCAAAAAATTAAGGGCAGATGCTAGTAACTTAAAGAACATGCATGAGCAACGGCTTAAAAACAACAAAATCATAGATCGGCTAATCAGAAGATATAGATTGGATACAAGAAACATCAATGAAGCTGTAGAGATTGTAAAACAGCAGATAACAGCAACAGCTAGAAAAATTGAAAGATATGAGGCACGAATCATCCAATATAAACAAAATCAGCAATTTCGATCAGACCAACGGCGTTTTTATCAAAGTCTTAATGTGAATGGTGACACCAAAAGTGAAAAACCAGAAAAGCAGGCCACAGTTGAATTCTGGAAAGAATTGTGGGAAAATGCAAAGGACTACAACAAGGAAGCAAAGTGGATACATGACTTTGAGAAAAGCATTGGCAACAAACAAATGCAAGTATTAGAAATAACAACTGAGATGGTCAAAAATCGAGTTAAAAAGGTAAAGAATTGGACATCACCTGGAAAGGACCAATTACATGGTTTCTGGCTCAAATATCTGACCAGTTTACATGCAATATTGGCCAGGCAACTGAATGAAATTTTACAAAAGGGCCAAATTGATGAATGGTTGACAACTGGAAAAACATACTTGATTCAGAAAGATGCAACTAAAGGAACAACACCTGAAAACTACAGACCAATAACATGCTTGCCAACAACCTTCAAATTACTCACAGGCATTATTGCAGATAACATGATGGATTATTTGGAAACAAACAACATCTTGCCAGTAGAGCAAAAAGGCAACAAAAGAAGGAGCAGGGGCACCAAAGATCAGCTCCTAATTGATAAAATGATATTAGAAAATTGTAAGAACAGAAAAACGAACTTGAATATGGTCTGGATTGATTACAAAAAGGCATTTGACTCACTGCCACATAGTTGGATCATAAAATGCTTAGAAACAACTGGCATTAGCAAAAATATTACATCCTTTACTGAAAAGGCGATGAAACAATGGAGAACTGAGTTGGCAGTAGGTAATGAGATCTACGGAAAGGTTAATATCAAGCGAGGAATTTTCCAGGGTGATTCACTTTCACCTCTTCTCTTCATCATCGCAATGATCCCACTATCAGTAATCTTAAAAAAAATGAAATTAGGCTACCAAACAGCCAAAGAAGCTGAAAAAATTTCGCATTTACTATATATGGATGATTTGAAACTCTATGGAAAGTCAGAAATAGAAATCCAATCATTGACAAACACAGTCCAAGTATTCAGCACCGATATTTCAATGCAGTTTGGCATGGAAAAATGCGCCACTGTATCCATAAAAAGGGGCAAAATCACTGCATGTGAGGGAATTGAAATGCCCAATGGCCAATTAATTAAATGCAAAGAAAATGAAGCCTACAAATACTTAGGCATTCTGCAGTTGGATAAATATCAAGCATGAAGAAGTAAAAACTATTGTCAGGCGAGAATACACCAACAGAGTTAGGAAAATGTTGAAATCTAAATTGAATGGTGGAAATACAATCAAGGCCATAAATATCTGGGCAATACCAGTTATAAGATACACAGCTGGTATAGTTAACTGGACACAAACTGATTTGGACCTTTTGGACCGAAAAACCAGGAAACTAATGACAATGCACTACAGTTTACATCCACGTGGTGATACTGATAGACTATACCTGCCCCGAAAATCAGGTGGCAGAGGATTATTACAAGTGAAGCAAACAGTTGAAGAAGAAAAACATGCACTGGCTGATTATTTAAAAGAAAGTCAAGAACATCTATTAATTTAAGTAAAGAACAAAAAACTACTGAAGGCCCAACAGATGAAACAAGAATACAGAAAAGATCTTGGAAGACAGCGTTTATATCCTTGATACCCAAAAAGATCAAGATACTACCCAACCAAAAAAGTATAGACCCATCTCATTACTTAATGTAGATTATAAAATTTTTACTAAAATATTAGCAAATAGGTTAATGCTGGTTATTCAACAATTGATACACACCGACCAAACAGGTTTTATACAGGGGAGACAGATGAAAAGTAATGTTAGATTAATTATTAATGCATTAGAATATCTGGGAAAGAACAACCAAATTCCTGCTGCGTTCATATTTTTGGATGCTGAGAAAGCCTTTGATCGAGTTAATTGGCAATTTCTGTTGAAGATATTGCAAAAAATGCAGATAGGAGACTGTTTTTTACAGTCAATTAAAGCAATATACCAACAGCAAACAGCACAAATCATAGTCAATGGAAGTTTAACAGACTCTTTTCAAATTGGAAAAGGTACAAGACAGGGCTGTCCTTTGTCCCCACTATTGTTTATTATAACTCTGGAAGTATTGTTGAATAAAATACGGGGCTTGGATGGTCTAAAAGGGATCAAGATTAGGCAGCAAGAATACAGAGTACGCGCTTTTGCGGATGATTTGGTCATAATATTGGAACAAACCGCAGGAATCCAGTATGGTTTTAATGAATATGATTAATCAATATGGTCAAGTGTCTGGTTTTAAAATAAATTTAGGAAAAACAAAAATATTAGCTATAAATATGAATACTAAACAAAAGGAAGAACTAGGAGGGATTATGGGCAGGAAAGAAGCCGAGGGTAAAGCTGAAAATAATGCAAGATGCACGCGAGAGAGGAGGCTTGAAACTACCTAACCTAAAACTATATTATGATGCAGTGGTGCTATCAGTAATTAGTGATTGGACTCATTTAACTAATGATAGAATATTAAATATTGAGGGACACAATCTGGTATATGGTTGGCATGCTTACCTGTTATTCAACAAAAAATTGGACAAGAATTTTAAAAGTCATATTTTAAGAAATGCTTTACTGCGGGTCTGGAAAAAATACCAATATAAGCTAAACGATAAGATACCCATGTGGGCAATTCCTAGACATGCAATTGAAAATATGAATATAGCACAAAAACAGGATAGAATTACTTATAGACAGCTTCTCATTTTGGAAAGGGGGGTACTACAACTAAAATCTTTAGAGGTATTAAAAGAGGAGAAGGCAGTTCAAACATGATTCCAGTATGGGCAATTACAGGCCAGGTGGAAAATAGATCAAAAAATTGGTTTTATCCAAGTTGAGGATAATCTGTTTAAACAAATAAGAGATCAAAGCTTAATGCATATAAAGAGGATATATAATGTATTAATACAGATGGATTCGGAAACAGAATTAATTAAAGATTGCATGATAAAGTGGGCTCAAAATATTGAAGAACCAATAATGTTGGATACATGGGAAAGAATCTGGATAAGAAATGTGAAATTTACACAAACTCAAAACCTGAGAGAAAATTTTTATAAGATGTTCTATAGATGGCATTTAGATCCTAAAAAGCTGGCTTCTATGTATCCGAATTTACAGCCTACATGTTGGAGATGTGGTTCTCTCGATGCTACATATTTTCATATATGGTGGACCTGCCAAAAGGTTAAGGCATTTTGGATAAAAATATGGTGGATTATGCAAAATATCTTTAAAAGCAGGATAAAGTTTACTCCTCAGTTATTTTTACTAGGTATAAGTACTGACTTTACAGTGGTAGAGACTAACTTGATTCTGCACCTAATAACAGCAGCAAGACTGTTGGTGGCGTAATACTGGAAGAAGGAAGACTTGCCTACAACTCAAGAATGGACATTGAAAGTTACAAATTTAGCCGAGATGGCTAAAATATCGGCATATCTTAAAGATCATTCAAATGAGATATATAAACGAGACTGGAAAAAATGGATTGACTATATACAAAACAAATACGGGACTAAGAAATTCCAGACAGCCTATGCTTAAGATCAGGAATGATTTAAATTGTTCAAAGTTAGCTTAGCAAGAAGAAGCTAAGATCAATGTAGAGATGTTATTAACTTTTCTTTTTCATTTCTTTTTTCTCAATATATTTTAGACTGTGTTTGTTAAAAATCTATACCGTGTACGGGCTCTGGGAAGTCAGGGAGGAGGAGGTGGGTGGTTGGGGGGGAGGGTGGGGGGAGGGAGCGATATATACTAGGTTAGATGCGATGTGTTAGATTTCAATGTAATGTGACTTCACATGTATACTGTTTTTCTTTAATTTCTCTGTAAAAATAGGATAAGTTAAGTACATTGACATATAGTGGAAATACACCAAGGGGAGGAGAAGTGGGATAGAAGAAAGATGGGTAGAGAGGGATGGGAGAGAGGGTGGGAGGGAAGGTGAGAAGGAAGGGAGTGGATCAGGAGAGAGGAGTGGTAGAGGGGGAGGGGAAGTAGGGTAGAGGGGGATGATGGAGGGAAGATAGAAAGTTGGAGGGGGGTGGAAGAAAGAGGTGTATGGAGAGTGGAAGAGGTATATCGGGTTTCTATTTTTGGGGGTATAGTTGAGAAGAGGAATTGCTGCGATTATTGTTTAATGTTGTATGGCGCCGGCTATGCACAGTATATATGTGAGTGTATGAAAATGAAAAAATGGAAAATAAAAAACATTATCTCTAAAAAAAAGAATACAGAAAAGATGTGATAAAATCAAGAATGGAGAGTTGGCAGAACAAAGCACTGCATGGCCAATTTCTGGAAAAAATAAAAGATAAAGTGGACAGTGAACAAACTTGGTTATGGTTAACAACAGGTACATTAAAGAAAGAAACAGAGTCACTAATCCTGGCTGCGCAAGAACAAGCTATCCGCACAAATGCCATTAAGGCCAAAATCGAAAAATCCTCTGATGATGCCAAATGCACACTTTGCAAAGAAGCTGATGAAACTGTTGATCACATACTCAGCTGCTGTAAAAAAATCGCACAGACTGATTATAAATTGCGGCACAATTCAGTAGCGCAAATGATCCATTGGAATTTGTGCAAAAATTATAATATTAAAACAGCAACAAACTGGTGGGAACATCAGCCTGAAAAAGTCACCGAAAATCAGATGGTCAAGATCTTGTGGGATTTCCGTATACAAACCGACAAAATACTCGCGCGTAATACACCAGACATCACACTGGTTGAGAAAAATAAGGTCACAATCATAGACATCGCAATACCAGGTGATAGCAGGGTCGCCGAGAAGGAACATGAAAAAATCGCAAGATACCAGGACTTAAAAATCGAAATTCAACGACTATGGCACAAACCAGCAGTGATAATTCCAGTGGTAATTGGCACACTGGGTGCTATTCCAAAAGCACTGGAATTACATTTAAAACAGTTAAAAATTGACAAAATCACCATCAGTCAAATGCAAAAAGCCGCACTGCTTGGATCTGCACGCATATTACGAAAATACGTTACGACGTCCTAGGCCCCTGGGTGGGGCCTGACTAGTAACCAATGCCAAATCCAGTGAAACAACTGGCCGCTGTGATACAATTGTATAATAATAATAATAATAATAATAATAACAACAACAACAACAACAACAACAACAACCACCATCATCACCACCACCACCACCACCTTTTGGATATTTTCCTGGTTGTAGTCTAAATGAAAATTATTTCTGGGAGGAAAATTATGTTCTAGAGGAAAAATTCCTTATTGGTTATGACATTACTGATGCTAAGGAAACTAAATGTGTAAATGCTAATTATTCATATCTAAATCTGCACTATTTTTAAATGCCTTTTTGTGAAGAGCTGCAGGCTAGATCTTACTAGGGAATTATAGTTTTGATTTATTTATTGCGTTTTGAGAGTAGCTGCTTGATCAATGTAAAGGGCCCTGTCACTCTGCTTTTGTCTAGTAAACTTCTTTGGCAATGAAGAATATAGCAAAATGAACTTGATGGTTCTTATTCATTGACATATACTTTCCTCACCTTTGAAAATGTGATTAGGTGACAATGTGTAGAGAAAGATGCTAATAACTTTGAAGAAAATGTGCAAGACAGTCAATGCAAAGTAAAAGAGAAGTCATTTTTCAGAAGAAATAATTTCAAAGTAACACAGCATGAGCTTCTTTTATATAGAAACAGGCAAAGGGAAATTTTGCTAGTATACTGTTTCCTAACAAGGACTATCTTGAAGGGTTAACAAAATATAAGGGAGGGACAGAAAACTAAATTCTATTTTTTTGTGCAGATCCTTGAATTGGTTATGTACTAATGTTTTCCCGTAGTATGCAAAGAAATAGGTGTGTGTAAAACTTAATTTGGAAGATGAAAGGTGATTGAGCTCAATTATCTCTTCAGATTTAAATGTTAATTGAACTGCTGAATTGAGTGTGCCTTCAATTAGATTCAGACATTTGATGAAGTTTTTTTACAACTGCACATGCACTTTTATAAAGTCAATTATTGAATCATAAAGTTGAAGTGGATTTTGCCCAATTCATAAATACAATACAGCTCTCAATATCAACTGAATCAGATGATATACATAGAGACTAACACTTTTTGATAAAATATTTCACTCATCGAGACAACAACCACAGTAAGATAATCCAGACAATCTAAGAAAGTATTAGAAAAGGTATATTTCAAATATTCCAGATGTTTATTCAGATGGATTTCCTAACCACAGCATGAAGATCATTCCGTAAGTAAACAGCCATCAACAAATAAAAAGAGTCCTAACTGTTAACTTCTGTCATGCTAAGTGCCATAAATATTAAATGTCAGAGGCCAGACAACCATCTGTCAGCTATGCCAAAGCTGTGTCTTGAATGCATATTCTGTGCTGAGACACACTCTCTCTATCCCTTACACAATGCAATCATTCATTTTCTAGATGAAGATGTACTTTAAGACCAGGGCTCTCATTTGGAAGACAAGTTAAAAGTTTGGACTATATTCACGAGCTTATGGAGTTAGGCTATCCTTGTTTTGTTCCCTAAAAATATAGTTCAAGGGCATTAATTTGGAGATTCATTGGGTTTTTTTCCTTTTTTCGTTTGCATATAATAAAAATGATTTTTAAAAGTCTGAGCTAGGGATGATATGAACTCCAAACTTACTTTCAAAACTATATTATACAAATGTCTGTCATGGTTCACAAACAGAATACAGGTAGTCCTTAACAACAATTTATTTAGTGATCAAAGTTACAAGAGTAATGAAAAAAGTCATCCCATTTACAGCTACTCCATAGTCACAGGATCAAAAATTGGGTGCTTCGTTATAGATCCTGGGGTCACATGATCACCATTTCCAATTTTCACACACAGTTTCCGACAAGCAAAGTCAATTAGTAAAGCTGATTAGAAAACAGAAAAAATCCAATGGAAGTAACAGTTTTTGTGAGATCCTTGGTGCTGGTGGTTTTCTTGCAGACATTTCATTACCAAAATAGATAACATCATCAGTGCTAGAAAAGCATGGGGTTTGCTCTTATTTTTATATACCGGTACTAGCTTGCCATGTCAGTGTTGGTGAGTATGTCCTTGGTGGTTCATTGATTATGCTGTTGTTTGTCTCTGTCAGTAATTCCTTTACAGGGATATTGTTTACTTGATTCTTGGTTAAGTATTAATCTTGGTGCCAATCTCTGGTTATATGGGTATTGATTGCTGATGAAGAGGTGCTTTGGCCTTTTTGTTTTCTTCATGCTTTTTGACTGTGTCTCTTGAGAGGTATGTAGATATTATTTATCTCTATGTGCCTGTTGATGGCCAATTTGTCTGAATTCCAAGGCTCCAAGAATTATTTGGCATTTTTGGATTTGACTTAATCTAGGATGCTTAGAGTTTCCAAGCTGAAATTATGGTTGAATCTGTTCATGTGTTGTGAAATTTCATCATGTCTTCTGACGGTTGGTGTTCATAGATATACTTTACTAGTCTTTTGCCCGTTTCTCCTACATACTGGTAGTTACAATCCTCACCAAGTGCTTTAGATGACTACTGCTTTTCTGCTGGGTCTTCTGGGTCTTTTAGTTTTCTTAGGATTTTTTGTTTTGGAGGACTTTAGTTGGCTTGTGTGCTATAGTGATACCATGTGGTTGCAATAACCTGTTGGTGGTTTCTGAGATCTTTTTGATACACGGCAGTGTTTTTAATGGTACAGTTATAACCATAACTTGTTTCACATAATTCAAGTATAGTTTACATTCACTAGGTCATTTTTTTTCATTTTCAAGCACAACCAATGTACATGTGATTGCTCTTTCCTACATTTTTAACATGTAACATGTTTAATTTTACATGGCTATTCCTGAAAGTTCTCTAGGAAAAAGAATGATTCAGCAAGTAAAGATACCTACTTTATCCTGAGGCTAAGCTTGAATCAAGCTTCATGAATTCCATTGATTTGAATTAAAAAAACACACACACAAATCCAAGGTGTTTGTTTTTTTAATGGAATTGGATAATATTTTCAAGAAGACTGCCTACTTTCAAATCAATACATGCAAGTATATTGTGGCTAATTTAAATTCTGGCTTTTAAAACATTAAAGACTCTGTATTTTTTATTTTTGTGCTTTGCAATGGGTATTCATTGTCCTTATCTTTCTGTTATTGGAAAACTTATCCTTTGTCTCCCTTCTTCCACCATCTAATCTTTATCCCTCTTCTATACAGAAGTACGAAGCAATGCTTAACAGAGGAACAATGCAGAACATTAGGTAATCTTTGCTGCTGCTTGAAGTATAGGTTTGGCTTGTTGCTTTAGGAAGATTCTTCATTAAATCACAGAGTTGATCCAATACATATGTCAATTAACTGCTCATGGCATTTGAATTATGGAGGTTAGGTTCAGATGGACTACTGGAATTAAGATTAAATCTTAATGACCATAAACTGCAAGAAAATTCCATATCCTGTGAATCATGAACATTTATTTTAGGTCATTTTTGGCTAAATCAGCTTTCCCTCCAAATAAACTAAGTTATCCCAATAAATAAACAATGAGACTCTGATGCAAATCAGAGATGGGAAAGGAAGCTGTAGAGGGATTATTTTTTGTAGTGATATCATATGTTATGTCCACATTATTTTTTCAAATAAAGTATATTGCAGGGTTGTGGTTTTTTTCCAAAAAAGTGGGGGAGGGGCATAGTAGGTTTTAAGCAATATAATTTAATATACATTTGGAGCTTTATACATTATTTTACTTATAATTAGTCAAATAAAAGTTATTCATATTTTTAAAAATTTAATTAAAAGCATAGCATTGTCTATATTTCCTGTTTTATATTATGTCAAGCAGTGGGTTTACTTTTGTTAAAATGTCTGATATAAAGCTGAAATTGTTAAAATATATAAAAGATCCAAGCAAAGTGCAAGGTGCAAGAACTGTATACTGGGGAATAAAATCAATAACTTTCCAATGGCTGAAATGTATATATAAAACTAAAACAAAGAGAATACCATGTGTGAAATACATGGATTTTTTTGAAATGGGGGAAATCTGGGAGCTGAAATCCACACATTTTAAGGTTGCCAAGTTTGAAAAATACTGCTTTAGAATGTGTAAGGATAGGGAGGGATGTAAAATGTCAGGAAAAGCAAATCACAAAAATTGTTCCCCTAAGGTATATGTCTAATGGAATCTATTTTAAAAAGTCTTCATTTGGCCGTTTAGATTTCTGCATCTCAGAAATATTGTTTGGTAAAAATTTTGTAGCATAGTAATTAAGATGTCAGACTAAGGTGGAAAGACCTGTATTCAATTAACTACCAACTGTAGAGAGTACTGGGTGGTGTGAGGCCATTACTGATCTTCAGCCTTATAATAAGTTGCTGCTGAAAGAATAAAAGGAGGGCAAACACTGTGTATGTTGTCCGAGTTCCTACAGGAAAGCTATATATGTAATAATAAAAACAAATAAGAAGTATGAAATTTAGGACTAAACTCTGGATGCTACCATATGCTATCCCATTGTTCCAATATAGTTTCTACTGTTTCTTGTCATAATGGTGTAATACTTTTAAAGCACACTCATATACGCATTTAGAGAAATTTCACATGCAACATATTTATAATGCTGGTGAAAACAAAAGTCACATCAAAAAGCAATTATTGATGATAGGGAGGAGCTCAGGAGCTCCTCACCTCACTTCTTTTTCTAAATTATCAAACCAGTATGTCACATTATTGCAAATTATGAGTGTTTGGGACTGTAGTGTATAGACAAAGGGCAGATCACAATGTTACTGATACTCTTCCTCTTCTTCAAACACATACATTGATAGTTCTAATTGTACTCAGATATATTTGTTAAATAAAATATACCACTTTACTAAACTTTCAGTTCTTTGGGACTGTGATTAAAATAAACACAGATAAGAATTATGTGAATCTAGGAATGACACATATGAAAGAGAATATTTTGAGAGAATTACAGGGTAAGAAGTGAAATAAATTATGCCTTGATATAGAAATATTAGAATGATAAATACTTGAACATTTTTTAAAACTATGTATTATAATACAGAGAAGAAAGACAGCTAAACTGGAAAGCTGAAGAAAGATCATATCCTATGACAGCAACTGGGTGAAAGATCAAGATTGTCAGAAGTAAAAGAGGAATATAAAGTTTTTTGATCAAGGTTAAAATAAGACAAGTTTCTATAAATGTCTGTTAACCCTTGATAATTTTTTTGCTGATAGAAAATGTTATAATTTATGGATATGAAAATGGATAAGGAATGGGTTAAGGGATACACACACACACACACAGACACAGAGACACACATAATATTGCTTCCTTTCTCTATCTATCGGCTCATCACAAGAGACCATCCAGACAGAAAGCCATTATTTTTACTGTTGCCTTTGTTATGCAAATGTGTGTGTGTGTGTGTGTGTGTGTGTGTTTATAACATTATGGGCTAATTAAGTTTGATACTTATTGGACATAACTTTTTAAAATATTTGTTATTTTTTCTTTTTATTTACCTACCCATTTTACTCTTTTTTTAAATCTCTCTTTTTCTTCTCTGAGAAACTTGATGGTTGCTTTTACTACTGTAATTAAAATGTTCAATAAATAATATTTTAAAAAGAAAAAACTGTGTGAATCTAACACATTTTAGTTCCCCTTTTCTTAGTAAATATTTTCTATGCTTCAAAGGAGTATGTATCTGTTATATTCACTTGTTTGCACAGTGGCAGCATCGTAGCCAATGAGGTTTATCCAAGGTGTGATTATTGCTAATTGAAACTTTCCCTTTACACTATACTACAGATAATGAAAGAGGGTTTTTTAAAATAAATTATTTATTTATTTATTTCCAAAACAAACATATGTTGCAAAAAGTATATCAGCTGGTTACAAAAAGCTTTTGTACATCTCTTCCACCATCATCAAATATAATTCATATTAATTAAAATGTCTTAACTCAAATATTTACTATATTAACATCATCATACCTCCACTTTTATTTGACTACAGTTATTTAAACATCCTTCATCCTTAAATATACCAAGATTCAATCCATAACCACATGCTGGCATTTCATTTACTTATTTATAAAATCCTCCATTAACATTGTCCTCATATCCTGTTTTAGCTAAACATCCATAATATTTAATACCAAAGATTTCTAATCCTCCATGTATATAATTTATTATCATTATCCTTTCTTTATTTAATTATATCCTATATCATAGCATTTTCCCCCTATTAGTTAAAATTTAACTGTATATAGTTTTTTTAGGATAATTGTTATTTTTATTAATAATCTTTATATATAGTCCAAAAATATTTCTAACCTTCCCTTCTCATATCCAATTATTACTTATCATATCAACTCAACATTGTATACATTACTATCATTATTAATTTTTATTTAACTATACCTATTACCAATGGATTTAGCTAAGTTTAGCTAATTTTGAATTATACTCTTCCATCTATCAACCTGTATCTCTCCAATAACAGAACAATCTTATATCTGCTGCCATTTGTGGGTCCAATTCTCCAAACATCTTTTTGAACAAGTCCATACGAAGAAATCTTTGCACCTTCTTGTCTGTGGTGTTTCTCATATAATGTTGATGCCCTCTTTTTGTTTCCCTTATCAGCTTGTCTTTAATTCTCAACAGTGGTATCAAATGTTTTGCAAATAGTATTTCATAATCCATAAATTCTTTGATATTTTCTCCTCCTCCTGTGCCCTGTCTTTTGAAGTAAATTTTCTCTCCATTTAACTCCTCTTCAAATATTCCATTCTGTCCTCCCTCAGAAGTAAACCAATTGTCACGAATATCAACAAGCTCCAATTCTTTATCTCCGTTTTCATTCTTATTTTGTATTTGGAAAACATCCTCAGTTGCCAAAAACACCAAATAATCCAATTTTCTATGAATTCTGTCCTCTGTATCAGACAGTCTCTTCAAAGCTGAGAGTATCTCTTGGAGAGACGCTTGAACAGGTGCCATGTTTATACGCAGTTGTATTTTTTCTTAAGAGCTCTGAAGCATTTGCAAGTGAAAGCAGCTGTACAATCTTATCAGATCAGCTGGAAACACTTTCTTTTTCAAGTCGCCCTGACTTCGGCAGTCTTAAAAGACTGGAATTTTTACTGCCAGATGAAGACTTTAAACCTGCTTTTCTCGGAGACTTGCGATATCTCTGAGATCAGCAAGATGTAACCTTCCTGTTCACCATCTCTTCGGGATGATTTAGGTTCGTTAGAACCCCCCAGCAATAAAAGTATCGAGTGCGATCTCAGAGCTTTGAGATCGCACGTCATCCCGTCACGGCATCCAGGCTCCGGATGAAAGAGTTTTTGTTGTTGTAAATAAATTATATTGACAGTATTCCTCTGGCCCACTAATTTTGACATTTTGTCAAAGAATGCAATAAGAGTTGTCTGACATCATCTGTTTTTGACAAATCATGTTGACTTTTGGCTACTAGATAGTAATTCTTCTAAGCAAGTTGATTAGCCTTCTTCTGGATACTTTTCACACAGTAGTTACTACCTTCTTTATTAATGTAAGAATCCACTCTCACAGTTTCATTTGTTATCATACAAGACCTAGACATAGCTAATCAAAACTTGCTGTTCTAGATCTTTAAAAAAGGGAAATATATTGCTACTGAACTTGCTTGACTTTCTTTCTAAAAAAACTTGACAAAATCCATGTCAATTCTATATAGAAATATTAAGTATGGGAAATAAATATAAGATTTCTATATTTTCAAAGTGCTCCTGAGTTCTGTTGGCTCATTCCAGGACTGGATAGAACCTTTTGTACATTTTCTTCTTTTGTTTCTTAAGTTACTTATAAACTATCCACCATCCAATATTGCTAAAGAAAGTGTTAGTAAAAATATTACTAAAGTTAAGCATAATGTCAATGTAGTATCTACAAAACAACAGGTTTCAATGTCATATTTTTTTTTAAAAAAAAGTTGTCTCTAATAAAGTCAAAAACTAATATACAGTAATTTCACCTACACCTTTTTGTGGGAAGCACTCTGCACCTGAATACCACTGAAGAAAGGCTCCTCTTCTTTTTCATGGACTCACATTTAATGGGTTCACTACCCTTGATATAAAAGCACCTGGATATTGACTTAAGCTGACAATCTGAAAGCATGATCAAACAAATGTGGGAATTACTGAAAAGTAATGAACCGTACATTTTTGAATGTACGGCTGGAAAAGAAAATGAAAGCAGGACAACTATTTCAGTTCAGCCCTTGGATTCATGGCATATTTATAAAATGTTAAAGTTTACCTTGAAAGCTAAATTCTACATTTAAAGTAGGGAGAATAATAGGCTTTTCTACATTCAGGTTTATGTAAGGTGTAATTTTGCTTCATTTCATACCAAAAGTCTTTGAAATAACCTGCCAATTTAAAAACTGTTTCAGACCCCTTAAGCTGAGCTGTCTTAAATCAGTGAATATCCCTAGGGATCCTCTCCCTGCCCCCAGCTATCATCGTTTTTAAAGACAAATTTCACTTCTTTAATAACATACAGTAGTTTATCTGTAAGGATATTGTTATTATTGCTAAGCTATAAAAGCTGTTTGAGGCATTTATTATTCAGCTAAGAAATTTCACAAGGTACTGGAATGATCTCTGCACTTCAAAAATACACATAAATACATACCTCCCCAACATACCATAGTAAAAATGTAATAGTTATTTATAAAATAGGAGTTTTCTAAGTAATAGCCTAATATTCATTTTGAAATTGTTTAAATAGTGGATGTATGCAATTAGTTCATCAAATTCAGAATTCTTTTTTCTTTTCTTTTGAGGGGAGGAGGGTGTAAAAATGTTTCCACATTTAGGAAACAGTAAGAATGTTCAAGCACTTTAATATGCAGCATTCATATTCAGGGCAGCTAATTTCAGTTCTCAAGACAAAATAAAACAGAATGTAGAACATACATAGCAAATGAACTTTTATGAGCATGTTGAATTTCTCTGGAGAATTGTATGCTCTTGTCTAGACAAATGCAGTGACCCCTGGCAAATATGTGTCAAGGAGGTTAAGGAATAGATTTTAAAGCTGCAACCACTTAATGTCTATTTAATGTAAAAATATTCTTCCAAATTATATCCACGTATGTTTGAATATGCTGCTATTGTCTTCAGTCTTGGAAAATCATGCACTGTGTGCTAAGTGTGGGAACTGCCTTGACAATATCCTGGGTACTTTCAACCTTCAAGAAATCAGGATAATTAAAATCCACTATTACTCTTAAAAATGGCAATTCCAACTTCTTGTGAACATACCAGGATATTGGACAGAAACAGTCAGTCTTGCAATGGGAAACATTGCTCCTACAATTTTTACTCTTCTCCAATGACAGGACCTAGAGGCTTTCTACATAAATTCCTATTAAAAAGTAGAATTTTCTTCATTTAGTGCTTTTTTGGTGGTACTTCTTGTTGTAGAACAACAATCTAGTGCACACAGAGAAACAAAGTTAGGTTGGCAATTCTGCTCAGATCTAACTAGCTCAGTAGTACAGCTACTCCTGCCTGTTCCTCCATTTTGGTCATGACTGCAAGAGACTGGATAAGTTTACTGGGCCCAAAAAGGTCTACTGTGATTCTGTAGAAGTTTCCATTATTTTAGAGTTAACTCATTTTTTCAGCTGATACAGACACAAAGACTTAAAGTTGAAATTAAAGTAGGAATTGTTTCATTATATCAAATAAAATGTTAATTATGTAATGTCTTATACTTAATGCTAATATTATGCTTATATCTATTTCCTAGTACTGTGTAACCTATTGGTTTCCTATTGTTATAAGATTTGTAAAAACTTACCATTAACTCTATACATTCTTATTTCTTTATTCAATTTCTACATATTCCCATTTCTGTAATTTTTATCTCAATATTTTCTTTTCTTGATTATTTCCTTTGTCTTTCTCATTTTTCTATTTCTTCAGTCTTTATAGGCAAACACAGTCTCTTAACATCTGATGTGCGAAGGAACATGGCTGCCGGGCTTTTCGCTCCGGCGTCTACACGGGAAAAATAGCCAAAGAAGGAGAAATTGCCCCGAGAAAATCGAGCTTGAGAGAGACCAGGGCATGAGCGATTTCTCGGAGGGTCTGGTGCTGGCAGCGGACTGGAGAGTTTTTGCTCTCCAAGGCTGCCCTCCACGAAAAACGCCGACGCCGCTCGGAGGTGCCCGGAAGAAGCCGCGGCCCAGCTGATTAGCTGATTAGTGAGGCGCTTAAAGACATCGCCCGGGTGCCGTTCGGAGCCTGAAGAGAGACCAGGGGCACGAGCGATTTTACGGAGAGTCTGGTGCAGGCAGCGGACTGGAGAGATTCTGCTCTCCGAGGCTGCCTTTCGCGAAAGACGCTGATGCCGTTCGGGGACGCCCGGAAGACGCCGCGGCCCAGCTGATTTAGAGCAGCGTTTAAAGATACCGTCCGGGTGCCGCTTGGAAGGCGTTGCGGCCCAACTCGGCTAGAGACGTTGGGTAACTATTGTTGGAGGTTCGTCGTGACCTGTCTGACTTGAGAGAACCTTAACTCTCCTCCACTTGCTGGCTGAGAGAATCTCCCCCCCCCCTTTATGCTACTTTCTTTATCCCGTCTGTGTTTGGTTGCTGTGGACTTGCATTGGACTATTCATCGCCCCAGGGAGAAGGCGGTTAGCCTGGAACAGCACTGGGAGAGAATGGGAGGCTGTCTCCATCTGTTGCTATTGCACCCCCCTTCCTCTCCCCTCGGCTTGGCCTCCCCTGTTGGTGCATTCCCCCCTCCACTAGGCCATCGCCATCGCAGGGCCTTTTGCTGGGCGAGATTAGAATCCTTTTGGAATGCGGCTTTTGGACTTTTTGGAGTATATCTTCATCTGCTCTTCTATTTGGACTTCCATCTGCCACGGCCATTGTTGCCTGATGCCGCCTTGGACCTGCTAACACAGATAGCGCCATTACCGGCCGAGCGGGGGTACTTACAGTACATAGAAGGCCCTCCCCTTGCCTCAACCATCTTGGACTTTTTTGGACCTTCCCAGAACTATTCGCACTTTAAATTAATTAATTTTTTGCGCAATTTATAATTTATAATCTCTTTCTTTTCTTTCATCTTTTTCTTCTTTCTTTGTATGGGTTATGCATGAGGTACGCTTGAGATGAATGAATGTCCCACTTTTATGATCATATTGTTGTAATTTTGTGTTTTTAACTTTTTACGTGGGGACTGCTTGGGGGAGTGTATGAGTATGCGTGATTCGGAGGACCTGCCGGGAGTTGCGGAGGCCACGGGGGTGGTTGAGGGGACCAGAGACACGGGAGAGGGTCGGGGTATTGCGGTCGTAACAGGGAGGGGCAGATACGGCGGGGACTTTAGGGCAGGCCATTACCGGGGAAGGAGGGTTCGCTACATTACAGAGATCCCTCCTTCCGGCCCTAGGAGTCCCACTCCAAGACCAGATGGTGCAAGTAGTCAGGACCCTGGTCTCAGGCTGTTGTCGCTAAATGCCAGGTCTGTTGTACATAAAGCTCCTCTCGTCCGGGACTTAATTTTAGACGAGAGGGCAGACCTGGCATGTATTACTGAAACCTGGCTGGGCCCAGAGGGAGGAGTCCCCCTTGTAGAGCTGTGCCCAGAAGGATTTCAGGTGCTGCATCAGCCGAGAGCCCAGGGAAGGGGTGGGGGTGTGGCCGCTGTTATCCGAGAGTCGTTAGCTCCTCGTAGGGTCCCTGCTCCGGAGATTGTCGGGTGTGAGTCTTTGCTGTTAAAGTTGGACCTCAAGGGTCAAGTGGGTCTGCTGCTAACGTACCTGCCTCCCAACAGCGTTGCAGCAGCCCTCCCCTCGCTCCTCGAGTCGGTAGCCGAGCTGGCAATTGAGTTCCCTAGGTTGATGGTCCTGGGGGACTTTAATTTGCCGTCGCTCGGCGAAAACTCTGATGGGGCGCAGGAGTTCATGGCTTCCATGACAGCCATGGGCTTGACCCAAGTAATTCGGGGCCCAACCCATTCAGCGGGACACATGCTTGACCTCGTATTTCTCTCGGAGCAGTGGATTTGTGATCTTGGTCTGAGGGGGAGTGACATCATACCCCTGTCGTGGTCAGACCATTACCTACTGAGGCTCGACTTCCGGAGGCCAAACCCACACTGTAGGGAGGAGGAACCGACCAGGTGGTTCCGCCCCAGGCGTCTTATGGAGCCGTCAAGGTTCCAGACAGAGCTTGGGGTTATTCCTGACACTTTCGCCCACAGTCCGGTGGAGACTCTGGCTGCTGCGTGGCACTCGGCAGCGTCGGAGGCCCTCGACCGGATTGCGCCACTGCGGCTCCTCCGAGGCGGCGGATCCCGGAGACCCCCTTGGTTTACCGAGGAACTCCGGGAGATGAAGCGCCGGAGGAGATGCCTAGAGCACCGTTGGAGGTCCGATAAGTCCGAACCGAACCGGGCAATGGTAACCGCCTGCACCAGGGAATACACCAGGGCACTTAGGGCAGCAAAAAGATCGCATATAGCCACCCTGGTAGCATCCGCTGAGTCCCGTCCAGCCGCCCTGTTTAGGATAACCCGCTCCCTACTGAACAAAAGGGAGGCGGGGGAACCCTTGCAGGGCAGAGCTGAAGAATATGCCCAATTCTTAGCGGACAAAATTGCTCGGTTTCGGTCGGACTTGGACTCCACCCCTGCAGTTCCAGCCGAGGCGCAAGGGGACCAAGTAGAACAGCTCTGGGTTGAGTTTCAGGACGTTACCCCCGGGGATGTGGACAAGGCCATGAGAGCTGTAAGTACCTCCACCTGCGTCCTGGATCCGTGTCCCTCATGGCTGGTTACTAACTGCAGTGAGGTGACACGAGGCTGGATCCAGGCGGTTGTAACCGCCTCCCTTCGGGAGGGGAACTTCCCCGCCACACTGAAAGCGGCGGTGGTGAGACCCCTCCTGAAGAAACCATCCTTGGATCCAGCTGTTCTTAATAGCTATCGTCCAGTCTCCAACCTTCCATTTCTGGGGAAGGTTGTTGAGAAGGTGGTGGCCTTCCAGCTCCAACGGTCCTTGGAGGAAGCAAACTACCTAGACCCCTTCCAGTCAGGCTTCAGGCCCGGTTACAGCACAGAAACCGCTTTGGTCGCATTGATGGATGATCTCTGGAGAGCCAGAGATGAAGGACGTTCCTCCATCCTGGTCCTCCTTGACCTCTCAGCGGCTTTCGATACCATCGACCATGGTATCCTTCTGCGACGACTGCGGGAGGTGGGAGTGGGAGGCACCGTGCTACGGTGGTTCTCCTCCTACCTCTCGGACAGGTCGCAGTCGGTGTTAGTGGGGGGGCAGAGATCGTCCCCTAGGCCCCTAAATTATGGGGTGCCTCAGGGTTCGGTCTTATCCCCCCTACTATTCAACATCTACATGAAACCGCTGGGAGAGATCATCCGCAGGCACGGGATTAGATACCATCAATATGCGGACGATACTCAATTGTATCTGTCCGCCCCGTGCCAACTCAATGAAGCGGTGGACGTGATGTGCCGGGGCCTTGAGGCCGTCATGGACTGGATGAGGGTTAACAAGCTTGTGCTCAACCCAGAAAAGACCGAGTGGCTGTTGTGTTTCCCTCCCAAAGATTTGGCTACTGTTCCACCACTCAGGCTGGGGGGTCAAATTTTATACCCCTCAGAGAGGGTTCGCAACTTGGGAGTCCTCCTGGATCCACAGCTGTCATTTGACCACCACTTAACGGCTGTGACCAGGGGGGCGTTCGCCCAGGTTCGCCTGGTGCGCCAGTTGCGACCCTACCTGAATCGGGAGGCTCTCACAACAGTCACTCGGGCCCTTGTGACCTCTAGGCTGGAATACTGCAATGTGCTCTACATGGGGCTGCCCTTGAAGAGCATCCGGCGACTTCAGCTAGTGCAGAATGCAGCCGCGCGAGTGATTGCGGGTGCACCCCGATTCACCCGCATTACACCTATCCTCCGCGAGCTGCGCTGGCTACCTGTTGATCTCCGGATGCGCTTCAAGGTGCTATTAATCACCCATAAAGCCCTACATGGCAGTGGATCTGGATACTTGAGAGACCGCCTTCTGCCAATTACATCCCTGCGACCGATAAGATCCCATAGATTAGGCCTCCTCCGCATTCCATCGGCCAGCCAGTGTCGGCTGGCAACTACAAGGAGGAGGGCCTTTTCAGCAGTAGCCCCAACCCTTTGGAACGAGCTCCCCGTGGAGATTCGCACCCTCTCCACCGTCCAGGCCTTCCGCATAGCCTTGAAGAACTGGCTCGCCCGTCAGGCCTGGGGATAGGATAGTTGCCCCTCCCGAATGATGAATGTATGTTGTTTGCTATTTTATTACATGTTGTCCTACTGTCTGTATTCCCCCCCTTCCCAGTTTTTGTGTGAGCCGCCCTGAGTCCCCTCAGGGAAAAGGGCGGCCTACAAATTCTAATAAAATTCTAAAAATTCTAAATTCTAAAACACTCCAATTGGATTGCCATTTTTTTTACTACTGGTTCAGGTGCGCATGCGCAGAAGCATCTGAGCAGATGGGCAGAGCTCCCACCACCACTACCACCAGTTTACCCGATCCAGGCTGAACTGGGTGCAACCCACCTCTGAAAACTCTATTCCTGTGATGGCAAATCTATGGCACATGTGCCACAGATGGCATATGTAACCATTTCTGAGGGCACACAAGGCGTTGCCCTGTCAGCTCCAGCACACATGCATGCTCTGGCCAGCTAATTTTCGGCCTTAAATTTCAGTTCTTTTTTGCTCTCGGGAGGTTTCCCTAAAGCCTGTGGAGGGTGAAAAACCACCCAATGTCCAAACTGAAAGTTCTGGACTTCTGGTTTGCACATTGGGCTGCAATCGTGATCCGACAAATGCATGTCCGACAAAAGCACAGCAATGAAACCGTGGCGAGAAAACCGCAATGATGAAATCATGCCCACAACAGGGCACCAACAACAGCGCGCCAACAAAAGCGTAATTACGGTTAAGGTAAGGGTTAGGGTTATTACATTGTTTTCGCGTTTGTTGATGGCATGCTTTTGTCACCGTGCTGTTGTCGCCGTGCTGTTGTGGGCGCAATTTCGACAGCACAGTTTTCTCGCCGCAGTTTTGTCAGTGCGCATTTGTTGTGCGTGCATTTGTCAGTGAACCGGCTGCAATAGTGAGCACACGTGTGCTTTTGACACCTGAGGTGAAAAAGATTTGCCATCACTGCTCTATTCCTTCTCTAAGAACTGTAGCATTGAACCTGCTCAGTCTCAACAATCCTACATTCCTAGAACAGGTTTAAAGAACATTGTTTAATGTTGTATGCAGTGGACTTGTTCTGGGGCTTCTTTGCAGAAACTGGTCCGGCTTTTTCTTCCAACTTTTAGCTTTCATCAGCATGTCTTGCCAATCAGGAGTAAGTCCAAAGTTTGTTATTCCATTGTTTCATCCTGGAACTGCCATTGAGTTTGCTTAGATTGGAAATTTCTCTCCAGTTTTCCTGAATTAACTCATTTAACCCATTTGGCATCATATTCATCGCATGCATACCATGTTTGTTGGGTTTCTTCTATATTTTATGGGACCTAATTAAGGGAGAAAGTGACGTTGTCTTAAACCATTTCCCATGTTTATCTAATCATTGATTGAAATAAATACTCTCTCTGTCACCAAGAATCTCAGGAGTGATTATTCATGAACAGTGGTTCCCCCTTCTGCAGCATCTCAACTTTCTCTTTGCTGTTTCCCAAACTATACTACTCAACTTTTCCCCCCTTGCTTTTTCCCACAAGTGCAGAGTCCACTTTTTTCAGATCTATCAAATGCTGATCCATTTGGCTCCAAAGGGAATTGACTGATTTATTTATTTCCCGGGCCTGATGCCCTTACTTGAAATAAATAAGTGACTGGCCCAAGGTCATCCAGGCAGCTTTCAGGCCAAAAGTTGAATTCACAGAGTCCTGTTTTCTAACCGAGTTAGAATAAGCAAATAAGCAAAAAATAACTATTATTTTTATGAGAAAGATAGCAAATATAGTTGGAAAGATAGCAAATTCTACTTTTTTTCCACTTCAGGTACATGACCTTCTTCTACTTCTGGAATTATATCATTTTCATTAAAGGGTTCAAATTTAAATCTTACGGAGGAAAGGGCGAGGGAAATCTGGCTCTTTTTTGTATCACTATTTTGTGATCACTATTATGTTAAATTCAAATGATATCTGAAATTTTAGACTGGAAGAGAAAGACTAGTATTGTGCTGAGTATTCACCACTGCTGACTATTCACCACTGTGAGTCTGAATACAGGAACATCAAAAATATGGAAAATTTAATGCAGATTTTCCATAAAATCAACATCACCATTAATAGGTAAAAATAAATCTGAAGATTATTTGTTCTTTATCTCTGGATAAAGGACAGAGAGTGCCATAGAGGTAAAATTTGGAGAAACTTTAGAGAAGCCATTGAGAAAGGCAGCTGAAGAGAGCAACAAAACAAAACAAGGTTGGGTGGGAAAATCAAAGATGGACTGGTGGAGGAGCAGACAGGCGGTAAGGTTGTGGAGTACCCCAAAACATACTGGAAGATTGCATGGGGGTCAGAAGCCAAAACTTTTGACTTCTTGTATAGTTTCACTAAAAGAGATGTGGTAGCTCAGTGGCTAAGACGCTGACCTTGTCGATCAGAAAGGTCAACTGTTCAGCGGTTCAAATCCCTAGCTCTGCATAATGGAGTGAGCTCCCATTACTTGTCCTAGCTTCTGCTAACCTAGCAGTTTGAAAACACGTAAGTAGAAAAATAGGAACCACCTTTTGTGGGAAGGTAACAGCGTTCCGCGTGCCTTCAGCATTTAGTCATACTGGCCACATGACCATGGACACATCTTCCGAGGTGGCACAGTGGTTAAATGCAGCACTGCAGGCTACTTCAGCTGACTGCAGTTCAGCTGTTCAAATCTCACCGGCACAGGGTTGACTCAGCTTTCCATCCTTCTGAGGTGGGTAAAATGAGAACCCGGATTGTTGTTGGGGGCAATATGCTGACTCTGTAAACCGCTTAGAGAGGGCTGAAAGCCCTATGAAGCAGTACATAAGTCTAACTGCTATTGCTATCTTCGGATAGCACTGACTCTTCGGCTTTGAAATGGAGATGAGCACCACCCCATAAAGTCAGGAACGACTAGCACATATGTGCAAGATAGACCTTTACTTTTACCTTATAGAAGTTGCCAAGTTTGGGAATCACTGCCTTATAGTTTCACTAACAAGAAAAGGCAAGGGAGGTTATTTTTTAATGCAAAAGGTAATATGTAACACCTATAAATATGTAAATATATGCCCAAATTAAAACAAATTCACCTGTTTAATATTAGGTACTTTTTAAAGTCTGAAGTCAAGAAATAAAAATTCGCTTTTATTACAGTTCATATACTACATGGTTTCTTTTCATGCAATTCTCTAAACTTATGTCTGTCTAGGCATAATTTCTGTAGGAGAGGTTAATGCTATCTATGACTGGAATTCACTGTTTTATCTACGAACCATTATTTGATTTTAGTTACATGATATATGTTAAATATTCAGTAAATGTGATCCAAGAAAATTAATTTTCTGTTTAAGCTCCCACATAATCAACTCTGGTAATATAATAAATATATTTTTAGCAACCATAATATGTGCATTGCTTTACCCTGATTGAAGAAAACAAAGTGTTCCCAGTGGAGAGCTTCTGGCTAACATAATTAGAAATTAGTTGGCATATCACATATCTTTGTGACTATATATAAACCTCCCCTGAATAATTTAAATAATAAATTCTGCCCCAGTGGAAAATAGAGCTCATATCTCTGAATTTGTTAAATGTTTTCATTTCCAGAGACATGTGCTTAGGGATATTACTAATAAATTTAAAACCTTGCTGTAATCTCTACAGGTATTATTTATGTAAATCCTTATTCTACAGCATGCATTTATATTTCAGCTGCTACTCAGTTGCTATTCACATTTACCTTCCTGGTTGAAAGTGTAATCCATTTCCTTTCCCCTACTTTTTTTTTAAAGCTTCGAAAATGAAATCGACAAATCTGTATGCAGGATTATAAAGGCTTTGGATATACTGTACTAATATAAGTCAGTGAAGTATTGGCCAAAAGGTTGGGATAAAAATACTAGCTGGATATGAGTGGTGTACTTCCTTTATTCCTAATTAGAACCTCCTGATTTACACACTTGTTTCAAAACATCAAAGCACATTTACTTTTTATTCAAAAATGTGTGCATTCTGGTCTCATTAGACTATCATGCTAGAGTCCTTGCATGGTGTTGCAAAAAACAGAACAACAAACAAACAAAAAACCTCACAGTCACAGTGTATTAAATTTTCTTTCCTCCTTTCCTCCTCTGAAAAACATTTGTTGTTTCCATGTTTACATCTAATCTGAGGGTTCATTACAGTCATAGTTTACTTTAAAAAGATATACCTTCCAGGTTTTTGACACTGTTTTGTTTAAACAAAACCAGAATTAGCATTGACTACAATTAATGGTTCTCACATAGCACTGAAATGAATTAAAAAGTAAAACAGGATCTTTACTTCCTCGTTTCAGACAAAACAGAATATCCCATGATATATTCTATCCCTAACCTTAACCCCTTCTCAGCCATAGATGGGACAACGTTTACATTATCACATACAATCGTCTATATTTTTAAAAATTTTATCACAGTAATTGTGTAGATGCACTCCTGTTTAAGTACACCACAGAAAAGAACTACTGTATTAGTGTATTAGCTCCACATTGTTCTGCATTATTTGCAATGGTTCCAACAGACTTCCTAAATGATTATTTTAAAATTGCCTAGTAATTCAATAGGAGATCATTGGGAGATTTTTTTTTCTATTTTTGTGAACAAGAAATTAAAGGATGTTTGAGTCAGCTATCTTTCTACAGCTCGCTTTCTAACTGCTCACTTTTTAGTGAGGTGCTGGAGAAGGTATAGGATATAAATTCCAAGAAGTTTTGAAGAACATATTTAAGCTACTTCAATTTAATGTCAGGTTTGATTTTGGTTAGGAAAAAAATGGTCAGTTTTATACCAAACACCTTATCAAGAGAATGAGCAACTGGTATTAATTCAATTTAATTTCCTCCTTTGTATTCTTAAAACTCTCATAGTGTGAAGTACTATGCCAGAAGATAGGAATAGTTTCAACAGCATCAGTCCAACTCTTCTACAATTCTTGGCTAAAATCTGTTTCTGCGAGGTTTGTTTCCTTGAAATACAGAATATTTAATTTAATTCTACCTGGAAAAGTACAATTAACAGCTTCAGGACTATGATTTCTTCTTTCTAGGATTTGCTATAGTATTGAGTTCTGAAAATACCAAAAGAACAACCAGACAACATATTTGGGATCCAGCTTTTGCATGCTACATCACATTTCTGAAATGCTCTTTTCAATTACATAATATAAGGACTCTCTGTAATTTTAGTAACAAATGAGACTGGATAAGCAGAATCTTACTGCAAATAAGATGGTTTGGGAACCTGAATGACTCCATGACAAATGATTTTGTAGCTTGCTTTATTGCAAACTTAGATTTCCTGGAGACTAGAAGTGATCTTTATCACTTCAGATAGGTATACCAGCTACAGATCCAGCAACAATTACATAAATTGACATATACGGTCATGTTATAGACAAAAATACATTTCATAATATAAAAAAGTATAGGATATATTTCCAACTTTGAAAGTTTTGTCTTATAAAGAATATAGTTAAGGACTCTGCCTATGTAACTGTAATATGCTATCACTAGCAATGGGTTATAGGAACACATCTGAGATTAAACTGCTACTTTAACCTTTAAAGCATTGAACATTTAGACTAGATTATTTGAAGGACTGATAACATGTGCATGGTGCTGGCATACACAGTACATATTTTCTCTCAGCACAATGGTTGATTTGGGGATATTAGGTATGTAGCCCATTTTGAGTTGTTCAGATAACAGAGAGATAAAAATTAAATAAATAGTGTACTATTGATACAATTCACACCTTTTCTTTTTGTTATAGAACATCTGATTTCTAGTGGTTCATGTGCTGCTAGGATGGAATATTTCTAAACATATTGAATTTTACTTTCCAGCCAAATAATTACATTAAAAATAGAGGACCAAAGTTTTGAATGAAGGGACTTCATTTATACAATAAATTATATGCCAAAGTTAATGGATGTTTTTCACTGTACATGAGTGAATGGAATGGCATTAAATTTCATTGTCTGATCTTTTAAGAATAGCAATGCCTTAGCTCTTGTTTGCACATCTCTCTATGAAGGAATCTTGTAAAGAGGCACATGACTTCTGGACTACAAACCAAATATGCTGCTGAAATTCAATAGCAAAGGCAAAAACAAAACAACAACAAAAAACCCAGGCTGGAGAATAAAATAAAATCCCATTCTGTTCCTTTTGGGACATAATTATATATCACAACTGAATCGACCATGACCCTAGCAACAAAGATTCCTGAAATATATTTCAGGAATTTCTGCTCTAAAATCACATTTAGCATGCCAGGCAAAGAACACCATGTCCTTGAGAATGAAAGACGGGGGGGGGGGGGGAAGCAATCATGCAAATCAGAATACATATGAGCTAGTTTTTAATGGTGGCTCCGATGTGTGGCCTACAAATGACAGTTTTAAGACTATTGTTTTTCATTATTTCTTATGTGAATGAAATGCTTTATTTTCCAAAGACTAACCACATCAGGAACCACAGTATCCTAGATTTAAAATGAGCTATTTGGGCCATCAAACCTAGTTCAGTGCGGAAATCTAAACTGAAGAATCCCCAAGAGACAATTTTTTTTTCAATTTCTGCTCGAACGTATCTCCACCACTACCAGAATATTTCTCCCCCCAAAAATTGAACAGCCCCATTCTTTTCACTTTAATATGAAAACCTGGCTATCTTATTAAGTCCTGAGGTATGTTGAGTGGCGGGTTCCTACTGGTTCTGACCTGTTCAGCTGAATTGGTAGTGGTTTGGTGGTCTGGGTCAATGGAACAGGCAGCGACCCAGGCCAGCCACACCCTCAAACCGATCCTCATCTTGTTTTTCAGTTCTACACATGTGCAGAACAATTTTAATTGCACTGCATATGCACGCACAGAGCGCATCAAGTGCTTGTGCACCGCGCTCATGAGCAACCAGCAGTAGTGCCTGCTGGGACCCACCCATGGTTATGTTGTCTCCAGAAACTAAATGTTGTTTAATTATGCACTTGGATGATTGTGCATTCCCAGTCTTAGATATATGATTTTATAAATTTATCTAGCGTATGTATTTTGTTATTATTTTCATATGAGTTTATGAAGATGGAATTATATACCTCTGATTGGAGCAGATTAGAAATTCTGCAAATACATTTTAAAAAAGCATACATACATACACCCATGTATACTGTATATGTAAATAAATAAATAAATAATATATAAATAAAAAAATATTTTGGTCTAATGGTTAAGACACCAGGCTAGAAAGCTGGAAATGGTGAGTTTAAGTCCTGGGTGATCTTGGCCAGTTACTCTTTCTTAGCCCAACCCACCTCACAGGGTTGTTATTGTGGGGAAGATAGGAAGAAGAAGATGTAGGATATGTTTTTGAGTTATTTGTAAAAAATAATAAAGGTGAGATACAAATAAATCAAATTAAATAAATGTCCTTTGATAATTTCCATCAATAAATTGTTTTGACAGTAGTAAATACATAAATAAATGCTACACCGAATTTACTGCCTGCAATATTGTATAATCCAATGCTCTTGGTTTTATAAGACCTGTTTTTCTTTAGATCTTTTTCACAATTAAAATACATATAGTGTGACTCTTTCTGCCCTTCCATTGTCCCATTCACTACAAATGACTTATTGTTGCACTAAAGATTAATTTAAAATATTTTAAAATCATTTCTATCACTGATAACTTCATAAATACTGTTATGTAGTTTTTTTGTCTATGCATAGATGATATTTGCTATTGCCTTGTGTATTTTTTCACTTCCCAGTCTAATATACAACCCAAGAATTTTCTGATGGCTTACAATTCAAATACTAATCAGAGCTGATCTTACTTAACTTTATGACAGCTGCCACATTTGTCTTGTGTGCTATATAAAGTCAACCAAGGAAGGGAAATAAAGGCAGGGAAATAAAAAGATGAAGTCTGGATGAACAATTTTTGTTTCCTATCCAAAATGTATCATTGTTAATTATGGAATTTCAAGACAAAGTTATTTTTATATATAAAAGTGCTAATTAGATGAGAGTAACATACTCAGGTATATTGAAATATTTCCCATTTTATACCCAGAATATGTAATGAATACACTTGGAATTGTGATCCTTTATTTTAATTGTTTAAAATAAAATATCAGTGTATAAGTTACATGCCCCCAACTCTAGGAAAAATTACTTTATTTAAATATTATTTTCTGGCTATTTAATTATATAGTAAAACATTTGAGAGAGACAGGTTGATTATATACCATACTTCACAAACAGAATAATTAGTTATCTGTTAAACCTATGTAATAATTATTTTTTTCAAAATAAACCATTTTATTGAAATGCTAGCTCACAGGAAAGACTGTTTATATTACCTGAGTTCAATACCTTTAAGCACATTTTCTGAAAAATGTGTTAGTTGAAAAAGTTAAATGCTGACAAATGTAAGCTTTTAAAGAAAAAGAATCAGATTACTGCCATTCTATTTTATTCTATTATCATATGGGTATTTTTAAGCAGCCAGAAATGTTTAAAGTTGTTTTTTAGATATAGTAGCTACATATATTAAGGCCAAAACTTTTATCAGAGGGAATATAAATATGATGTTGGACATAATCATAATATTTATTGGGATAGATATTTGTATTTAGAAGATACTAATGAATGACATAGATTTATTAATAATTTAGTCTATTGTATAAATAATATGCAGTTTCTTGCTAATAAGATCTATGTTACTATGCTATTAAAATTGAATTTCCCTTTCTTAAAATACTGGAGTTGTACATAACTTAGCAATTTATATTAAAGTCAAGTTAACTACAATAATCTTACATTTAAAAAGGATATAGGTCAGTTAATTTTACTGTTCTTCCTAGTAAGTAGTAGAACCTTTAAAAGTGGTATGAAACACTTTTCTTTAGATCGTAGACTGCTGATATCCTTAATGGAAGCCTGGGAACATGTGCTTTAAAAACTGAAGGACAAATTGTGCATGCTTCCAAGCATGACGAAGTATGTCTTTTAAGGATTTATACAGTCTTGCATTTCACTTGAACAGGATTTTGAGATACATATTTAAAGCTTTGCTTAATAGAACTTCAAAAGAAGCAGCTCTATAATTAGTACTGCATATTATCATCTTATCACCTCATCTTGCTTACAAAGTTCATAGGTTCTAGAAGCAGGAAACCTTGATTTAGGTTTCCAAAAATAAAATCAAGTTTTTCTTTAAACATAGATTGGAATCAATGCTAATGTCCAGATATAGTTTGAAAGTTAGGAAGAAGGAAGCGAAGAAGAGAGGAGGGAAAAAAGTCACTCATACATCTACAGGCTGCTATGCCTATTTCTATTTCCTTTTAAAATTGGGAACTTTAATACAGTTAAAAATATAAACTTAACTGAATTCAATTAAAAATATAAAGTTAGAACTTTCTTCACATCAGAATGTTAGGACAGATGTATGATTGTTCCTAGTCCTTTATATATTCAAATAGTGATGGGGATGTGATAGATATTTGTGTAAACACACGAGTATGCGGGCGCACACATACACACACACACATGGCTCCATGTCCCCTTTTTGTATAATCAAATTCATCCATCCATCCATCCTTCATTTTGGTCATTCACCATCAAGATTTATAATCAACACTAATATTAAAACCATTCTATTAAATAACATGTAGTATAAGAATAACTACGGTAGAATTTAAGGTCCTAACATAAATATAAAAGCAGAGGACCAAGTACTATATGCATATATGTTTTTTTGTGAGATTATGTGTAGGATTTCAAAATCAGCTATGAATACAACTATAAACATTTATGTAAGAGGTTTATAATTATATAATGCTAAACAACAGCACACAAATGGTTAAAACAGTACATAGAATCACTAAAATGTAAAAATATACTAGTATTTCAAATTGATTATTAATAGTATGGATACAATACTATGGGGCAGAAATTTAAGAAGGACCTAGAGATAATGAAGTATTTACAGACTAAATAGACATTGCCCTAATCATCCTGAGGACTCCAATATCTAAGAGCAAAGAATTGGGTCAAATAGCCATAACATTCTGTATAAAATACTCATACAATAAAATTATCAATTATGGTAGCTATGTCAATGATACACATAGTCAAATGGAAACTCATAATATATTTTTCTGGCTTACTTTAGTCCACATTGCAGGGGCTACATTTTTTTGGCCATGTCAAACTATTAGGAAATATGGAAAAGGATTCCAATGCAGGGATAAAACTTTTTTTTTCAACCATGCTACATTTTAAATTTAAATTTGTTTCTGAAAGACTAAACAGAATATTGTAAATGTTCTTTTCCTTTTGACTTGGAGATACGTTATTTGAAGAACAAAAATTTATTAACAAAATGGGGGAAATCATGCTAGAAAATGATTTCTAGCATGATTTTGCCTCTGAACTTTGGAACTGTGATCTATAGTTTTCTTGTGAGTCACCAAAGGGTTGTCAATATTTTGCATTGACTTGTGTGCCCCTGAAACTTTGTTTCAGATCTCAGTTGATGTCTGGAAAATTCCAGCCAAACGTGATAGATACTTCTGAATGTAAGAGCAGAAATGCATAGAATGTAAGTAGCAATCTGCCACAGACAGTTATTATGCAGGTTAAGGATAAATAGAGTTGTGCTGCAGAAGATGAAAAGGGTGACATGACTGGAAAAATATTTTGATTTGGGATTCCTGGTCTGTTAGAAACAGCAAATATGGTTAAATGCATTCTTTATAGAGATGTTTATTCAGGAGTTCATGACAGCCTGATCCAGACATAGAACTGGAATTGGAATGAGATTTTAGAATGAAGCGTAGTTGAAACTGTCGAATAATTTAGTCATTTTATGTAACAAACATCACTCAAAATATGAATGGCATAGCAATGATTTCAACTGAGAAATAAAACCTAACAATGAATTTATTAAAATAAATTGTTATTATCTTATCACATAAAATAACTAGGCATTCAGGTGATTCTATGCTAGAATAGCTCATTTTATATATTCTTTTTGCCACCTTTTAAATTAAATTAAATTAAAGGAATTCATAAAATATTATTTCATTGTAATACACATATTCATATCATCTAACCTTAACCCTAACCCGATATATACAATTTGTTAAATATATAAAACCATTAAGTAAATGTTTATTTTAGATTTTTTTGAATATCCCAATAAATATACAGAACAAGGTTATTTAATAATCAGTATATTGACACTTAATCATTGTTTTTATTTTTTTAAATAAACTGTTGGGCCTAGTAAAACAGCAAAAGAAATACATGCAGAAGGAAAATATATTTTCGCTAAAAGTAAATTCTTCTAAATCTAGCCAACAACAAGCAGAAAGACTGACAGAGTAAAGCAGTTCTTATTCTTCTCCGCTTCATTTCATTCATTCATAACGAGAATTTTGGAGTCAATTTATCAGTTTCTCTTATAAGGAAGCTGTTAGATACCAGAATCAGTTACAATGGTTTACACCAAGGTCCTCTGTTCTGGCGGGAACAGAGATTCAACCTGATTGGTCGAAGGGTATGACAGTTCCCTATAAAAGGACTGCTGTCATACTGAACCTTCGCTGGATTGTACATAGTTGTTTCAGAGTTAATAAAGAGCTGTTGCTGCCTAAGCTTGAGTGTGCCTTTCCTTTACCCGATCTAACATAAGTTACATTGTATGGACTTACTGTATTAAGTACTATACATTCATCTTCAATATAGGTTGTAAATAATATCTTGTACACTATATTCAGTGAACACATAAAATCAACTAATGCTATGCAGTATAGTTTTCTTAATTAAATAGGTTTTATTTCTAGGAGGGTATAGAATTGTAGGCACAATCACTAATTAATCTGTAATGACTCTCAAATAAGCATTACTGTAATGTATGAAAATTGAAATAAAGAAGAATTGATTCAATACAAAAAAGACTTCTGCTAGTTATCGTGCAATTTCAATTAACCAAACTGATTGAATGACACAGGGAGTTGTTGCTTTTACAATAGTTCGAAGTTAGGATGACTATGGAAAGTGCTTTATATCTCATAAAGCACCCTAAGCCATCATAAATGATCATGTCACTCCATGGTCATATAACCATATCTTGGGAGGATCCACTTTACAGCTACTTGTAGCATTCTGCATTCATTTGATGATTCTTAATGTTTTGTTGATTTTTAAAAAATCAGGCTAACTGCAATCCACTATATAAAAATGTGGGTATAATAAGTAAAAAGGTGTTTTTTTTTTAAACAAAATAGTTTTGAAATGAAATTTTTTTTGTTATATAATCACTTCCATCATTTTTGTTAACATTCTAAGCATCTATATAAATTTTAGTGAACTGATGAATGTATACAAAAAGATTTCCAAAATTAATTACAAATTAGATTTATTTTGTAATATATACAAAAAGGTTTTCAAAACTAAATATAAATGTAGAAAATTGGGATTTTTTTCTGATGGAATCCCATTCTAGTTTAGGAACATTGTCATAGCAAAACTTTTTACTTTCTAGTTTATTTTTTTGTATCTTTGGAATAAGTTCCCTTGTCAACTGATACAAAATTTCAAAACTGATTTGGAAGTGTTTTGGACCTCTTGAAAACAGTTCTCAGCAATTCATTAAGGCAGCCTATTTTAGATCGGTATTACTTAAAAAAACACCTTTTTTAAAAAAAAACTATATATTAAAGCCATAAGGTGATTCTTAAACAATAACATCTTTTCTTATGCCTTGCACAGATGTCTGATAGCTCTCGTCTCCTTAATTAATAGCAAAGAGATATTATGCCCTCACTCATGCAAGCTCCGAGCATTTCTTCAATTCGATTGCAAAGTGTTCAAACTTTTAATATCTATCCATTTGATAAGATTTATTACATTGCACTATATTAACCTTCTTCAGTACCAACTCTCCACATGCATGAGGTCCCATGGCTATCATAAGTAATCAGCTGAGAAAAAAGGTTTTCTGCACCTCACAGGTGTTCGAGAAGACTGAAAATATTTCTTTATTATAAATTTTCACTAGAGTTGCCACAACCTTTAACACTTTGTTCAGTGTGGCATCTCTATGGAATAAATGTGCTGAAAGATTCAGCTACATAAAGTTTCTGAAAATACCCATTGTAATCTCAGATCACTTCCACATGCATGGGCTGGGCCCTTCCAGGATCAGTTCTGCAGCCTAGAAGTTACACTGCTTTTGAAGTTCCTGGAGACTGTTCTGGCACTGAACAGCTGAGCTTTCAATTCAGCTGCTGCTTCAAATTTAAAATTCTGTAAACTTTCTGATTGAGAAGTTGAAGGAATCTTCAGAACTATTTCTCTAAATTGACTTGGATGGTGAATACATTTTTAACTCGCAAAACAAGTATTATTTAGCTTAGTTGACACAGGTATTCTGAAAAACTTGTAGGAAAGAAAAAAATGGTGGAAGACTACAGTTTGGTACAAACAGGAATAATTTAATGTTCAAGCAGAGCCTCCAATTTAGTGGTAGAATTTTATTTTCTCAAGTTATACTTGGACTCTTAACATTCATTACTTAAAATTATCTTGGCTAATGTACTTCAACAACATCCACTAGAGTAGTCACTCAGTCATAATTCATGACTTACTTAAGACTAGATACTGTTATCTGGAGTAGAAAATGTTCAGTGTAGCCTTCCCAAACCTGGGGCTCTCTAGAATATTGAACTTTAGGACCTAGAAATTTCAGATTGGTAAATGCAGGTTTAGAGTCTACTGTATGGATACATTCTTCATGTAACACTATGGGAGAATTTTTAGGTAATTATTATAATAAAAGCTAATTTATGTACCTGGTCAAGCTTCCAGTGAAATTCTGCAGGACGGAAGGTATCAGCTTGGTCAAAATCTTTCCGTAACAAAAACACTAGTCGACAATTATGCACATAAAGTGCATAATGGTGTCGATTCATTTCTAAAAAAAAATAGACCAAGATGAGAAATGCATTGGCATGTGTAATGAATTATTAAAATCAGATTATACAATTAATTTGAAATTAAATTATTACAAATCAATACTTGATTCAGTGCAAAAAAGAACTTGAGGCTAATTCTTGTAAGAGTTTTTTATTTTTCAATATCTGCTTGTATTGAACATTTAAATTTGAAAGAAGAATGAAGGAAGTACAGATTTTGAATTACCTGTCTTATCAGAATTACACAAAATAGTTTCTTTCTCTGCTCTTAATCCTGGACTTGGGCCATGTTTCATCCACATGGTGATGGTAAAGTGATCAGTTAAATTCTTTGGTACTATTCCATCAGGAATTTTGGCACCTTGTTTTCCATCAAATTTAAAAACCATATCATTGCTGTCCATCAGAAGACCAGCTGTCCAGTTATTTGTAGCGCTGTGTGTTGGTAATAGGTCAATGGCACCTGAAGATGCTCCTGTGGGTGACATACAATGAAGAGATTGATGAGACACTAATGAGAAAGCTGTTATCTAAAGTCAGGGTATGAAAGCCAGGATTACCTTTCATTGTATCATTTTAATGATAACAGACTTTTTTTGCATTTAATCTTCCCAGGCTTAATTCTTGTCCATTAAAAGAGTATTAGTGGCAGCAAGAGGACTAAGTAAGTTTGTAGCCACTGCTTGGTCAGAATGACAAGAGGCTATACTAGATAGAACAGTAGCCCCATTTTAGTTATTTTTTAATTTATAAAAAAAAACCTTTGAACTATATAATCATTGTCTTCATATAGTTAAATATGGATTGTGGCTATTTGTCAATCTAGCAATCAATAATTTTCTTCTTCAAACTTTTTAAATTATTTTAAAAAACCTAAAGAGTCTTCCCATCATCCTTGCAGAACCCCAGTAAAAGAATTGTACTAATTAGTTAAAAAGCTGGATATATGGTCATTTGTATCCTTCTACATAAATAAATGACCTATTTTCCCTAATATACAGATGTTGAAAAGGATCAATTTCTACTCACAAAAATGCAGCAAATACTTTAAAATAAGATTTTTTTGCTGACTTCATAACAGCAAATTCATTTTTTTCAGAATATGGTTTATTTGAATTATATATGCACTTATTATTCACATCAGGCCTGCTAATTGCAGACATGTTGTCCTTGTACCCATATAATTGAATATTAACAGAAAGAAATGTGCCTTTTAGTTTCTACATAAATATCAGCACTGCCATATAATATCAGCCAGAATTATATATACATTGATATATACCACATAATTTCTGCAGAGATTTCTCAGAATATGTCTCGCGATCACAGCCTTTTCCAATATAGTTGGTCTGAAGCTCAACAGTGGCATGGATAGAAGAAACTGGTCCATCACACGTCTCCAGGTGAATAATGGGAAATAAAGGTATGCTTCCAGAACTAGGCTTGTACTCAATATGCCTTTTCCAGTCTAAAAATAGAAATATTATTACACACTACAACATGGCCAATAATATAACATGTTTTATATCTCTATAGACGTTTTTGTATTTTGTGCATTTTTAAAAACAAGTGTGAACCACATACTAGTCATAATTTAAAAACATCTCATTAAAAAATGAAATGCAATTGCAAATGTCTTTGTTCTCATCTATGTATACAATAAAGAACTTAATGTAAAAGTCAACCAAAAGTAAACAAAATTGTTGGGAAGCTGTTTCAAAAGCTACCAAGATAAGATTTTATAATAAGAAATTTGTTTTAGTTTCATCCTACTCAAAGGGAGTACACACTGAAATCATACATACTGTACATTTTCAATCTGTTCAGGTGTTTGGAATTACACTTCTATAATGACTTTTTTTTCCCAAGCAGACATTCATTTGAATGAATGCAGGAGGTAAGCTGGGCTAGCTTTTCTCTTGCAGACATTTGTATTGAATGCTGAAATGTTACAGGAAAATCTTCAATCATCTGGATAATATTTGCAGGGAATTAAAGTTTAGATGATGCTTGAATGTGGCTTTACATTGCTTTCCTGTTCTTTAGATTATAGCTCAGGTCTTATTTTACTCTATCAGGTATCGATTTATCCTGTGTCTACATACCTTGCTGCAAACTAGCTCCATAGATAGGTTTTAATAAACTTCCTTGTGCATTCAAGGTATATATGAGAATAGTTCATGCTTATTGATTAAATTCCCCTTGGTCAGAAACCCTTAGTGTATTCCAGGAAAGAAAATCCTGATTCCTCTAAGATTATTTCCACATGTGGAATGCTCTACAAATACAGGAACAGGACTACTTCGTGTTCTTACTTATGAAATGGCAAACACATACATATTCCAAATAACTTCATAAATGCATTTATATTTCAGTGAACTTCAAGTGAACTTTACTTATCTATAACTACTGTATGTATATTCATGTATTACTAATTCAGTCCTTGTCTCCATTCTTTTGACCAAGATCTGTTATCTTCCTCATTGCAAAAATTTAAGCCATGCTGTTCTTATTAAAGTATGCAAATAGACTAGCAATAAATTTATTAAAATCATTTTATATTAATAACATTTTTGATACTGCAATATTCTGAGAGATATAAACAGTTTCTTTAACAGTTTGATTATTCTGATTATCCTCTCCTACTCACAAAAATTCTAAGATAGATATGAATGAAGCAGACTCAGAAACACTTGTCACAATGGGTCAAGTATTGTGATTTGCAATAAGAGTCACTGCTATAAGATGAATGATATCACTCAATGTGCTTGATCTAAAGATGTTTAGTTAGATTTTTCCAATGCTATGGATTTGTTCATATAGTTATGTATAATGGAAGGATACAAGACTAAAGAGTTGTCCATTCCTGTATTATTTAAAATTCCTACAGTTTTAAAATTTATGTCATAATACATTGCCAAACACATGAATGTAATACACATTACTGCTTATTGATATTCCCTTTCCTCCCCCCATTCTTCTTTCCTCTAATAAAAAAAACATTAATTACATTAATACATTAATATGGGTTACTATGGTTCAGTGTGCCATGTGAAGAAATGATATGACAGATGTTAAGAATTTCCCAGCACAAAATAAATCTTACGATTTCTCATAAATGTCAACATATTAAAGTTTTATTTGAAATCTGAAAACCTAACCCTATTTCACCTCAGTGCAGTGTGGAACATTTATAGACTTGGACAAAAGAATCAGGCCATGTTGCTTGAGATTCAGTCATAAACGGCTCCTACTATTAACAATACCGCCAGCTTTTACCCAAATATACGTTTGTAGATATGTAGAGACCTTTCATATTGAATTTTAGTAATCACTAAATTAATGATTCAAAACAACAATCACTATAATTAAAGATTCCTATTTCCCAGTGAATTTTTATATTTTACATATTTTTATATTTATATTTTACAATAGTATCATTTTTGTGAAGTGAAAGCAGAACTCAACATGTATATAAAGTGGCTGGCTATGTGATGGATATGGGCTTCTTTATTAATCAATTTTTCAGAGACACCTAGATGTTGCACTCATTCTTTAAAGTAATAGTCCAACTCCATCTTAAATTATGATTAGTATACTCAAACATGTCTTATTCAAAACTTTCAAGACAGAACAGGTTGCTGATATGCAAATTTTGTCAATGCTATATTTTATTTTAGTTCACATAATAAGTTAATCTTTGTAAAGAAGAAAGAAATAATAATTATTCTATATATAGAAAAAGGGTCACAAACCAATATTTCAATTCTTAGAATTTAAACTGTAAACCTTGTTATCTTTATAGTTTCAGGTAGTACCTTAATTCCACTTTAAAACATTTGTTGAACTAGCACTCAGCAAAACCTATGAAAATAATGTTCTTTCCTTTAAATGATCCAAAGTGGAATTGGGGTTTTTTTTTTTTTTTTGGTATACAGATACTTTCCCCCTTTTCATCATAATCCTAGATTGGGGTGGATCACTTACTGTTGTGGTTCGGCAGGAGCCTTTGGAGCTGCTATCAGACTCTGACAGCGAGGGGCCCTATGAGTCAGGCCTGGAGGAGGCGGAGGGCCCTGGACAGGGTTCTGACTCCGAGCAGGGCTCAGAGAGACTAGTTGGTCCCCAGGTAATGACTGAGCCTTGGATCAGTGGGAAGGAGACAAGAGAGGCTGACACAGAAACCTCCTGTGAGTTGTTTTGGGATGCATGCAGGAGAAGGGCTGACTGACGTAAGGAACAATTGAGGACTCACAGGAGATGATAATGAGCAGCTGTTGCACGTTAGGATCTCCTCCTACAGATAAAAGACTGATGGTGCCCCGCCCTGGTTGCAGAAGTCAACGTTCCATTTCTGTTCTAGTCAACGTTCTTCGTTCGTGTGCAACCATCGAGAAAAGCACTTGGATAAGTGACTTGATTTATATAATCCTGTTTTGTAGCATTTTATGAGTTAGGACTTTTGCCAGAGCATTTATCTGTGTTTATTTTGGGCTCGCAGCCAGCAAGAGCCGGGACTGATAAAAACATTCCTTTGAATGTTCTTTTTGGCTTTTGTTTCTGAATGGACAAGGTGGGGGTCAGAACAACTTACTATAATATAGAGACAAATATAAGGCAATTATCCAATAGCTCTAAATGGGCAAAAAACTAAGGTAATAAATCAATGCATACTGTAGGTCGGGACATTCAGCTAGCAGCTTAAAAGATCAGTAATGAGGAAACCATCACATGCTAGTAAGTTCCAATGAGACAGATACAGTTGCTACTAAATGAACTTTTTCTTTCTTAGCCTCTGCTCATTGGACATAGAATTTATATTTTACAATTTATATTTTACTATCATTTTGTGAAGTGAAAGCAGAACTAGGCATGTATATAAAGTGGCTGGCTATGTGATGGATATGGGCTTATTTATTAATCAATTTATAAGACTGCCCATCTCACTATAGACACAATGTATGGTGAAGGAAATTAAAGCTGAACATAAACAGGCCAATAACAATATCATTAAAAGCCAATAATAATATCAATAAAAATTCAAAGAAAATGTCCCAAAGCTATTGAATGACATAACAAGTGCTACTATGACACTTATTTCACAACCTTTCCAATCCCCACTATTCCTTAACAAGCCAGGAAGGACATGGTTCTGATTCACAGGTAGATGACCTTAATACTCTAAGAGCCCTGCCTATTTCTTCAAGTACAACCGGATCAAATTTCATGAGGAATTTTGTGGGGAAGGTTGTTTTCTATTTTAAAATCTTGTTAAGACTTCTTCCAGCATTTATACTACAAGAGTTTCCACCTCAACATGATAGGAAACCCTGCTCAAATTTCTGGCACTTGTGGTTAGAAGAATTGACAAAGGTGAGGTTATAAGACCTGTGTTGGGTAAGAAAGAGTTGCAATGTCAAAAAACACTCCAGAGAATAGGACCGTTTCCGAGAGTAAAGAAGAAGAAGAAATGTGAATCCCTGCAGATACTCCAACCAATCTAATGACAATTCTCTGTCCTAATGGTACCAAAATTTAGAATTTTTTAAAGTATTTCTCCATATTTTTGCAAATAGATGTTATTATCTGCTTTATATATATTCATGTAGGCTGGTAGAAACAATTTTTTTTTAAAATAAAGCTGCCTAAGCTTGATCAGAGTCAGATCAGACATCTTTCCAAGATTGATCAGACAACCACAATCACTGCACAGTTCAATGGCTATGAAGGCTTTAAGATTTGTTTAAAATAATTTTTCTGGGGATTTTACCAGAAACGTATAGTAAAGAAAATGTATATTTTATTATCCATGTAATAACAGCAGCCAGGATTATATTTGCACAACACTGGAAAATATTCCTACGGATGACAATGTGATTAGGAAAATATTAGAATGTGCAGAAATGAATAGGTTAACACTTACAATTAAAGAGAAGAAGCAAACTGAATATTATAGCATATGAGAACTATTCTACTGATGGTTAGAGAAGAAATATGAAAGTTAGAAATGAAAGTAGATAGTAGAAAGTAGAAAACATATTAATAGAATTAAATAATTTAATAAGAGGATTGTTATAGTATCAGATATGTTATGTATTAAGTCATAAGCAGATAAATAATGAGTATGGTTGTAAATTCTAATTGTTATTGCACAAGATATTTGTACCCAGGTAACACAATTTAATGAAAGATGGATTGTTTATATTAAAATAATTTTTTTTAAAAAAAGATGTGCTTTCTGCCATGATTCATAGATTGTGTTACCCTGTGGGATTTGGGATAATATGCGAAGAAGCAATATTTATTATGATAGTCCTAAATCAGGGGTGGGTTTCAAAAATTGTTCAAACCTACTCTGTGGGCGTGGCCTCCTTTGTGTGAGTGGCTTGCTACCCATGTGACCGGATGGGAGTGGCTTGCTAATGCCGCCGCTGCTACCGCCGCCGCCGCCACCGCTAACGCTGCCGCCACCGCTAACGCCGCTCCCACCTGCCTTCGGCCGCGTAGTGCACGCAAGCCCACGGCTTTTGCAAGGGAAGGCCTGGAGCCTTCCCTCGCGAAAGCTAGGCCGCCACCCCCCACTTCAGCCGCTACCGCAGCCGCCACTACCACCGCCACTAACGCCACTAACGCCGCCGCCGCTAATGCCGCCGCTAACACTGCCGCCACTAACGCTTCAGCCGCTACCACCGCCGCTACCGCCACTGCTAACGCCCCCCCACCAAGCTTCAGCCACGTAGTGCACGCGAGCCTAGCTCGCGAAAGCTAGGCCGCTGCCCCCTTCAGCCGCTACCGCCGCCGCTGCTAACGTTTCAGCCGCTAATACCGCTGCCACTAATGCCGCTGCCGCTAACGTTTCAGCCGCTAATGCCACCACCGCTAATGTTTCAGCCACTAACGCTACCGCTGCTCATTCCGCCACCGCTAACGCTTCAGCCGCTACCGCCGCTACCGCCGCCGCTACCGCTGCCGCTACTAATGCCGCCGCCGCTACCGCTGGCTCCCACCCAGCTTCGGACGCATAGTGCACGCGAGCCTGCAGCTTTCGTGAGCGAAGGCCTGGAGGCCTTCCCTCACGAAAGCTGGGTCGCCGCCACCCACCCGAAGCCTCACGAGTCCTGCCGCTGGGGCTTTGTTGTTTACCTGAGGGGGAAGCAGCAAGCGAAGGCCGAAGGGAATTTTCAAATGGAGGTCAAGCGCGAAAAAAGCTTCGCTTCGCCTCCAGCCCATCACTGATTGGCTGGACTCCAGCCAATCAGTGAATGGCAGGCTGGGCTTAGTGCGGACATGCGGGGGAGCGAGCTGCGGATGGGCGGGGGAATGAGCAAGTGAGCTGCGACGCGCCGGCAAAAGGGTGTTTTGCAGCGATAGGGGCCAGGACCAGTACCGGTGTTCCTGGAAGCTAATTACTTCCGGGTTCACCGACGAACCGGTTCATGCGGTGGGTGGTAGAGGCTATTGGTGGGTGGTAGAGGCTATTGGTGGTATCTTGTTTACTTTAAACCACTTGCAGGTGAAAACTGATGCATGTGTGTGCGCGTATCATATGAGTGTTAAGGTTTATGAGGCAACCCAGGTTTAAAAACAGGTGCACTGATTATCCGCTTGGTAACACTTCACAATTAGTTCATCGGGAAAAAGAATCGCTATTAAACAAAAGGCTGCCGGGGGGGAGGATGTCAGAAGGAGCCCGCGAGGAACTCGGGATTTGAGTTGTTTGACTGGCTTCCTCAATGGTCCAAAAAGAGCCTTTTGTCTTTGACTTTTTTTGGGGAACCACTGAAACTCCTCTTTGAAAGGACAATCTGCAGGTGGGGGGGAGATTTCCTGCACTTCGGCAGCAGCAACTCCTTGCAGGGCTTCTTCCAATGTCCCAAGTGTATGGATTTTCATGCCTATAAGAGGTGGCTTCTCACCTAAATATTCACACTGAAGGTTCAAAATGGGGCGTTTTTGCAAACGGCTTGAAAATGTAGAGGAGGATATTCCTGCTTCTCCCCATGTTCTGTAGGTCAGTACAGACTGATAACAGGATAAGAGACAAAATCCCTCCCTCCCCATTTTCAAGAGGTTTGCAAAAATGCCCCATTCTGATGCTTTTATTATCCAGCATTGCAGGATTGAAGGCATGGAATGGGGCGTTTTTGCAAACTGCTTGAAAATGGGGAGGGGGGATTTTGTCTCTTATCCTGTTCTCAGTCTGTACTGACCTTCAGAACAGGGGGAGAGGCAGGAATATCCCCCTCCACATTTTCAAGCCGTTCGCAAAAATGCCCCATTTCGAGCCTTCAACATATTCCAGGATTGCAGCATTTGAAGGATCGCAATGGGGCATTTTTGCGAATGGCTTGAAAATGTGGGGGGGGGGGGAGATTTTACTTTACATTGTGATGTCACCAAGGCCAGCCCTTTTCAATCTCCCTCCCGGTGCCCGCTTTCAAGAAAGAATTTTGGCCGCTCCGGCGCTTTGTCCTACTCCGACATAGAAGCATCCCGCTTCTATGTCAGAGTCGGACAAAGCTCCGGAGCAGCCAAAGGCCTCTTTCTTTCTTTTTGTCTCACTAGCCATAAACCTCACCACACGTCACTGAGAAGATTGAATTAAACATTATCAGTCTGCATACCAGTGAGTCAAGAAAGTTGTAACAGCTGAGATTAGGAAGAACAAACTACTAAAATTATATTCACCTCTGCCAACATTTACAATGAAAGTTGAAAGTTCACTTTGAAAAAAACGAGCTCACTCTCAAGGACAAGCACTTTTGACTTCTTTAGCCTTAAGAGTACATATAATATATGTATTCTTACATTGTATATCATCAGCAAATGCTATCCAGAAGAATCTTACACATTAATTCACAAATGGGAATATGGAAAATAAATATGCCATATTTGTATTCTGTTCAAGATGATACACTTCTTGCTCTCTATAAAAAATATTTTAATCACCTGGGAACATTGGAAAGGAATGTGACCTAGATATGTTACCTGAGATACTTTTATATTACCTTTGCATTGATCTCAATGGATCATTAAATAGGTCAAGCTTGATACTTAATCAGTCACAAAGACAAATGCTAAAAATAAACCCTTGGCTGTTATTGCATGCTATATACAAAACATAAAATATGCCTAATTATTCTTTCGTTTGAAAAGGATAAATTTACATGATAAAACAAGGTTCTGCATGTTGAACCTAAATATAAATCTGATCCCATGAGCTGAATTAAACATCATAAGGCTCTGTTGCAACCTCCCAACTCATAACTTTCAGGTTTCGGCCCTAATTCTAGAAACTAATGGGATTACTCTTTGGATATATTTGCAAATTACTGAAGCTTGGCATGGATGCCAGTGCTACTACAATGGAAAAGTTAAAATTTGCTGAGTAGGAGACAGAGATTCTGTACCAAATCTCTGGTGGAAACATACTTATTTTTAAGGCATTATTATTATTATCATCATTATGTGGTTAATCTTTGGTTAGATTCATAGTCTTTGGGGCTGGTTGGTAGCTCAGCAGCTCGACTCCTAACCAAGGACCTAGGAACTGTTAAGGTAATGTCGGAAGATATAAGTTGTTCCAAGTAGGGTGTTTTTATATAGATCAGAATGTCCAAGTCAGGTAAATTTAGAATTTCCAAATAGCAAGGTAGCCCTTTAGGTATTGCTTCAAGGGCTCCAATTACAATCGGGACAACACATGATTTCTTTTCCACAGTCGCTCAACTTCAATTTGCAAGTCCTAGTACTTTGTGATTTTTTCTTGCTGTTTATGTTCAATTCATGCATCACCAGGTATTGCAATGTCAATGAACCATACTTTTTTTTCTTTTCAACTATTGTTATGTCAGGTGAGTTGTAGGCCAAGTGCCTGTCAGTCTGAATTCTGAAGTCCCACAAGATCTTGACTTTCTCATTCTCTAAAACCTTCTCAACCTGATAGTCCAGTGGTTTTTTGCTGTACTAAAATCCAAACTTTTGGCACAATTTCCAGTGAACGATCTTAGCAATGCGGTCATGGCGTTGTAGGTAGTCAGTTTGTGAATTTTGCTGCACTACTGATCAAGTAATCAACTGTCTAATTTTCTCCTTACAGAGGCAACATTTGCTGTTGGTGGTAACATGTTGAATTTTTGCCTTCATGCAGTTTGTGGCTAAGGCTTGTTCTTGAGCTGCCAAAATAAAGCTTTCTGTTTCTTTTTTCAGTACTGATCTTAACCAATTCCAAGTTAGTTTTTGGTCAGCTTTGCCTTCAATACCTTTCAAGTATTGGCTATGCATAGCTTTGTTTTTCCAATTTTCAGCTCACTTCTCAATTACTTCTTTCTTATATTCAGCTTTTGACTTAGTTGTCTTTAAAAGGCCTCCTTTATTTACTTCCTTAATCATTGGTTCTTCACTTTCTGGATGCAATCATTCAAGCTGTGTTTTTCTTCTTCCACAGTCCGTTTTACTTGTAGGAGTCCTCAACCACCCTCTGCTCTTGGTAGATATAATCGGTCACATCACTTTTAGGGTGCAATGCATGATTCATTGTCATATGCTTCCTTGCTTTTCTGTACAAATTGAATATCGAATCACAAGTATGGCCAGGTATTTATGGCTTTTATGATGTTTCCTCCATTCCATTTGGACTTTAATATCCTGTGAATTCATCAAATGTACTTGGCTGAAGTTAATTCCTGACTTTTCTTATGCATTACGTCAGAGGCCTCTAATATCCCCAAGTACTTGTAGCCTTCTTCTGGTTGTTGTTGTTGTTGTTGTTGTTATTATTATTATTATTATGGCTACTTTCAGCCCATTGTATTGGCTTTATTACTATTCTGAACCTACCCACTGCTCATTATGAAAATCAGAAACAACTGAAAAATGATCACCAAACTTCTGTATAAATTGCTTTAGCCATGACACTAATGATAGGGCTAAACAGCAGTAGTAACAATGTTAAGTACTATGATTGTTGGTTTTATTAATACAATTGGCCATTACTTTCATTGCTAATGGCTGGTATTTGATTATACTTTAGCTGATCAGTTAATTATGATTATGTATTTAGAGAAAACAGCAATCTTATTTGACTGTGATTGAAACCAAAGAGCCAATCAGGGTTGGGAAGAATTATAAGGAAATTCTATGACTATAGACTAGATTAGGGGTGTCAAACTGGTAGCCCATGGCCCAGATGCATCACATGCAGGCCAAGCCCACTCCATCTCCACAAAGGGGAAAAATGTCACGAAATGTCACCCAATGGCAACATGACATGGCCACTTCGATGCCAGTGGGCTAGATGGGTATTTTAAAAAATCAGAAAAAAATTGGCAAACCATGATCATATTCTTGAGAGGATTACATGAATATGTCCAAAATACTCAGAATGCTTTAACTGACAGTAAGCTTTTACTTTATCTAAACTTTTAATGACAGTTCCTCCTGTTCTATTTACTATCCTTAAATTGTATAGACTTTGTATATTTAGAATAGTAGTACTAATAGATCCAGGCATTTGAGGTATATTTCTTTGCTCAATTGCATTGATTTGTTGCTTCAATAATTTAATTTCCTGCAGCAGCAATAAGCTAATTGTGTCAGAATGATAGATTTATACACTGAGATGACAAGGACCAACCACTAGAGTATTGTCAATATAATATTGTCTAAATATTATAAAACCAACTTCTAATTAGTAAATTATTGCAGATGTTGAATAAAATCTAGTAATGAAGCCATATATAAGGAGCCAAGCAGTTCTTACTAATGGCTTAATTTAGGCAACTTCATAATTTTAAAGAATATTAGATTATAACCAGGATTGAGCAAATAATTTGTATACTCTATTTTTTGAAGCTAAAATCTAAATTATGATTAAGCTTTTATTATAATAATTTCTTTATTCTTTCATTCTTCCTTATTTCTACTACAAAATGTATAATTAAATTAACACTTACATTTAATAATGATACACAAGTATTACCTTGCCATCCAGGTTTACACACAGGCTTAACTTCAACACGTACCAGGACATCTTCAGTTGCACGCTTCTGCCCACAGTCAAAGCTGTTACCATTATTTCATACTGATGCTCTTTGTCGTAGCTGAGCTTTTCAGTATTTCTGATATTCCCTGTAGGTATAACACAGAACAATAAAAAGCTATATTTCATTGCCAACTTACTGTACTAGTGCCATTTACTATAATGAAATCTATAATAATCGCCAGTAGTATACAAAAGAACTTCTATATAAAAGGAAATGGGGACAAAAAGTAGAAGAAAGACTGAACTCCATGGATCTTTTCTTTAATTTTACTTCTTATTTTCTTTTTTTTCAAAGTTCTTCAGAATGTTACAATCAAGCTATCATCTTATACAGGATGGGACCTGACTCTCCAGATAAGGTTCATCAGATACAGAGAAAATAGCCAAGTATTACAAGTATTGTTTGAAATAGAACATACTGAATGCAGCACTTGTGATGAAAATGTGACTACTCTCTGCAATAAGGTCACATCTCTAGACTAATGCAACATGAAAGAATATGTATAGATACTATTTTTCTTTGATGAATCAACAAGCCACATAGCACCTTCAGCAATTTAAATAATTAATAATTCTGTTCTTTCATAATTACCTGGTGTCTGGGAAAATTTATCATGTTAAATTTTTCTCTTGCAATAGCAATAGCATTTAGGCTTATATTCTGCCTCATAGTAATTTACATCACTCTCTGAATGCTTTACAGCATCGGCACATTGCTCCCAACAATCTGGGTCTTCATTTACCAATCTCAGAAGGATCGAAGGTTGAGTCAATCTCAAGCCGAGTCAGGATCGAACTCCAGAGTTTGCTTTTAGTAGTGCATGCAAACCACTGCCCCACCAGTGGTCTTGTATTGAATGTATTGGAAATGACTAAAGATTAGTCTGCTTATCAACAAAAATTACAATCTGGAGGTTTAGTTTTTTCTTTTTGTTCTCTCCAGTTGCTTCAGTTCTACATCACTGGAAAGATTTATTTTGGTTAAAATAGAGGCTATTGTCAATATTTATGGTAAATTTGACCAGTACTTCACTTAGTTTACTCAATGTTGCAAAGAATTTTTTCATATTCATCATCAGAAAACTGAATTTCTATTTTTAGCTAAAGGGAAGATTCAATTTTTATTTGGCTCAAATTGGCCCCAATTGGTTCTTCTTACAGTTCACATGATAGTAACTATTATCAAGCAATGATTTTAAGGAATCTATCCTTCACTGTTTCTCATTGTTCTGTTTTCACAGCCATTCTTTTTGAAAGACCATTCCTTTAATATTCTGTCTTCACTGTCATTAAATGCCCTTAAACTTCATGATCTTTTCCAAAGTTATTATGTCATTCTGTAATTAATCTTTGTTTTCTTTACTACGCTACCATATTCTCCACTTTCACCTGTTCCAGATTCCATGAAAACAATTTGCTTTCCATACTCCTTCACCATCAACTGTGAGTGGTTCACTATGTTATGTCCTGGCGTGGCTACTGGCAAGCTGAGAAGATCCCTATTGGCTGAGGCGTGCCTGCCATCTGGAAGGACAATTGCAAGCTCCCGATTGGTTGCCTGTCTGACAGCTAATAGTATAAATAACTGTCAGACAGGGGACACGTGCTCTTGTTGTTGGTTAACTAATTCTGTTAAAATAAAGCCTTGACCATAGCCTCCTCCAGTTCCTCAGTAGCTTAATACAAAGCACTGGCGACGAGGGTGGGATCGGGTTTCTAAACACCTCCCACCAAATTTAGACATTACCGAGGAAAAAAAACAAAAAAATATATTTTTTTGGCTCACAACTATTTTCACCATCATGTCTACGATTCCACTTTTGCCGCTTTTATTCCAGACAAGGAATCTTAGGAAGCATTCCTTGAGAGATCTGAATGCTTTCTCAATGCAAACAATTTTGCTGAAATTTCCTCTGAAAGGAAACAAGGCTATTTTTTAAGCTTGTGTGGGCCGGAGATGTTCTCCACAGCTAGGGCTCTAGCTGCTCCTGTTCCTGTGCACTCACTACCATGGAAAGTCTTGATTAATAAGTTAAGAGCCCATTATGCTCCAGGCCTGTCTCGCATAGCCCATCGACATGCTTTCCAAAGTGCACTCAGGGTGAAGGCGAGACAGTGAGCCAATCACATGCTGCATTGAGGAATTTGGCCATACATTGTGAATTCCAGAACCTTGATGAGGCTCTATTGGTCTGTGGAGTAAAAGACATGCATTTTCCAACGTCGTTTATTAGCTCGATCTGAGCTTACATTGCAAATCGCTAGGATGAGGCTAGAGCTGCAGAACAATCTGACAGGTCTGCTGCCAAATTCAGAGGTACCAGGCTGCCCACAGTCAAGCTCCTCTTTAGCGGCAGTCAATCAGAAATGTGATGGAGAAGAGACCTCAGTGGGAGATGATGACGACATCAGTTACCTCAGAGCAACCCAGGGGAATAGATGGAAGGCGAAGGCGAAAACTTCCAGGTCCAACTGCCTAAGCTGCGGCAGTAACGACTTGCGTTCCAATTATAAGTTCCAGACGGCCACCTGTAGGCATTGTGGGAAGACGGGCCACCTATCATACATATGCCGTGCCACAATACCTTCCACTGAGAGGCTGGACCCCGACCTTTCAAGAAGCAGTCTGGCAGAAGAGCTAGCAAACCCAGTGAGAAGTCTCATATTATCAACCACGCTGCGGATTCTGAAAATTAATCTGGACATAAAAATTTACTTCACAGTGTTGAGACACCGATGCCCTAATGGGACAGAGGCAACCATTGCTTACTTCTCTCAGACCTTGTCCAAGTCTGAGAGAAATTATAGTCACTGGATAAGGAGTCTTTGGCAGCCATAGCAGGAATCAAGTGATTCCATAACTACCTATATGGCCACCACTATTTGCTCCTTACTGATCACAAGCCTTATTAGGGATTCTAGTTGGCTACTGCCCGGACATCCTCTCACCACGCATGTCACAGTGGAGGACTTCCGGCTCCAGCCCAAGAACTGAGATGCTCAGGGTGGAGCCGGCGTTGGCCTGCCTATTTAATGGACTACATCTGCGCAATCTGGGGGGAAAGAGTATTATGTCCTGGCATGGCTACTGGCAAGCTGAGAATATCTCTATTGGCTGAGGTGTGCCTGCCGGCTGGCGGAATAATTACAAACTCCCAATTGGTTGCCTTTCTGACAGCTAATAGTATAAATAACTGTCAGACAGGGGACACTTGCTCTTGTTGTTGGTTAACTAGTTCTGTTCAAAGAAAGCCTTCATTTTTACCATAACCTCCTCTCATTCCTCAGTAGCTAAATACAAAGCACACTAAGCACACTGATTGAAATTACTTTCTTTTAAAAAAATATATTTATATGTTTACCTTCTAATTTTGTCGTCTTATTAAGCTCTCTAAAACTTCCCTACTTTAGCTAACGAAGTCCCATATGCATATATCTGATCCTAATGTATCAATCTCTAATTTTAATTCCGATAGCCTTCCTTTCATTTTTTACTATATTGGTTATTTCCTTTCCCTTTCCATTTGATTAACTGAATTTTTCTTAATCATCCTCTTTTTTCATTTTTCTTATATTAACTCTGTTTTTCTTTAAGATAGCAACCATTTAACTAATTACTTGCAATCTATCATTTCATCTGCCTTCAGGTAAATTTGACTGTCAGAGATTGTTTGAATAAGTCCATGGCAAAATAAATACATAATAAATTTTTAAAGGCAATTCTAATATTTCAATACCAATAGTCTAATATATGGAAATTAGAATGATCTTATCCCTCTTAGTATTCATAAGGTCTTAACCAGGTCTCAACCTTTCATACGGCCTCAACCTTCATAAAGTCTCAACCAGTCTATGCTTGGGGTGCTTAAGTGTTCTAAGGACTTCATTTCCTGGCTGTTTGGCTAGCTGGCCAAGTATCTTATTCCTATGTACATTCAAACTGGATGTTGTGGTGGTTTTGCATACATATAATGTGTTTACATAAATACACAATATTTTTACAGGCTTTTATATTACCTTTATAATATTTTTTCTATTTTGGAACTACATCAATGATTGAAAATAGTTCTTTTCTTAATTGAAGAAACAAAGATCCAGCCTTGTTTATATTTGAAATCCCAGTTCTCTGATTTCAGAACTAGTTTGTTCAATTGAAGAATTAAGTTTTAAAAAGGAAATGTATTGTCCTATGTCATGAATAAATGATGGTTACAGTTCATAATTATGACACATTCATGCACCCCCAGTAAGCAGTCCCTAGCTGTGTGCTTAATTTCAAACTAGTCTATAAGGTTTCATTCCAAACCTCATTCCATCAACTTTGCCACTGACTCCAGCCAGCTTGAAAACAGCCTCCAAGAGAACAATATAGGAAACAGGCTCGTTGTAGTGACAGCTAAATAGCTAACAACTTACTTCACCCTCCAAGGTCTGGCAGTCATTCTAACCATTAAAAGAAATCTCTGTACAGTTGGCCTACATTATAACCACAGTCCCAAGTAACACACTGCTTTTAATGAATAACTCCTGATGATAACATAAATCTTAATATCCCCTAAAGCTAAATAAAAAGTTGCAACTGTTAACATACATGCTTTAGAAGATTGGTTTCTAAAAAGCCTTTTAATCATTCATGAAAGATCACCAGGGCCACAAAATGCCTACAAAGAAAGGAAATAAATATTTCAAATGAGATCTCTAGCTTCATGGAGTTCAAATATAAGTGTAGGAACTGCAAACTATAAAGGACTATTCTTTTCTTTTAAATGTTGGGCAGTGCTCTGTATTTATGATCTTATTACTCACAAATAAGATTACAGTAATCAAAGCTAAGAAATTGCAGCAAAAGTCTGTACCATATAGAAATAATGGTCTATAGCATTATATTATGATATGATATCTAATATAATATCTAATATATAATTCTGATATTGTGTTGTATTGTATGATATATGATATGATATTAATATTTTATATCCTGCTTTAACATCTTGGGGCACTCAAGCAAAAAAAGAATGGACAATTAAAATATCATGAAACAAAATTGCACTAAGTCCATTGGTTACTGGCTAGCAGCCTATTTGACATATTTTGCTCCACCTGCAGTCTCTAGGCACTTCTCAAGAGTAAACACATTGTATTAGTAAGTGGGATGTAACCAAAGCATGGGTACTGATGTCACGTTAGACTGGCTCAAGAATGGATACTGCTTGCAGTAGAGGTCTTATTATGCAACCATTATAAACCAGAAATTGAGATATGCCCAGATTAGTTGTTCTGTAAAGTAGCTTCAATTGGGACACGCTTAGGGTCAATCCTAGACCTAACTACAGTATAAATGTGAAATACGACTCAGAAATACAACATTGAAATATATATTGTTCTTCATCTCCTGTAGAGAAAAATTGATCAGTGTTTGTGTGATTAAGGTTTTTGCTCCAATCTACTGTATATTACTTTATATTTTTAAATTAAACTAAATATAACAATTGGTTGACTTTAAGGATATGTTTATAATCAGCTTCACCACTTTCAGATATTATGAGCAGAGTTTCAGTTCAAGACCCATTTGTTTCGATGGGTTTGACACGTCCTTCAAATCCCCAGTGCCCAATTATTTAAATCCATCTCTCCTGACATCAGCATTCATGAGCTGTGCCTGATTGACAGATAATGTTTCTAAGAATACATGGCACATGAATCTGAATTTCAGTCTCTACCTAGATGCCTATATTGACTTCTACAATTTCCCAAGTATGTTTCACGGTGTCATTGAATCCAGTGTGGATATGACCACCCTAACTTTAGCACTTTTATAAAGATCAAATTGTCCATAGCCAAAGTCCTACTGCCCTTCAGAAAAATATTCTTAACAGAAATGATATGGATTAATCATCCAGGCATTCGGTCTCTTCTACAAGAATATCTCTTTTAACCACAAAATTATGTCAATCCTTTTCAAGATCATAAGAGAATTATCAATTTGGCAGTAGGATGATGCTATCATATCTCAGAAGATTTAATCTACACATTGATCTGGCTCCTCATACTGGTTTCAAGGAAACTTTTGATGTATTTCATGAAATCCAGAAGCTTCTTGCACTGAACCCAACACAATGTCGATGGGTCTGATAATTATATATTGTGTATTCTATAGGAAGTTTTTGTTCTATAGGAACTATTTGACTTGAACACTAATCTTCAACTCACTGTTGCTAAATTCATCTTGATGCTCGGTCTCTAAAGGTAGGAAGTGAAGGTTTTTTCCCCTTTCTCTTTCCAGCTATTCTGTACAAAATTCATAATCTCAGCATTTATATTCCAGAAAATGGAAAAAAACTATATAAATATTGTACAGAATTAATTCTCAGCAAGCATGATATAAGGATAAAATATCTGCATTACTCAAAAAAGCAAGCTTGAAAATTAAAAACTACAGCTCCTTAAATGATCTAGAAGTTACTTATGCTGTATGAGCCTTTGTTTTAGAACACTTTCAACAAAGAACTAGGCTAATATTTTTTATTACATCATTTTAAATTATATTGAAGTCTTCTTTCATAAAATATACAAAGATGAAGAGGCCATAGGAGTAACTGTAGAGCACCTAGTGTGGCAAATGATAGTACTTTACATTATATATCACACGTAAAGGGCAAATCCACCTGTGTATGACATCAAGATGTTTTTACATAGCTATATTATTACTGTGACATTATTCTAATGTCATTGAATACATATTCTCTAACTGCCATCTGAATTTCACCAGTCCTAACTTTTTTCCCATTATCCTCTGACTCTTAGTTATGTACTTTGAAAAAAGCAGTCAGATAGAGGTGAGGTCAGTGTCAAATGGGGAATTGGTTCCTCTAAAGCAGTGCAACATAAAATGCTTCTAAGAGAGAGAAAAAAAGGCTCTGCACTCATTTCAATTTATAATTTTGGTAATCCACTGATGGAATTTCAGAAATAAAAATCTTCACTATTTCCAGCACCCTGGAAATATTTTTACATGAATGTATGTTATACATAAATATGTCTACTCAAGGTATAATAATTTAAACACAGATTGGATCCAATCATATATTTATGAAAAAATTAAGGTTGACATACAACCTAGAAAAAAGACATCTGGATTTCTTTAAAAAAAAAAACAATTATTGTACATTTGTCTCCCCAAACTTTAAATTCACTGAAAAGAAAATAAAAAATGAATTCAGTTAACTAAAACCCAGGAACATTGGGAATCAAATATCTATAAACTGGATATCTCATAGCTAAGGTTCTAATTTAAAGTTTTACAATAAAAACATCTAAAATGATTGAAATCCTATAACATGTGGTGTTATTAATAAATTATTAATAATATCAGACATCAGAATACTTAAATATTTCAATCAATTTATAAGACTCTATGAAAATCTTGTAGATGTTAATTATTTTAATATTATTTTTTGCAAAAAAAAATTTTTCCACTATTTCATTAAATTGAGTCTGGTGCCTAAAAAGAGTGATTCCTCCTTGCTTTTAAGTTAAAATTTTAAGTTAATTTTCTTTAAGAAGGTATTCTTATTGAATCCTCTAGATGATTTTTAAAAAAGAAAATAGTTCTGAATACAAACAAACATCCAGAAGATACTCAGAATGAACAGTAGAATCTAAATAATGTTGTACTGATTCTAAGCAGGATTGTCTTAAATAGAGTACAATTGGTTTACAGATATGGTTAATAAATTGAAGCTAATATTTTTTTCAAGACAAAATTGGAAAATTAGAAGCACCATAAACGCCAACTTGATAGAAAAATAAATGCTTTCTAGAAAGATATCTCTCAGTTTATAGTCCAAAAAATGCATGATATGTCAAATGTCAAGCACTCACCATTCCTGTCAATGGCAAATGGAACATCAGTTGTGACAATTTCATAATTGCATATCTGGCTGTATTGAGGGGAAACAATCTTCATCCATGGCTTCTACCTGTAATACACTGTCGTAGATCTTTCCTTCTGTCACTGTAGCTTTATAAGATGCTTCTTTAAAAGCAGGTGCAAATTCATTAGCATCTTTTACTTGGATATGGACCACAGCTCTAAAAAGAAAGACTATTCTCAATTTTCTACTTATTTTCTAAATCCACTGTAGTATGGACAGTAGCATTTTATGCTTAAATTTTATAAACAATTGGTGCTAAAATAATATAATTTGTATATGAAAAATGGCTAGAAAATATGTAAGTTTGAACACCTACCAATAGTTAATAGAATTAAAATATGTATTTTAATGAACTACTTATTTAAACTAATTTTTGGATTAACTTCACTTTTTACTGCACTTCTCTATTATTTTCTTTTCTTTTATGTGGATGTTAAATATTGCAATTCTCACAATGTTGATAGAATATAATACTCTCTCACAATGAGATTGCCATGTATACTGAATGCAACCAACACTTTAAATGTTCACATTGTTAATCAACAAACATTTTCTAGTTTTTATTTAGAATATGATTAGAAATTACTAAGAATCAAGTGTCAAGAATAGAACATCAGTTTACATTATGATCTATATTACAATTTACACACAAAAATGAAAGGAAATCAAATAATCTGGGAACATATAAACAAAGTAATAACTTTTTAATTTCAAAAATCAACTATTTACTAATAGGTAAAAGAGAGTATATAGCTATTACAACTGCAGACATTAGTGTGTTTAAAATAATTGCTATTCTATCTAAATGTACTATTGAAGACGTCAGTTTTACTTGATCAGAGAGCAAGAAAAAATTAACATACAGTCCTATTAATTTGGTTTTAATTTCTTCTTTAACAGCATTGATGAACATTAGAAGGATCTATTCAGTCTGAATTGTAAGTTTACATCCTGGTTGTCACTCACTTGTGAGATTTTTTCCAGTTGGTTCCACTAGGCTCTGTGCCACAGTCATATGCCTGATGATAAATGTGTACTCCTTCTGCAATTCACAGTCAATTGGACTTCTTGCTCGAAGCTGACCTTCTCCAGATGTCTTGTTTAGGACTACAGCTTCAAAGGGCATTTCTTGTCCATGGATTTTAAAAGCACAGATTTCACCTATAAGAAATAACAAAGAAATTCAGAAAAATTATATGGACATTGTGCAAGCAGTTTATAACCCATCGTTTGAAACATTTGGTATTTATAACATTCTTATTATAAAAAAACAATACAAGCAGTTTTCTGAGTACAATTATTAATAAATGTTATCAACTGACTCATCATAATTAATATACAAAATAAAGTTGCAATTTGAAAATATTGGATATTTAATTTTCTTTATACTTGCTAAAAAAAGCAGAATCCTATACTACAGATAACATTAGGGACACAATGTACACATATGTATATACTCACTATGCATACATATTCAGAGCAATGTCCTTCCATACTTAACATTTTCTGAAAAGAACTATTCACATGATATTCATATATTTTTCTACTTGCAGTATACGACTGTGGGAGGTGGGGGTGGGAGGCACTGTTCTGCAGTGGTTCTCCTCCTACCTCTCGGGCAGGTCGCAGTCGGTGTTGGTCGGGGGACAGAGATCGACCACGAGGCTCCTAACATATGGGGTGCCACAGAGGTCGGTCCTGTCCCCCGTACTATTTAACATCTACATGAAACCGCTGGGCGAGATCATTCGGAGGCACGGGATAAGATACCATCAATATGCGGATGATACACAGCTGTATCTGTCCGCCCCGTGCCAACTCAATGAAGCGCGTGGACGTGATGAACCAGGGTCTTGAGGCCGTTAGAGACTGGATGCGGGCTAACAAGCTTGTACTCAACCCAGAAAAGGACCGAGTGGCTGTTGTGTTTCCCTCCCAATAATTTGGCTAGCATTCCATCACTCAGGCTGGGGGGCCAAATTTTACACCCCTCAGACAGGGTTCGCAACTTGGGAGTCCTCCTGGATCCACAGCTGACCTTTGATCGCCACCTGTTGGCTGTGACCAGGGGGGCATTCGCCCAGGTTCGCCTGGTGCGCCAGTTGCGACCCTACCTGAACCGGGAGGCACTCACAACAGTCACTCGCGCCCTTGTGACCTCTAGGCTGGAATACTGCAACGTGCTCTACATGGGGCTGCCCTTGAAGAGCATCCGGCGACCTCCAGCTAGTCCAGAATGCGGCCGTGCGAGTGATTGTGGGTGCACCCCGGTTCACCCACATAACACCTATCCTCTGCGAGCTGCACTGGCTACCTGTTGATCTCCGTGTGCGCTTCAAGGTGCTTCTTACCACCTATAAAGCCCTCCATGGTAGTGGATCTGGGTACTTGGGAGACCGCCTCCTGCCGAGACCGATTAGATCTCATAGATTAGGCCTCCTCCGAGTGCCATCTGCCAGCCAGTGCCGGCTGGCTACTACACGGAGGAGAGCCTTTTCAGTGGCAGCTCCGACCCTCTGGAACGATCTCCCCATGGGGATTCGTACCCTCACCACCCTTCAGACCTTCCGCGCAGCCCTCAAGAACTGGCTATCCCGCCAGGCCTGGGGGTAAAGATGTGATCCGCCCCCACCCGAATGTTGGATGAATGTTGTTTACTTTTTTAATTATGTGTTATGTTATATGTTATTGTCTGTATCCCCCTCCCTATACGTTGTTAGCCGCCCTGAGTCCCCTCAGGGAAAAGGGCGGCCTATAAATAAACCTATTCAATTCAATTCAATATACCGGTAGTTATTTAATTACTCTTATCTTTTATTTTCCAAGAGTCTCCACTGCAGCTAAGAATGAAGAATTTAGCCACCTGATCACTCATTTGCAATTTATTGTTCATGTTTCAAGAAATTTTCCCAGTCTATATATGGAAATTCTGTTCACTTATTGATCCAAGTTAATGTGCTGGCTAAAGTGAGCTAGTTTTAAATCTGGGCTGTCAATATTTGATCAATACATAATCTTGTATTGATATGAAGGAAAGGAATGTAGGCAAAACAGCACCATCTAATGCAGAATGCCAATTAGTGTAATTAAACATTATGTTATATGAAAATACCATTACGCAGGTTCAATGAGCCACATTCAGAAAATCTGAAATACTCATTAAAAAAGAAAGTATATTTGATTTTTCTTTAACTTTTACCATCATCAGTAAATAAATTATCTCAAAAAATGTTTCATCCTTAAATGCTAATAAACGTATCTATATCTATTTTTCTATATGCCAATGAAAAAAAATGTTACCTTACTCAAATAGTCCTAAGGAAAAGGTTGCAGCATTCTATAGGAAAGAAAAAAAAGGTTTTATTAATGTTAAAACAAAAGTCACTGGATTACTAAAAGCTTCATTTGTTTATGACTAGATTAAAAAACGTAACAATTTGAAACAACAAATATTTAGCTGTTGCCTTCTAGTTACCGATACCTTAAAAATATTGTTAATGATTAATGTAATGTTCTAAAGTTATTATATATTAGGAATAAGTAAACTATATATATAAAGTTGATTCTGAGACAAGAATTCATATTTTTAAACAGTCATATACTTCTGAACTATCTAACTTAATACACAGAAAATGATGACTGGACATAGCCAGAAATTAATTCCAAGTAAATCTTCTGCCTGGACTCGCTCTTGCAGTTTCTCAACAAGATATTTCAGAAGTAGTTTGCTATTTGCTAAGAAGGTGATTGGCCCAAGGCCTCAGCTGGCTTCATGCATAAAGCATGTATAGTGGGCATATCAATTTTTTCCATTTTCAATTTCCAGACATTAGGGATGCTCCTCTTACCTCTCTGGGAGGTCGCAGTCAGTGTTGGTCGGAGGACAGAGGTCGACCCCTAGGCCCCTTGAATACGGGTGCCGCAGGGCTTGGTCCTGCCCCCCCTCCTATTTAACATCTACATGAAGCCGCTGGGTGAGATCATCCGTAGGTACGGGATTAAATACCACCAGTATGCGGATGATACCCAGCTGTACCTGTCCCGCCCCGTGCCAACTCAGTGAAGCGGTGGAAGTAATGTGCCAGTGCCTGGAAGCTGTCAGGTTCTGGATGGGAAGGAACAAGCTTGCGCTCAACCCTGACAAGACTGAGTGGCTTTGGATGCTGCCCCCCCAAAATAGTCCAGATATTCCATTTTTAAAACTGGGGGTTGAAATCTTACACCCCTCAGAGAGGGCCCGCAACTTGGGTGTTCTCCTGGATCCACAGCTGACACTAGAACATCATTTGTCAGCTGTGACCAGGGGAGCTCTTGGCCAGGTTCGCCTGGTACACCAGTTGCGGCCCTACCTGGACCGGGAGGCACTCCAAATGATCACTCATGCCCTCATCACCTCAAGGTTGACTACTGTAACACGCTCTACTTGGGGCTGCCCCTGAAGAGTGTTCGGAGACTACAATTGGTCCAGAATGCAGCCGCGCGAGCGATACTAGGTGTACCTAGGTACACCCATGTTACACCTATCCTCCGTGAGCTGCACTGGCTTCCCATTGGTCTCCGGACACGCTTCAAGGTGCTGGTTATTACCTTTAAAGCCCTACATGGCCTAGGACCTGGATATCTCCGTGATCGCCTCCTGCAAAATACCTCCCTGTGCTCAATAAGATCGCACAGGGCGGGCCTTCTCCGAGGACCATTGACTACGCAGTGTTGTCTGGCGGCTCCTCGGGGGAGGGCCTTCTCTGTAGCTGCCCTGGCCCTTTGGAATGATCTACCCCCTGAGATCTGGATCCTCCCCACTCTCTTGGCCTTCCGCAAGTCTGTTAAGACCTGGCTGTTCCGGGCAGGCCTGGGGTTGTTGATCTTGACTGAACTTCAGCCCCATTAAAATCGAGTGCATGTTGCGTTTTGCTTTTAATCTGTTTCTGTTTTGTATTTTAATCTTTTTAATCTTTTTAACTGTTTTTATGTAAGCTGCCAGGAGTCCTTCGGGATTGGGCGGCATACAAATCTATTAAAATCGAAAATTGAAATTGATCTTCATATCAACAGCAATGGTCTGGAAGGTAGTGATCCTCCAGCTTCAGATGTTGGCTGCAAATCTAGTTTTTCTTCAAGCTCTTTTTGAATATGGGATATAATCAAGTTGTGATAGCAGCTTCCTCTTCACCATGTTGATGCATAGCAGGTCTTCTCTCCATCCATAGTTTCCTGATATGCTTCATATATGCCATCTTATTACATCTGCTGTTGTAGTAGCATTCCATCAGTTCCAGGTTCTCTTCTCTCATCCATATATGGCTTGATTCAGTAACCCACTTAACAGATTGTCCTTGTCCAGCAGCATTTTATATGGACCTTGTTAATCTGGGCAACATCAAGGCCAGTATGATTCTCCTAGTTTATGTCACTCTATATTTTGAAGTAGGCAGTAAAAGGAGTTATTTGCCCAAGGTAGGGCAAGTTTGAATTTGAACCCCAATCTCTGACAGCAAAGGAAGTACTGTAACCACTACTCTATCCAGCTGCATGTGTGTGTGTGTGTGTCTGTGTGTGTGTGTGTGTTTGTGTGTTGCTATTTTTTCTTTTTCTAATTTGTTCTGTTTAATTAAAGGCAAAAATGTAAGATATTGCTGTTCTAAAGATTACAATGCTATATTACTATCAGCATGGTGATGTTTCAGCCATTGTAAAACTAATGTGATGAGATTTTTGCTCAAGGATATGAAGCTCTCTGTGTATAAGAATGGAAGAGCTCAATTTATAAGAGTGATGCTCCATGGTCTAAAGGTTTGTCAAGTGTTCTGCTTAAAATCTGGTCTTCTATCTATAAAGTTCTCAGGAAAAACAGCTAGATAAAATGCTGATTAAAGCTAACTAGCACTGAGGGATCTAAGGCTTCCCTAATTCTCCTAATGCTCCAACCATGGTATGATAAACCGATTTCAGAAATAAAGCATCATATTCTTAATTCTAATTTTCAGAAAGACTGAGTTTCTTCCTGTAAGAGGGTCTCTGCAGAAATCCTTTTAGCCAAACCAATTATTTTCTCAATATTTTGCTCCACTTAGAACATTTCCAATGGCTAAATTTATTATTTTGTCATTTATAGTTCAATACGGAAGTATATTCATATGCCTTTACAAGGCCATTTCTGCCTCTGCTCATAAAGTTTAAATGAATCAGTTTTTCATGTTTTGTTGTGTTGTCCCATGTTTAATCTAACCTCTATTTAACAATACTCTTGTTAGTCATCTGGACCAAATAGATAAGAAAAATCTGCTTTTTTCTGCCAGAAAATCTGCCTACAGAAATAAGCAGGAATATTACCAGATTTTGTTTAATAACAATTACTGTGAGTATATGAATATAATTTTGGAATGGTTAACCAGTAAGTTATATTTGAGATCTGATTTAGCTACTGCTACGGTATTTGTTTTAACAATTATTTTATATCTTGTTTTCTTGCTTTCTTTTATTCAAAGTTTAATTATGAATGAATGATTATGAGTGTGCCAAATATTAATGTTGAAGTTTTTCAGAAATTGAGTGGCCCACATATTGGCTCAATGAATGAATGAACACATATATAAATATACTGATAGTATGCCAATTCTTAAACAGATCTGGATTGGTGAAATAATGAATACACAAGAATAAGTTAGTCACCCAGAGAGTAGATAGGCATCAGGAGAGTTCTAAGAATGGCAGATCATTACATGAGATTTCCTCAAACATGTCTAGCTATCATAGAAATTTTGGAACAAAAGGGCAACCTTAAACAAACAGAAAAGGTAATATTTTATCATTTTTTTTTCTAGCAACATCTTCATTTTAATGCTGCTGACTTCTTATATTTCTCTGTGATGCTTCTAGGAACGTAATAATGGCATAATGGACTGAATTTGTGAAAATAAGTCTCAGTGTGCTTTGCAATAATGAAGTTACCCTGTAGATGTACAATACATCAATAAAAATCATGGGTTTTGAGTTTTGTTTTTATTACTATATCGACCACATAGCCCAGTTTCTAGCAATGCAACATTCTTAGAAATTAAAACTTAGCAGCGTCTAAAATAAAAAGAATTTTGTGGAAGCAAAACAAGGGAAGTGTTTACTTTAGAAATATTTCCAGCATTTGTCTCATTTTATTAAAAAAAACGCATTATCACTGTGCAGTATAATGAGTGCAACAACTCATTAATTACAGAACAGATTAATAGTTGCTTTAAATTTATGAAGATCAACAATATCCTAAATATTGCATCTTTAATGTCAGAGAATTTCAATTAAATTGTCTTCAGCAATATACTTCAATATATTTTGAAGAAAAATTAGAACCCTTCTCCCAGTTAGTATCTTAGGTAATATACTATATTTGCTTTCTCATTTGTATACAGACAGATACACAAACACAGACATACAGTATGCATATATGCAGTAGAGCCATGCATTTATTATGATGAAGTAAAGAAATCTGGCAAATACCTGAAGTGAATAAAATCCTAGATTTCTTTATACCATAAAATAATAGCAATAATGTACAGGTTAATGTTAATGTTAAGCAAGATTCTTAAATACAGTAAAAAAAAATATTATATAGAAATAAGACTAAATGTTTTAACTGTCTCAAAAGTACATTATTTTTTTCACTTTTCTTAGATCATAGTTTTTTCCAGGCTTTTCATGCTTGTAATGCTTAAATTGAATCATCATTATATTTTAATATTAAATTTGAAATTAATGGAATGGAGAACATAAAAATTAAAACTCTATGTGCAGCACAAACCAATAAAATGTAATGGTGTAAAAAACTCTAAAATAATAAATTGTTCCAATAATTTAGAAAAGGGCAATGAAATAAGTATGTTTTTAATTAAGCCAACCTCAATAATGAAAATCATGAAATTAATTTCTTATTTCAGAAATAAATAAATCTATAATATGTTCATTCATAGTAGTAAAAATGAAAACAATTCATCTCTTTTAACTGTTCAAGTTAATATGTATGTAATCAAGGAAGCTATATTAAGGCTGCATTGCAACACAAGAGGTTTTTTAAATATTTTTTAAAAAAATGAATTTAGAAGATTATACTAAATTCTAATGTGAGTGCTACTATATGGTCACAAAAATATAAATACTATTAGAATTGCTCATCATAACTGTGAAAGAAAATTAGAGGGAAGGAACAGCATAAAACTGGGGTTAGGTTCAACTTATACAATTGATATAAAGGACAGAGGAGAAAAAGTGCAAGCTTTGGGGAAAATGTTAACATTAGTTAACATGTGAGTGCACAGATGTGAGTGACATTTCTTGAAGTTCCCAAACAGGACCTGGGTTGAAATGGTTTCACTGTCAGTTGTCTTCAAGCTCAGTTAAGGTATTAGGAAATGACTTATATACTCTAGAAACATAGTTAGACACAGTGCTTGCAAAATTGCCTATTTCCATACAATCTATCCCAAACTGCCGGATCAACATATTTTCAATTATAATTCTGAGAAAGTGACTTCTTAATAATTGGTTTCAGAATTTGTCTAGATCAAATCAATCATTGTTGATGATAAAAACAATTGTTGGACAGTTGCCCTTCTTGTTTTCTGGCACTATGTATATTCTGCATGAAAGAGGCTCTTTGATTACATCTATAAGTTCCTTCAAGGCTGATCCTGGAGACTTGACACTATTGTACCCAGGTGTTCCCTAATCATCTCTTTTCTTACCTTGAGTAGCCCCTCCTTCCATTTATTCATTATGCTACTAACCAGAACAATGATCCAGTCTATGGCTGTTCCTTTGTGGTATGCCATTGGGGTGGGTGCTCTCTCTGCTTCTTTTTAATATGTACATGAAGCTATTGGGTAAGGACATCCAACATTATGGGACAAAGACTCATCAATACGCTGATGATATTCAACTTTACAACTCTATTCATGATGATCCGAGTGTTGTTGTAGTTACTCTCTAGTAGTGCCTGGAGGCTTTAGGGATTGGATGGGGAAGCAGGCTTCAGCTGAATTCAGATAAGACTGTGGCTATGCATTCAAGAACCCACAGGATCCGGGGGTGGTGGTGTCTATCATCCTTAGTTATTGATGAGGTTATACTATCTAGACAGACCCAGTGCAATATGTGTCTCCTAGATACATAACTCCTGCTCAAAGAGCAGGTGACAGTTGTGGCTAGGACAGCCTTTGCATGTTTTAAGTGTCAGTTGTGCCTTTCCTGAATCATGAGGACCTGCACACAGTCGCTCATGCTCCCAGCTGAATTACTGCAATGCCCTCTATATGGGACTACCCATGGAGAAAGAATGAGTCCCTATGGGTTTTATTCTCTTAGTCTTTACTGACTATAGGAGATGGTGCTCATCTCTGCTTCAAGAGCCATTAAAGTATCCTTGAAGATTATTTTGTGGTATATTCACTACAAAAGAGTATTTTTATTGTTATTTTTTCCTCTAAAAGATTTCAATTTTCTCTTTCAGTTGAATTGTAGAGTTATATGCTACATTAAATGTAGCAAAAAATTATGAAGGTTTTTTTTATCTTAAAACCTGGCATTTTAACAGGGTTGTGCAGACTTCCTTTATCTATATGTTTTTCCAAATAAAGCTGCTTAGATTTATGGTAATTTTATAAATGCTTATGTATTCAAGTAGTGGTCCAGATATTTTGTAACTATTTGTAGTACTTTTGCTTTCTTTTGCCTCAAAATCATTCTATTTGCAGGTGTTTGCATTTTGTTATCTTCTCCAGTACTTCCACTTCTGTTGTGTACTGCAATATCTATTATCCAGATTTTTTAAATCTTTATTAGTAACTAGCTGTACCCGGCCACGCGTTGCTGTGGCCCAGTCTGGGCATAGTGGGGCAGCAGGTCGGTGCTGCCGTTGTCAGGACTTGGGGCTGCTGGGCCGGGCAAGGCTGGTTGGGGAGACGGCGCTGGGGCTGTCGGCCTCGTGAAAGTTGTTGAGCATCTCCTTGGAGGAGCTGCACTCGGGCTCTCCCAAGTTGGTGGCCTGGGAGAGTGAGACATCCAGGATCTCGGAGGAGAAGAAGTCCCTGGTGTGCTGTCTCACGGGATACCCAGGGGCTGCCCAACCCTGCTGTACCTCAGGCTGCCACAGCTGCCACCGCCCCGTCGGAGCTGCCTTGGTGAGGCCATAGCTGGCTCGCTGTGAGGGGGGGTGGAGAGCACGTGCGGCCGGCCAGGCTGAGGAGACGCTCCACCTCCGCCTTCTCTGGAGCTGTGCTGTGCTGGCCAGGGGTAGGATGGCTTAAGGGCAGGGGGAGGCAGCCAAGGGATGGCACAGATGGCACCCCGCTGCAGACAGCAAAGGTCTGGTGGGAGGGGAGAGAAGGGAGGGGAAGGCTGAAGGGCTTCGGCTTCCCTTGGCGGAAATGGCAGAAGCTCATCAGAGGAGGTGCGGAAAGGGGAAAGGCGCTGGTTTTCAAAAAAGCATGTTTTTACAAAAAATCATGTTTTTACCTGTCACAGGTGTGACATCTATATAATATACGTATATAAAAACATTTGAATATTTGAATGCAATGTTGTGTCAAAATTTCAAAGCAATTGGTGAAAAACTTCAGAGATTAACGATTTTGAACAAACAACCATTACATTTTATTTATATAGACAATTCTTAAGTATGTGACAGGTGCTTGTCTGAATATTATTATTTACTAAGTTATTATCTGTTCAGAACAATGTGAAGTCGCATCTGCCAAATATGGAACAATAGATGGAAAGTATAATCTACAAGCAAGTAGTTTATCAATAATGTTTTACTGATTTTTATTCTTTTTATTTATTCATTTACAAGATTTATTTACCATTTCTTTTTCGAAGAATGTATCACAATTCTATTTCAGCATAGCTGATCATAGCACAATTTCTATCTGATATCTGAATTTTGCATAGTTTATTTTGTTTATTAAGTGACATCGTATATATCATTTTTATATGTTCAATTTTTCACTGAAAGGGTATATTAACACATTTATAAGCTCTTCTTTTTGCACCTGGTAGTTTTAGCTTTCTTTTTCATTAATTTCTGTTTGTATATCTTTTTAAAAATAAAGCTTGACTTTTAAAAAAAAAAACAGGCAGAAATGCCACTTGTGAACAGTTCTAATTCGGTTAAACTGCCTTTTAGAAATGGTCATATCACATGTTTTTTCTATTTTTCTCTGATATGTACACATTTTTTAAAACAACATGTATTCATGAGTTTCAAAAATGATCACCATCAAGATTTCAGTAGCCTGAAGATCATTTTCCTTTACAATCTTCCCTTCTTAACAAGAAACACTGAAGGCAATGGCAAATTCATTCTAATTGAGTAGGTCTGTTTGCAAATAAATCTTTTACTCTTAAGGTTAATTTGTCTGGTTCAATTGACAGAGTTTTCTTGTTTACATCACCTGCTATTCTTTCCTACCCAATAAATGTGACATAAAAACAGACAACTCCATGTTTGTGCCTTCAGTTGAATCCACGAATAACTTAAATTCCATGATTGGAATGGATTTTCTTTTAATATATTTAATTATGAATCAGTGCATTTATGGCTACACAATATAGTTATGGATGGTAGTGGTTAATAATAGAATATAAATTTGGTTTAAAAAGCCTGGTCACAAATAGAGGACAGAAAAGGAGGAAAAATATGTATTTAACCTAAAATTTGGTATTTATAAATAGGGATTCATGTACTACATGAATGGATATATCATCCATGCTCATTTTAAGCAATAAGAGAGGGAGGGGAGAGAGAAAAGTAAAAGTATAGCAAACTTTATTTTAAAATAAGCTCATATGTTATTATAAAGAAATACAAAAAGAATTAAATATTACCAGATTTGTATAGTGGCAAATCAACTTCATTAAATCAGTCAAGCTGAATTCCCCAAATTCAAATACTTCATTATATATCTAAGTTGTTTGTCATATTCATAATCTCTAAATAGACAAGAATATTGGTTTCCCGGGATTTCTATGTGACTAGTCTGAACTAGTTTCAAAGGTTTCAAAGGTTTATTTCACTTGTATGCCGCCCTATTCCCGGAGGGACTCGGGGCGGCTAACAAACCAGGGGGGGGGATAGTACAAAACAAAAAACAAAGGACAAGCAACAAAATACAAAGACAATTTAAAAACAATCAACAGCCACACAATTCGAGCGGGGATGGGAACTCATCAGCCCCAGGCCTGCCGGAACAGCCAGGTGTTCCTGGTGTACATAATTTGAAAAACAAATCTAAATAGTTTCTGTTCCTAAAGTTGACTATTTTCATTTTCTTTACAAGGATTATAGGCGACTCTAATTCACAAGTCTGAGCAGCATAGCACTGTATAATACGTAAATGGGGTTAAAATCATATAGTCCATATAAGACACAACTATACATTGTCCTATTTAATTGGGAATCACAGATGAAAAACATTTTTTAATAATGAAATATCCCAAAGGAATTATAAATGTTCAACCATTCTCTTTTCATAACTTGATCAAATAATCAGGTTTTCACATATTTTCTAGAACGTATGGATAAATCAAATAACATTTTTGGTCAAAGAAAGGATGCTGTGAATGAGAAGTCTGACTTACACGGCCTCTGTAAGGGAATGTGTAATGTCAGCCCATTGTACTGGATCATATTAGGCAGATAGATGTTACTGAGAAAAAGTTGTTGCACAGATCCCTAGATTCCAAATGATTAAGAGCTTTAAAGAAACCAACTGACAACTAATGTATCTCTTAGGGCAGGGTTGTTAAATTCAAGGCCCAGAGGCCAGATCCGGCCCATGGGGTGCTTAGATCTGGCCATCCTGGAAACAATAAAGGACCGATCTGTAGTGCCTCTTTCAGCAAAAGTGGAGCATGTGGCCCTTCTGAGCTCTGTTTTCGCTGGCAGAGTGTTGCAGGAAGCTGTCGCAGTTGAAATGGATGCCATTTGAGATGCCATTTTCTCTGGCAGAGTGCTCGGGTCACCACAGGTACCCCAGACATAAGTAACATCAAGTTGGCCATGTACACCCTTGCTTCCTCCATTCTCCCCCCCCCCCCCAATCTTAGGTAGAAATGTTACAATGAAATGTAGCTATCCTTACTCAATCTGCTTCATTCTAGACCAAATGTAAGTTCTGATTTCATTCAAGGGCAGTCTCCTGCACAGTACATTGCAATAATCCAATCCAATAGCACATTGCAACGATCCAATCAAGAAGTGATTAGGGCATGAGGGGTGAAAAAGTATTGCCTGCTGTTTTAGAAAGACTGTGATTGGTACACAAAATAAAGTTATATGAAGGTCTTCTTGTACACAGCAACCATTTGCTGTCAAGCAGAACCTGTTCAAACTAATTGTGTAGGAGAGTGCAGATAAGTTCAGAGTTAACAATGCACTATCTTTGGAATAAGCAGGCCTTTGAATTTAAAGCCACAATTACTGCTGGGATTCAGTCTCAAATGTTTCTATTTTAAATGTTTAAAAAAATTAGATTTCATATAGATTTCATATAGATTCTTTATTATCCAGACCTGGGTAGCTTCTAACATCTGTACACTCCTTTGACAGCATAACACATTCAAACAGGGTTAAGATATATAGTTGGTATCATCAGCTAACTGATATTGTTCCTATGCCAATGGATGGATTGAGTTTCAGGCTGTTGCCCCTGAGGACGTGGACAAGGCCATGAGAGCTGTAAGTGCCTCCACATGTGTACTGGACCCGTGCCCCTCCTGGCTGGTTGTTAACAGCAGGGAGGTGACACGGGGCTGAATCCAGGCGGTTGTTACCGCCGCCCTTCGGGAGGGGGTCTTTCCCCCCGCTCTTAAGGCGGCGGTGGTGAGACCCCTCCTGAAGAAACCATCTTTGGATCCAGCCGTTCTAAACAACTATCGTCCAGTCTCCAACCTCCCCTTTGTGGGGAAGGTTGTTGAGAAGGTGGTGGCCTTTCAGCTCCAGCGGTCCTTGGAGGAAGCTAGTTATCTTGATCCATTCCAGTCTGGCTTCAGGCCTGGCTACAGCACAGAAACCGCTTTGGTCGCATTGACCGATGATCTTTGGAGAGCCAGGGATGGAGGCCACGCCTCCATCCTGGTACTCCTTGACCTCTCAGCGGCTTTCGATACCATCGACCATGGTATCCTTCTGCGACGACTGCGGGAGGTGGGGGTGGGAGGCACTGTTTTAACGGTGGTTCTCCTCTTATCTCTCGGACAGGTCGCAGTCGGTGTTAGTCGGAGGGCAGAGATCGACCCCTAGGCCCCTAACATATGGGGTGCCGCAGGGTTCAGTCCTGTCCTCCCTACTTTTAATATCTACATGAAACCGCTGGGCGAGATCATTCGGCGGCACGGGATAAAATACCACCAGTATGCGGACGATACACAATTGTATCTGTCCGCCCGTGCCAACTCAATGAAGCGGTGGACGTGATGAGCCAGGGCCTTGAGGCTGTTAGAGACTGGATGAGGGTTAACAAGCTTGTGCTCAATCCAGATAAGACCGAGTGGCTGCTGTGTTTCCCTCCCACTAATTTGCCAAGTGTTCCATCTCTCAGGCTGGGGGGTCAAATACTACGCCCCTCAGACAGGATCCGCAACTTGGGAGTCCTCCTGGACCCACAGCTGACCTTTGATCACCATCTGTCGGCTGTGACCAGGGGGGCATTTGCCCAGGTTCGCCTGGTGCACCAGTTGCGCCCCTACCTGAACCGGGAGGCTCTCACAACAGTCACTCGTGCCTTGTGACCTCTAGGTTGGAGTACTGCAATGTGCTCTACATGGGGCTGCCCTTGGAGAGTATTCGGCGACTTCAGCTAGTCCAGAATGCGGCCGCGCGAGTGATCGTGGGTGCACCCCATTTCACCCACACAACACCTATCCTCCGTGAGCTGCACTGGCTACCTGTCGATCTCCGGGTGCGCTTCAAGGTGCTACTTGTCACCTACAAAGCCCTTCATGGTATTGGATCTGGGTACTTGAGAGACCGCCTACTGCCAATCACCTCCACTCGACCAATTAGATCCCATAGATTAGGCCTCCTCCGAGTTCCATCAGCCGGTCAGTGTCGACTGGCAACCACGCGGAGGAGAGCCTTCTCGGTGGCAGCTCCGACCCTATGGAACGAACTCCCCGTGGAGATTCGTACCCTCACTACCCTCCAGACCTTCCGCATAGCCCTTAAAACCTGGCTGTCCCGACAGGCCTGGGGCTAAAGACTTAACCCCACCCGAATTGTATGAATGTTGTGCTTTTAACGATGTATTGTCTTATGTGTTTAATCTGGTTTGTTCCCCCCTTCCCTCTGAACTGTGAGCCGCCCTGAGTCCCCCCAGGGAAAAGGGCGGCATACAATAAAGCACCTATACCTATACCTATGATCTTACCCAGGAATGGGATGAGAGGGTGTTTTCTGGCATTTTCCACTTAAAAGGCCTGGGGTGTGATCTATTGCTTTTACCTCAACTGGAACTTTCCCTTCAGTAAGGATAACCACTGTAATGTAATTTCCATTCCTAACCCATGAAGACACTAAACAGAAATACCCAATACTGAAAGCCTCTGAATAATCAAACAGGAATGTAAGGGTGATATTATTCTGGTTCAACCACAGATAATTAATAAGAATTATTAATTCTATTTCCATGCTAAGTAATCTGTTTTGTTCAGGAATATCTGTAGCATTTAATAATGCTATGATTTATTTATTTTATTTGTATTTATTTATTTTTCATATTGATATGATACCTATCTAAAAAAAAACCATTACAATTGTCAGTGGAACATTCAAGCTACAGTGTTCATGTAATTGTTCATTTGGAGGTCTATTCACTATATTTGAAACTATTTGTGATTGTGTATTTAACTTATAGTCTTTTTTTCTTTATAGTGTTGCTAGTTAGAGGATTAATTCTTGCTTTTTCAAGACAACAACAAAATATTCTGCTATCATTAAACTACCATCATAGATAATTTCATTGGAAAAAAATTGGCCTAAACTATTAATGATTATTTAGATTAAGATAAAATAATGTGTGATCTGACAAGACTTCATGGCCAAGGTCTACTTAGCTTTGGTAATACTGATATGATTTTAATTAAAATTTAGATATCTTAATGTCCTTCTTACTGTTTTTAAGGGTGTACATACTCAACCAGCCAATATATGCACAAAAGTCAGGACTAAATTCAATACTTAGGTATATCTTGGCATAAAATTCTTTACATATTTTTTTGTTAGATTTTTGTAAAGAGGCAGTAATATATCATGAATCTCACAGTTTACTGGCATCGTTAACTTAATTAAATGTTGACACAATGTTAATGTAATAAATTTAGAGTTGTCAATGAGAGGCTTTGAAATGACAGGTCCAACAAAAGCACAAAATTACTCTAATGACTAAAGTAATGGAGATCACATATGCTAGCTTCTTACTAATTAGCAAATGAACAATATTTGGCAGAACTTAATTCAGCAGGCAGACATCTGAGCAATCTCCAAAAAGAAACATGCCAGCAAAAGTTACTAATCCAAGCAAGGAAAATCACTATGCAAGGAAAGTTATCTAAAAGCAATAGCAAAGGTATTAACATGATATTCTGTAATAAATTTTTGAAAGGCAAATTATTTTTAAACTATATAACCAGCCAAAATCACATCAACACAGAACAATCATCAAAGGGTGCAACAGTTTATACAAAGTGGGTTCTATAAACTCTTTCAAGTTAATATCAAAAAGAACAATGAAATACAATTTGGATGCCCAAGTGGCAATAAACAAAGTAAGAGAATGATTAAAAGATCATATTTCCAATCAGCAGTGAAGCATATAAGATGAATTTGTTCCAATGATCTCACTACAAGAGTTGTCAAAGGGTTGTTGCTGTAAAGATAAATGAAAAGAACTTCTTGTGAGCATTTCTTTGACATTCCAGTGGAAATGGATGTAGATTTAAAAATAAACGAATGCTTGTAACTTTTGAAGATTCTGATCTATAATTAGGACACATGATTCTCTTTCATTTCCAAATACAATTTTATTAATTTTATTATTATTATGTGGTTAATCTTTGGTGAGATTCACAGCCTTTGGGGCTGGTTGGTAGCTCAACAACTTGAGTCCTAACGAAGGACCTAGGAACTGTTAAGGTAACGTCAGAGGATATAAGCTGTTCCAAGTAGGGTGGTTTTTTTGTAGAATCAAAATGTTCAAGTCTGATAAATTTAAAATTTCCAAATAGCGGGGTAGCCCTTTAGGTATTGCTCCAAGGGCTCCAATTACAATCGGGACAACCCATGATTTCTTTTTCCACAGTTGCTCAACTTCAATTTGCAAGTCGCAGTATTTTGTGATTTTTTCTTGCTGTTTATCTTCAATTCGTGCATCTCCAAGTATTGCAATGTCAATGAACCATACTTTTTTCTTTTCAATGATTGTTATGTCAGGTGTGTTGTGGGCCAAGTGCCTGTCAGTCTGAATTCTGAAGTCCTACAAGATCTTGACTTTCTCATTGTCTAAAACCTTCTGAACCTGATATTCCCAGTGGTTTTTGCTGTACTCAAATCCAAACTTTTGGCACAATTTCCAGTGAATGATCTTAGCAACACGGTAATGGCATTGTAGGTACTCAGTTTGTGAGATTTTGCTGCACCCACTGATCAAGTGATCAACTGTCTCATTTTCTCATTACAGAGACAACATTTGCTGTTAGTGGAAACAAGTTGAATTTTTGCCTTCATGCAGTTTGTGGCTAAGGCTTGTTCTTGAACTGCCAAAATAAAGCCTTCTGTTTCTTTTTTCAGTGCTCCTGATCTTAACCAGTTCCAAGTTATCTTTGGTCAGCTTTGCCTTCAATACCTTTCAAGTATTGGCTATGCATAGCTTTGTTTTTCCAATTTTCAGCTCACTTCTCAATTACTTCTTTCTTATATTCAGCTTTTGACTTAGTTGTCTTTAAAAGGCCTCCTTTATTTACTTCCTTAATCATTGGTTCTTCACTTTTCTGGATGTAATCATTCAAGCTGTTTTTTTCTTCTTCCACAGTCTGTTTTACATGTAGGAGTCCTCGACCACCCTCTGCTCTTGGTAGATATAATTGGTCAACATCACTTTTAGGGTGCAAAGCATGATTCATTGCCATAAGCTTCCTTGTTTTTCTATCCAAATGTCCAACTCCATCTGGGTCCAATCAATTATTCCTGCAGGGTATCGAATCACAGGTATGGCCCAGGTATTTATGGCTTTTATGATGTTTTCTCCATTCAATTTGAACTTTAATATTCTGCGAATTCATCGAATGTACTTGGCTGAAGTTACTTCCTTGACTTCATTATGCATTAAGTCAGAAGCCTCTAATATGTCCAAGTACTTGTGGCCTTCTTTTGGTTTTACTGCCTTTATCATTTCTTCATTCTCAAGTTCTATTCCATTATCTTCTATAACCTTGCCTGCTTTGGTTGCCATTGTTGCACATTTGTCAATTCCAAACTGCTACCAATGTCTTGGCTAAATTCTTTGTGCTTTCAATTAATAAATTCAGTTCAGCTTTTGTTTTACCAACAGCTTCAAATCATCCATGTATACCAAGTGCAAAGTTTCAGTCCTTTCTTTGCACGTTGTATCCATAGTTCATCTTCTTGAAAATCATTGTCATTGGTAGCATTGAGAGTATAAAAAGTAGGGGTGAAAGGGAATCGCCCTGGAAAATGCCTTGTTTAATTTCAACTTCACCCAGTACTTCTTCATTAACTATAAGATTCATTTTCCAGAGGTTCATTGAAGTTTCCATGAATTTTTGTATGTTGCCGCTGATACCAAAGATTTCAGGCATTTCTTGATCCAGCTATGGGGAAATGAACCAAATGCTTTCTTATACTCTAGCCAAGCCATGAACAGGTTGGTTCGTCTTTTCTTTGAATTCTTAGGATTAGTTTGTCAATCAGCAGTTGGTCCTTGTTCCTCTTGAATTTTTGCAGCATCCTTTCTGTTCTACAGGAAGCAAGTTATTTCTTTCCAAGTATCCATAAATTTGGTTTGCAATGATACCAGTAAGGAGCTTGTACATTGTTGGCAAGCAGGTAATTGGCCTATAGTTTCCAGGATCCTTTCCTTTTTCTTTCTTTTTGGATCAAAAATGTCCTTCCAGTTGTCATGCATTCATCATTTTCAGGTGTTTTAAGATCTGGTTCATTTGGGCTGCCAATCTTTTTGTGCACACTTTTAAGTGCCTTTAACCAGAAGCCATGTAACTCATCTGGTCCAGGTGAACTCCAGTTCTTCACTTTTCTTGACTGTCTTTGCACCATTTCTTTTGTTATTTTCACATCTCCCATTTTATGGACTTTAATAGAATCCTCAATCTGTTTGATCCATTTTGCATTTCTCTTGTGCTTCTTGTTGTTTTCTCACAAATTCTTCCAGAATTTCAGAGCTTTATCTTTATCAGACTTTTCATTTGTTGTTACTCCATCTCCACTTTCTAAGCTCTTATAAAATTGGTGCTGATTTGCTCTGAATTGTAAGTTTTCCTTGAATTGAGTTACTCGGTTTTCGTATCTTTTAATTTTTTCAGCAGCGACAACAACCCTCTGCTTCAGCTCTTCAATTACTATCAGCTCTTTAATTACTAAACTTATTATTGTTATTTTTATTATTATTATTCCTTATACAAGCAGTCAGATATTTAGAAGATAACAAAAAACAAATATTTGCAAATAGAAGGTATGGCAGAAGAAAGCAAAGATAGGTCCAATAGGTCTAACAGGTGCCTTGGTGAAATCCCAGAGTGCCACAGATGGTTTATATTGAATTTGGAATTTTTGTCCATATATATTGAATACTTCTCAAGGACTGATTGTTGTCTGATGATCTTAAAGGTATCATCTTAGGCATTATTATGGCTGGTCAAAGAATCAGCCAGATGTTCATATTGCATTAAGCATTTTTATTATTTTCTGTTCAGAACAATGTGAATCCACAGATGCAAGTTATTTAACTACTGTTAGCATTCATAACTACTGAGTTCTTCTCAAGGACCCAGGAGATCATAATGTATTGGAATAGCATATTCTAATAGTATATATATGCCACAAAGAAGAGGGAGTCAAGCTATTTTCGAAAACACCTGAGGGCAAAACAAGAAGCAATGGATGGAAACTAATTAGGAGAAAAGCAATCTAGAACTAAGGAGAAATTTCCTGACAGTGAGAATAATTAAAACTAGTGGAACAGCTTGCATTCAGAAGTTGTGGGTGCCATCACCTGTAGTTTTAAAGAAGAGATTAGATAACTACTTGTCTGAAATGGTATAAATGCTTGAACAGGGGGCTGGACTAGGAGTCCTCCAAGGTCTCTTCCAACTCTTATTACTCTGTTCTGTTATTCATCTTCTGCTTTCTGGGTCAGGACTACCATCTCACCAAATTGGCTTTACTTAACATTATTCCAAGTGAACTGTGATATTGAGCATCATTTATTTAAGGTAAATATTTCCTTTTACCATTTCTTAGAGAATATTGCCAAAATTATACATGTGAATGAACATTTGAATCAGAGCCCTGGGTATGCAGGAAAGGGTTTTTTGCCTTTTTGTTCTTTTAGTCACTTGCCAAAATAAAGAGGTAGGTATATTTGTTAAAAGCTGTTCATATTAGCATCATTATTTTAGGGAGTAACTATGATAATGATCAAGAAGATTGAGTGATCACAAAATATAATAAAATCTTTCTTATACAAATATTGACTAACACCTGCACATATAATTTAGTCTGAAATAACCTTATAGATCACTGATGTTCACTTTATTCAGTTTATGATAAATGGAAATCATTTTCCATTCAATGAAGAGCAGTATGTTACTAAAGCAAATAGATGAATTGCAGTTCAAGTAGCATCAATCAATTTCTGTGAAAATTAATTATTCCATTAATAACTATATTGATTAAATCTTACTTTAAAAGCATGTCAGACAATGTGACTCATTAATTTCACTTGAGACCCCAGTCATGTATATCAATTGATTATTTTCCCCAGATGGCAATGTTTTCTTACAGTTCTCAGTTCACACTCTGTTTCAACTATAGTAAAGGTTTGTGAAATTTCTCTAAAGAATAAAAGCCACACAAGCTATCAATCACTGTATGGTCTGGGTCATACAAAATAATTCATTAGCATATTTCCTATTGTATATTTTAATAAAATGATTGTAAGTAAAATAATCCCCTATTAATATTAATAAATCCCACATTAAAAGCATCCTTTTGTTAATTTTATCACGTTTAGCTACAATAGGAAGCTATATCATGATCCTCTCTAAATTAAGGAAATTTCAAGAATTTCCCTGTCAAGAAAGATTCTGGAAGACCAGTGTGATAAAAATAAATGTTCCTTTTTTTTAGAAGCTAAATTTCCAAAAAATATAGAAAAGGAAAAGGATGTGCTTCAGCAATAGAATGTTTTATAACTAGCCATTTCATACAACTTCTGGTTGTACAACCAACACATGAATCAGCTGAAGTAAAATAATGGTGTGAAGAATGCAAGAAATTACTTTCCACACTTAAAGCTTGTTTCCAGTAACTGAACAAAGCTGAAAGCTTGAAGAATACTGAATTGATATATTGGCAACACATGAGGTTTCAGATAGGATCTTTCTGATCAAGAACTGAAAGGAAGTTTATATATTCTTAAGGCAAGTTTCTACTGTTCTAGTACTTAAATCTTGAGGTACAATATGTACTAGCCTTATCATAGTGCACCTTGGGAAACTTGACTTTGTCACTTCTAAATAATCTACAAATTCGGGGCTGCTGGATCTCACAAGGATCTCCCAGCAAGAAGCTGCACCATGATTACCAAAAACAAAAATGCTGCATTTTGTTATGCCATACAAACTAAACATATAACTTAAATCTTAATCAAGGTAAATTGTAAAAAGCCATATTTTTTTAACTTCAAGATATCAGAATACCTATGAGTGTTTATGATGTATATAGTACAGTTACATAGGCTTATATTTATTCATCATATCTTTATCATTTTATTATTTTAATGAAAGACAGAAGTAATGATGAACAATTTACTTGTCATATATAATTTCTGTTTTATGATATTCTTATTCCCTTTATTTTTTATTTATCTTTGCATTTTTCTCAATGAATCTGCATTATATATTTTTTCATCTTTCTTTATACTCCTGGCATTTAACCATCTGCTTTTACCTTTAACCAGATAAATGCTTTTGTTTTGCTCAGCTATGCCACATCTGTAGAGAAATGGTAGCAAATTCAGGAAGTGGCAAAGACTATGGGAAGAACTGCTATGGCTCTTGTAACCTCACTGTTGCTATGGCAGCTGAGAAAAGCCAATATTGGACAAGCTAACTGAAGATGATGGAGTAAGCGGTTGCTGGACTGATGGCAGACTCTACCCTTCCCCTGTTGTTGTCTTTTATTTTTGGTGATCATATAACTTTGGCAATCATTGTGTTCCTTTTCATTGTTTATTTTATTGTTCTATTACCTTACTTCTGTTCTGTTCACAGTCTCCACCTAGAGTTGTTCCATGTCAAAACAAGTGGAAAATAAATTTAGAAAGTAAAAAAATAAAATAAAATAAATAAATTTATGACAACAATCACTGCACACTGCATGGGATGCCATCATCTACAGATTACGCTCTTCTTGGAGCCATAATGCTTGTGCTTTATTAACTAACAAATACAGGAAAGTATGGAGTCCTTTTAGTAGTATGCAGGTGTGCAAACTTTAGAACATGAAAAATAGAAGCTAGCCATTAATTCAAATGTGTTCCTGTAATAAAGAGGATATCAGAACTATAGCTCATTTCCTACTCTATCGTAACTTCTAAAAGGGAGCAAAGACCCACTTTATAGTATCTCACCTGATAAAATACCCAGGAAATACTGATTATTTTTCATGTACAATTGCTGCTATCAGATCAGTACAATGTAGTTTCTTTGAGTCTTGCTAAATTTTGTTATACTGATTGCAAAATTAGGCAGACTCTAACTGCTCACTGATAGTCCACCACTAATAATATATTATCTTGTCTTTTTCTATTTTTATTTTTAATGCTTTTATTTGTATTCTCGTCTGTGACTCTAATAAAAAATTATCTATTTTATTTTTAACCTATTACTTGCAGATATAAAATGGCGCAACACATAACACTAGAGGAACACAGTCTTCTTCCCTTGTGATATTTAACAAGAAATAGTTTTGCATTTAGACTTCAATACAATCATAGAAAAGATTTCAGATGATTTTAACACTTTTATTGCTAATCTCTCCTGTTTGAATCCCTTTTCCAAACTTAGTGAAGAGGGCAAAACTCTGATTAAATCAATAGCAGCTTAAATGGTAAATAGTATATAAATGCTAATTTGGGATTTTCAATCAAAAACCATTGCTTAATTTAGAATGAGAGGGAGAAAAGTTATTTGAAACTCTGGGCCAAATAAAATAATTGAATAAGATTTAATTTGTGTCTGTGTATGTATGAAATAATTTGAAAAATATGTCTGGGATCAAACAAATTAATTTCCTCCAGGTAATCTTTTGATCCTCTAGAAATAGAAAAATCCTTGTAAGAAATGGGGAAAAATGATAATATAAATAAGATCAGATTGCAACAAAGAAGCATGTGAATCTTACTCTTCCATGTATTTTTGCTAGGAGTTTATATTATGTCTAAATAAATGTATTTTCTATTGTATGGCACTTGCCTGATACTTCTTTTTTAAAACAAAATCTTTATTCTAATCCCTGGCTTGGCATTCCCTTGAAAAGAAAAAAATGCTTGGTAAGCAAACTGAAAGTAATTTTTAAAGATTATTTCAAATATTGATGCTTTACTTAAAAAAATAGGTGAAAAGGAATAATGTTTGAAGGAAGCAGTTCTAAGTTGCTAACCTGGAATGGACATTGGAAAATCATTTCTTTCTTTTTTTTGAAACATAATGAAGAATAAAGTTTTTTTTTTAAAAAAATAGTGATCTAAATAGAGTCTCCACTATTATAAACAATCTACTTTCTTCATTTCCAACCTTAATGTGGGTATAGAGTAGCATAATAACACCTAAAATCATAAAGGAGAGCAGAATTCCTACATTACACATATATTACTAAAGAGCTAATGAAAAAAATCAATTACCAAATAATTTCCTTTATTTATACTACAATCTGATCAGGCTTTCAAATATGTACTTATTGCTAATAAAAGAAAAAAGTCATAATGACAATAATACAAAAGAATAAATAATTATAGAATTGCCTGTATGTAAGGAAACAGAACACATACACCAAAGAATACACAACATAGTTTTCTATTTTTTACACAAAAAAGCCATGTGATACTGTGGGATGAAAAGAAGAAAACAGAACTTTTAGTTGGCTTTTTACTGAAAGATTTGCATATGTCAGGCATGGTTATTTTAAGAATTGTGTATACAAAACATGGAGATTTGCAAAACTCCTGAATCATATTTCTTATCTATATACTGAAAAAAAGATGGAAAAAGGTGAGATAAGACTCATTCATTTGCTACTATAAAAGTAATATAACTGCAACATTTAGCAGTCTGCAGTGCTTACATTTAATTTCATAGCAGTGTAGCATTCTTTAACCTGAACCTTCCTATAAATTAGTAGCACTCTATTATCCCAGAGATAAATAATGAGAATTGCAGTCCAGCATCTCTGGAGGAGCACCCTATTAGTACATACTATGGTAATCTACTGTGATGTTGTTTGAATATCAATCAATAATGTGTTTACCTATTAACTTTTGGGAGGAATAGTAAACAGTGACATGGGAAATAAATATTTCATTTAAATATTCATTGTTTCCTAGGACATTCATTTCTGGCACAGCATTAGCCTGGCTGATTGTATCACTTTGGAAATGTATGTATTATTTTGTAAGAGCATAATTCAGAGCCTGACAATAGCATGGATCCAAGAGAAGAACCTGTAGCACTAGCAATAGCTCTTAGACTTATATGCCACTTCACAGTGCTTTACAGTCTTTTCTAAGTAGTTTACAGAGGCAGCATATTGCCTCCAATAATCTGGATCCTCATTTTACTGACCTTGGAAAGATGAAAGGCTGAGTCAACCTTGAATCAGCAAGAGTCCAACTGCTAAACTGGAGGTAATTATATAGATGAAAACATACTAAATTTTGTTTGAAATAAATGTTAGAGGAGCATGGTACACTGACAAAGGAGAGGGGAGGAGGGCAGGGGAGGAGGGACAGGGGAGGGGAATGTACCAGATGCTGTTTATACAATGCATGGTGCTATTCTATTTAATCATATAATCAAAGTCCATTCTGATAGGCTTTTGAATGAAATAGAAGGATGGCATCGTACAGATGTTCTCAAAGGGTCCTTTAAGAATGTAAAATAGCACTGAAATTAATTTTATTATGGAGGGAGATATTTTGCTTTTTAAAAAATGATGATTGATTTGTTGCTCATTAACTACTAACATTAGCTATCAACTACCAGCTAGTAGCAAAAAGTTGGAATTTGTGTCTCTTTTGGCTACCATCTACTGGTTGGATATATTTGTGCAATCAAGATGCAGCCACTTGATACATTGATGGAGAGCTGAAATTTGAAAAATTATTTTACTGATTATTGTGTCACAACACAGCATTCACACAATCTGGTCATCCAAAAGTATAGGATGGAAAAAAAAGCTGTAGCCATGTATGTACCAGATTACATTGTCTCTCAAATATTCAGTTTTCTCAAACATACTTAAACATATTCCGAAAATGTATACTGTCTTACTCTAACAAAATATTCATACATTCTTTTTGTCTAAATAAATTAGTCATCTCTGTTTTCTGAGCATTCAATTAAAAAGAAATTAATCTCAAATTCTTTTTTCTCTCATTTATATATTTATTTATAAATTTTTGTACATTTGTATATTACAAAATTTGACACATTATTAGATTTATGTGGGTCAGCTAACATACAGATGTGTATTGCAGCCTTGCATGATTGTTTCAAAATCAAAGCTGGAACAAATAAGGAAAAATGAATTATTTTTAATTATATTAATTTACGTGTGTAATTTTTGACCACACTAAGCATTCCTATTTAATATATATTCAACAGTAAATCTCACTGTGGGTATCTAAGTTTACTCAATAACATCAACCAGTAATTAATGAAAAGTCTGCTTTTAATATCTTCAATAATTATCAAATAACTTCTGGGAATACTTTTTAAATAAATCTTGCTTGCAAAATTTTATTCAGGTAAACTTCACACTGTAAATTAAAACTTTTCCCAGTGATAAGACAGACGAGCCAATTAAGAACCAATTAAGGCTAAATCTCGATCTCTGTTTCTCAACCTTGGCTGCTTGAAGATGGGTGTACTTCAGTATGTTCTTGGAATAAGTCTTCCATTCCTATATAGTTTTGCACTAGACATTATTTATGAAATTTGCATGTATTTCAGTGACAACAGATGGGAAATTCCTTCTTTATATTCTGTTTAGAAGTAAAGGAACACAAGGAGTGTGTCACTGCTTATGAGGTAGACCAGACAGGAAACACAACCAGATCAAACACCACAAAAAGAACCGTGGTGGCACAGTGGTTAGAATGCAATATTGCAAGCTAATTCTGCCAACTACTAGCAGTTTGAGGAATTGAGTATCACCAGCTCAAGGTTGACTCAGCCTTCCATCCTTCCAAGGTTTGTAAAATGAGGACCCAGATTGTTGGGGCAAATATGCTGACTCTGTAAACCACTTAGAGAAGATTGTAAAGAACTGTGAAGAAGTATATAAGTCTAAGTAGTATTGCTATTGCTATCAGTTAATTCAATTTTATTGCAAAACTACTGTACATTACATTAACAGCATCTTGCAAGTCTGAAAGTAAATCCCTTCCATTAGTCTTCTCTACAGGAGGAGGAACTGCAAGGACTTGTGCAGGCGGTTTTCAAGAATCAGGCATGATTGAATGGGAAAAAGAAATAATGTAGAAATTGTAGGAGGAATGCTATGTTAGTCTATGGTAACCCAAAGTCAGAAAGAATCAGTTGAAAGAACTACATCACTTGTGAGTCATGTTGTAAACATTTGCTTTCTTTGAAATACTAAATATGCTTAGTAAATACAAAGAAGAATTTTTGGTGACTTCAACATAGGTTTTATGTTAGTTAGATGGATTGATTTTATCCTGAGACTTATTTGCACAAGTCCCAGAAGTTCTTTTGCCAAGATTTTTCAGAAGTGGTTTGCATTGTCTCCTTCCAAGGACTGAGAGACAGTGGCTGACCCCAAGACACTTAGCAGCTTTCTGTCTAAGGAGGTAGTAGAACTCAAGCTCTTCTGGTTTCTAGCCTAAAGCCTTACCCACTTCACTAAACCAGCTGTCTTTTTAAAGTACATTAGTCATCTCAAAAATACCTTTTTCAAGAAAATCAAATCCTGGCTTTCTTAAAAATAAGCTTACTTATACTTGAACATATTATAGTTTTAAAACATATTCCAAAGTCTAATTAGAAATCAGCCTCTTTGAAATTTGTTTCCAAGTTGTATGTGAACTTGTGGCTTCAATGTAACATTTTAACTGATACTCTTGTGCTGCAATTCTTACAACATAAGTGCTATTTTGTGTATTTGTACCCCATTTCTTTGTCAATGATAGCTGTTCAAATAATTAGCAGAATACAAAAAAATCAATAAAGATGCAATGAAAACATACAGCATTCTTTGAAAACTCTGCAATGAAATCAAACTGAGTAAGGCATTTGATGAAGTAGACCACTACCTTCTTGGTAAGATAGAAAAATGTGGGTTAAAGCAACAACCCTTTTGGGCACCAAAGATCAGTTCCGGAGAGACAAGTTTTTCTGCAGACTGAAGTGGGTGTGTGCTGCCTGAATCCCATAGATGGGACTTTTCTTGTTTGCATGGCCCAGTTTCTGGCATGCTGTGAACTGGTGCTGGTCCACAGACCGGGGGTTGGAGACTGCCAAAAAAGCCAATGTGATCCCAGGATCCATTAACAGAGGTATAGAAACAAGATCACCTGAAATATTAATACCATTTTATAATGTATTTGGAATATTGCATTCAGTTTTGATTACAATATTTAAAAGATGCTGAAACTCTAGAAAGACTGCAGGAAAGAATAATAAAGATTAGGCTAAAACCTGAAGATGGTTAGACCTAGAACTAAGAAGAAATTTCCTGACAATTAATCAGTGGAATGGCTTGTCTCCAGAAGTTGTAGGTGCTCAAACACAGGAGTTTTTAAAGATTGGACAACTATTTATCTGAAGTGGTATAGGTTTTTCTGCCTGAGCAGGGGTTGGACTAGAAGACCTCCAAAGTCCCTTCCAACCCTGTTGTTCTGTTTTGTTATTAATCCTACTTTCTTTTCACAGCCCCTGAGCATCTGACATTATCCTTTTTTTGGTAGAACACAGGAAAAATGAATCCCCCTTTTAATATGAATTATGTTAATGTATATCCCTTATTGAGAAACCATGAGTTTTCTATAAACATTTATTATGATAAATGCTAGATTAGATATCTAATCTAACATGAATGTCCTTTTTGGTGCTGTTTGTTTGTTTTGACTGTTAAATAGATTCAAATTCAGGTGTCATGAGAGGTTTTCTTCTTCTTCTAGGAACTTCTGTTGTCTTTTTATTTGCTGAGAGGTAATACTCCCTGAAGAGAGGGATATGCCAAATATAGTACTGGAAATTTAACTCACAGATATATACAGAATACAAACTGTAAAAATACACAATTTAGCCAATCCATAAAGCAGGAAAGTGAATGAAGATCCTAGTAAACTTTGCTTTCAATTGAAGGAGAAATAAAGGTGTCCATGAAATAAAGCTCAATTTGCTAAAGGAATGAAATTAATAAAAATGACACATTCAAAACCTGCAATGATTCTAAATGATCTTTTTCTTCCTCTGTGTGTTTATAACAAACACATTTAAGTATATAACAATACATCCATGCATAATAACCAATGCCATAATCCATGTATAAAGCATCATTATTTTTATTTCTTTAGTCAAAATATTTGTATACCTGCCTATCTTATGTAGCATATCACTGAGAAGCTGGGCACCTCACAAGCAAAAAGAGTAAGAAAGAAAAAAATCATTAAGCACATAATCATTTCGAAGTTCAAAATCAACTATTACGTCTGATTCAAATACTGATTCAATATTATAATTTGAATATTACTTAATTGGGAAGATATTTAAGATTTTAAATCTTCATGCAATTAATGATACTTGGGCATGGTTTTCTCTATCATAGTTATTTTCAAATGCTTTAATTTTGAAAATCAAAACTGTTTCACTTATCTCCTATTTTTTATTCTAGCTAGTAAAAATGCTTCTCTGTATAATTATAAAACTATGCAATGTCCTAATACCAAGAATACTACCACCATTATATTCTTAATGCAATTCTTCCCAATTTGGTAGTCTACCCTCTCTTTCATAAACTGAAGGATGTTTCAGTCACTCACATAATTTGCAATTTGATATAGTCTCAATTTGATATGAGAAACATTTTATATTGCAACTGAAAAAAAATTATCATTTATACAATGATGCACAGAGTTAAACTTTGTTTGCAAGTCATAACTGTATATTGTGAAAACCTAGGTAACCCCAAAGAGCTAGGTACATCAGGGGTGGGTTTCAGGGGGGTATGCCCCATTATGCGCGTACCCGTTGGTCAAATTTAGCGTGTCCTCCAGTACCCATTCTTCTGGAGGCTGCGTACAGGAATGGTCCCTCCCATTGTCCACCCCCTTGCTCACTCCCCCCACCTGCCCAGTTTCCACTCGCTTGCCCTGCCTGTCCGCACCAGGCTTGCCCCGCCAATAGGGGGTGGGAAATCCATTCAGAGGGAGGAAAACATATGCATTCTCCACCCCTCCATTGGAAATGAGATGGCTGTCAGAGAGAAGAGGGCAAGTGGGCTTCTGCAGCAGCCGAAGAAGGAACAAGAGGTGAGGATTTGGCTGTTGTGCAATTCCACGGGCATGCACTGCTGTTGTCTCTCTGACAGCTGCCTGTTAAAAAGCCACCCCCTCACAGTGTTTTTCCCTGGGGGGTTCCGCAGAACATCCCAAGACCAATGCCACCACATCTGGCCTCTTTGTGGACAGGTCCTCTGCATAGCCGGCGATGACTCCTGAGGCCATCCGGGAAGACGAGGAATGTGAGGATGGGCTCCAGAGTTATTGCTGGCTCACAGAGCCTCGCCACGGCTCCACACCATGGAAAATATAGGCGCGCATGCGCACCCTGTACAATTACAGCTCGGAGACTTCCTAACAGCAGGAACTTGTTCTTACTCACCAGGGCTTCTGCAGAAGCTTCCCTCCAAAGCCTGAAGCTCTCCGAAGGAGGAAGGTCCAGTTGGGAGAGCAGCTTTGGTCCTACTCCGGGCTTTAATTCTGCGGGGTGTGCGCATGCCTATGCTTTCCAGGGCATGGGGCTACAGCCAGAAGACAAGGACCTGTCCCCAAAGAGGGCAGATGTGGTAGCATCGGTCTTGAGATGTTCCGCAAAGCCCCCCCCCCCAGGGAAAAATATCATTGCCAGGTACTTTTAACCATATATTTTGGTCCTATGAGAGCAGAAAGCTGCAAAAAACCATAAATGCAGACCAGCTGTTGAGTGTTTAAAATGTGATTGAAACACTCAATAAGGTGACCACGGTATGTGTGTGTCTGTGTCTGTGTGTGTCCGTGTGTGTGTGAGTGAAAGAGACAGACCGACAGATACAGACAGACAGACAGACAGACAGAGAAGGAGGGAAGGAGAGAGATGGAGAGATACAGAGAGAGAGAGAGACAGAAAGATTAAGAGAGGAAGAAATAAATAAATAAAAATAAATAAATAGAAAGTGGGAGAGAGAGATGAAAGAAAGAAAGAAAGAAACATGACCACAATTGAGCCCAAAATATTCATTGCTAAGCAAGACCGCTGTTAAGTGAGTTTCACCACATTTTCCAAATTGGCCCTGCCTACCCGGTCACATGACCGCTGGGCCACTCTCACAAAACAGGCCACACCTACAGAATAGGTTCTAAAAAAAATTGAAACCCACCACTGGTGTACATAATACTATATGTGCATCTGGAACTTTTAGCTATACTATCCCCAAAACTCTTGCCTTCTCCCAGCCATTCTACAAGGAGTAGGATTTACCTGCTGTGAAAGAATGTAGACCGAAGAGGAAATTGATAACTCACACAATCCTAGTGTTTTTTGCTTAAACATAGGATTGTATTTTTATGCAGGTCTACATGTAAAGCTGAACAGAGAAAAATTAATTCATTTTCTTATGAGATACATTGAAATCAGTATTATTACTCTGTACCAGTAACCAGAGTCTCCCCTAATTAAGAAAACCACCATAATTGTTACAGAAATATTTGGGTAACTATACTAAAATCTTAAATGAATCTGTAGTTACAGAGACAAAAATTCTGTCATTGATTTATATCTTGCTGGAAATTCCAAGGACAAAATATTTGGTCTTACAAGATGAGCAGCTGAGTGAATTGTACAGTATAATATTTATCACAGCATGCTTCCGAATTTCATCTGATTGCTAAATAAAAATTATACACTTGCTGTACTTTGTCTTCAAGAGAAAATAAGGACACCTGTATGTCAAGGGATAGAATGGACAACTTTAACAGCAGATGCTTATTTAAAGATAAAAGAGTAGTATGTATGTTATTTATTCCCTGTGATAGTGTTCAAACAGAAATTCACGTTTCCACATTCATTGAGGAATTATCTCAAAATAAGCAGGCTAATAAGAAGCTACAGACTTGATTTGATTTCCTGTTCCTGCAGGAAGAGAAATAGCAATGCTATGTATGCATAGAGCCACATGGTAGAAAAACAAATTTATGCTTGATGAAAAATTAGCTATATGATTGTAATGACTAGGCAGGTTAGACTCACTTTCATCCATTGACAGTCAGCCATATCTCAGTTTCAATCCATTTTTCACTACCTAAGACATAGCTTCTGATCTCATATGTAAGAAAATTACCTATATCACCCTCTTTCTACTAGTTTATAAAAAGTTTTCTACTTTTTTATATACGTACAGAAGCTGGTTATTTTGACTAGAAAAGAAGTTGCGATATCTTCCTGAGTCCTTGATTAAAGACAGGAGTCTGCAAGAAACTGGGCAAAAATCCTTAGAAGCAAGCAGTGGCTTTTGATGTAAGAATCCCTTTATATTTATCAGGTGTGTAAATATGTCAATATGTTAGGATTAGAATTTTTAGCTTTCTCTGCATTTCTGTTTAACCTTTAATCTCCCTGATATTTATTTATCTGTGCAAGCTCAGTAATTGTATATTTTTGCAACCTGGAATATTTTTATAGTAAATTATCTCTATGTAAGCAGCAGCATCTTTTGGTTTATCCAAAGTTGTATATTTTATTTATATTTTCCCATAGGCTTTCAGGAGAGGCTGTGGTTTGAAAAGCATTCTTATAGAATAAATGTCATTTGTTTGGCTATTTAAGGCAAAAATAAAATTAAAAAGTCACATTTTTTATAAAGTTTGATCTTATTTATTTTTTGTGAGATTGGGCCTGTTGGCCCAAACAGAATAGTGGGGAAAGGGCTGATTCCTCTCACTACATGACCTAATCTACAAAGCACTTTCATATTTAATGTTTATTTAATATTTTATTTAATATTTAATTCTTTTCCTTTTTAAACTAATGAGAAAAACAAAATAGGCTGCACGAACTTTATCTTCTCGTATGTACAAGTTACAGGTGAGTAATTTGTATATACCAAACCATCAGGCGGAACAAGAATACATAGAGCTCCTCTTCTTGGTGGCAGCCCATTAGATATTGGAACACTGCTATCATGTCACCCCTAGTCCTTATTTTCATTAAATTAGATATACTCAGTAAATGCTCATGTTCTGATGCTGACACATAAGGCATAAGATAAAAGAAATTTGATGCAACACTTAACCTACTGGAATGTGGGACTTGACTTAGTGAAGATGCACAGCAGCAGGTAGTTCTGATTCTTTCACCAATTAAAATACCAGAAGGCAAAATAACCTGAAAGTTAATTTCATTTTAATATACCTAAGTATATTTGAGTGCAATTGCCCTTATCAAATAAGGACAATGATTTATTTCTTCAAAAACATATCAAGCAACATAGTTTTAGATATAATCAAATGGTGCACCTCAATCATAAAGGAAATCTACCCTGGCTGTTCTTTGAAAAAACAGATACTGAAGCTGAAGTTCAATATTTTGGTTATCAAATGAGAAGAGGGGATTTATTGGAAAAGATCCTGATGTGGTGAAAGATTGAAGACAAAAGGAGAAGGGGATGGCAGAGGATGAAATAGTTAGATAGGGTCATTGACACCAGTCATGAGTTTGGACAGACTCAGGAAGAGAGTGGAGAATGGGAGACTTGACATGCTGTGGTCCATGGAGTTGCAAAGAGTTGGACATGACTTAGTGATTGAAGGACAACAATGGCACACCACTGTGGAAGGGGGAAATTGTCGTCCACTTGCATAGGTTAGAATGACTAGATTATCATGCTCAAAGAACTGCTGCTTGCCTTTACAAAAGCACTTGAACATTTCAAAGAACAAATATCTTTTTGAATGAATTCCATTCTTGAATCTTTGGTTGTAATAAAGAAGACACTGACTCAAGAACAAAATAGTAATTATTGTTATCATTATCACCATCATCAACCTTACAACCACTACTTAAGATGAAGTCAAAAGATTTCGCTGTTTGGATTCCCACAAAAAAGCATATTGTTATTTTTTCATACCCTTATTTACTGATTAACAATCAATAAGATCATAGTAAATGATTTAAATGTAATGTATATTCTTAGGACAGATAATGGGAAATTTATCTGCATTAAGATATTCCAGATATAGAAATGAAAGCCACTCAAAATTTCATGCCTTAACATGAAAGCTGGCTGAGTGCCTTTGGGACAGTTTCTCTCAGCCCAACTCATCTCACAAGGTTGTTGTTATCGGGGAAAATAGGAAGAAGTAATATTATTTATGGTCAGATCACCACAACGAATTATTTATAAAAATAGTAAAGACAAAATTTAAAAAATCAAAAGCTGGAAAGCCTTAAAAGTCTTGCAGCTATTTCCCACTGGCCTATAAAAAGAAGTCAAAATACAAAATAATATAATGTGTCAACCAAGAAATTAAAGTAGGATATTCCTGTTAGGAACAGTAGCTGAAAGTTGTGGGAACTTCTCTCACAACATGTGCTATTTACTATGGAATTCACCTCCTTTTGTGCCTGGGACCACCCTGGGGAATCTGCCTGTCAGGTGGAAAAATGTTGCTGAGAATATATTATTTTCACTCCATGGTGCCCAAGAGCAAAAGCAGCATGGGAGAAAGTAAAATAAAAACAACACTACACAGTTCAGTTGCATGAAACAACTTACAAATATCATTTCATCACATTCTGCAGTCTGCATTCACTGTGATATTCAACCCTTAAGGGAACCCTTGGAACCTCAGTACAGTGGAACTTCAAATTGCTGGCTGGGCTTACTGTGTGCAAGAACAGAAAAGAATAGCTTTTAGCACTAAGAACAATATAGAAAATATAGCACAAAGAAAAGTAATGAGAATTCACCATCTAAAAAAGTTGCAAAAAGAATTTGTTGTAAGCAGATATCCAGCATATAAAATAAAAATATTGCACAGGCTGCCTGCAAAATGCAAAACAGCCAATGCTAAAATCTTCATATGCCTGAGAAGTTCTAGAATAATATATAATGTATTCATTTGTTTTGTTTTACACAGAGAAATTCAAACATTCACAGTTAAACACTAGTCTTGTTGCAGCTCCAGAGGAGGTACCTGGTTATCTGGAAATGGATTGAATTTCTTGAACTTGAGGAACTGAACACCTCTTTAGAACTATGAGTTCGGCCATCTGCTCTTTAGATCTATACTTTTCTGGCTTGTTAAACCAGCCTTTGGAAGAGGGTCACCTGAATGGGTACCAGTGATGGTGTGAGTGAAGAGGTGTTTTTTTAATCTATTAAAGACTGTGGTTCAACTCTTCTCAACAATACATTGCTGGATCCCACCATACTGGACAATTTCTGTCCAGTATCTAACTTCCTCTTTCTGAAAAAGATGGTTGATTATGTGTTTAGGTAGCAGTTTCCGAGGACCTTGGAAGAAGCAGACTATCTGGATCCTGCTCAGTTGGGATTCAAGTCTGAGTAGGGGATAGAAATGGCATTAATTGTGCTTTTTGATGACCTCTGGTGAGGGTGGGATGGGGGTTGGGCATCCATCTTTGTCCTACCTGGCCTCCTGGTGGTATTTGACACCATTAACAATATTGATACCATTAGCAATATTGTCAGTTATGTATATTTCTGGACCAGTGTGTTACATCCCTGCTGTCAGATCTGGAAGCCATATTTTACTTTTTGGATTTCAGGCCTGCCACACTTTCTGCTGTGGGAAAATGGATGGATGTGGATGGGATGAATCTTTCTTCATGGCAATGAAGGATTGGACCACATGATAGACTTGTGGGTGGTGGGGGCAGGGCAGGGTCTTGAACTTTAAACTGGCTGGGAAAACCTGGAAGCTTTCAGATTTGGGTTTTCCCAGATGTGCCAACATGACATCTCTAATAAAATGGACTTTGAGAAAACTCAAGCCTCAGAGTTTTCTTTCATGGGGGTATTACTTGGAACCCTGACACCTGCTCTGCATACTGCACTGGTTGCCAGTTTGCCTCTATGTCCAATTCAAGGTGCTGGTTTTGATCTTCAAAGCCTATCTCTAAAGAATAGATGATGGCAATTACGCAGAACTAGTCAATTCTAGGCCAGAGAAGTCAGTTTTAGCACAAGAAATATAAACTGAACTCCACTGTTGAAAAGCTGGAACTCTCAGCTTTAAGCTGAGTTATTGTAGATATTGTTAAAGCTACAGTGAATTGAAGATTTTTATTTTGAAAAAGTATGGATTTTATTATTTCTAAGCTGTGGGTGGTAGAGGTAGGACTAACATTAAGATAGATTTGCAACCTATTTTCTTTATAATGAAGTCTAAGTCGGAAGAGATACAACACATTTTCTAGATATATAAAACAGCAAACTGACAGTTGTGTTGTTACAGACCACAGACTGGGAGAAACAATTGAAATGTATCATGCTGCTAAATAATGCATATTTCAGACAAAAAGAGTGACCTATTGGAAGTTATGAACTAAACTGTGATACTTGACAGTACCATTAGTGTGCAAAAATCTCTAACTTAAAGGCTGCAGGAGTTATTCTGAAAGTACATCACATAGCCAGAAAAAAATACTATGTTGTATAATTTTACAAGAAAGAGAGTGGGAGAAGCAAGATTTGTATCAGGCAGAATATGAATAATCAAAAGCACGATGTTCAGCAATGTACAAAGACAATCCAGTTGGATAAAGTTGGATAAAGTTTATTTTTATTTAAGAGTAAACAACTTTATGGAAAGAAATCTGCAGGAGATATTTTAATATGAAGCACAGAACAATTTAATTACATAATATAAAATATATAATCAGAAATTAACTTCCTGTTAAACATATGTTATTGCCCATTATTTTTAAAAGAATAGCCAAATTACCAGAAAGAGCAAGATGCAAAATATTCTGAATGTTAAATTTAGTGTGATTTCATTTAACAAACTTACCAGTTATGTTGATTTTACTATTCTATTACTGAAAAAAATGCCACTTCTTTAGTGGCATTTTGAATCAGTGGTTAAGATGCTAGCAGGTCGGCTGGAAAACTAGGAGCCCAGGTTTAGTCCACTTTCATATCTTTGTTTTAAATAAACCTCAAATGTACTTTTTTCCCAAAAATGTATCTATAAAATATATTCAGTTTATACCAAAAGGCTGCTCCTATATCTTCTATGCACACGTTGAAACTTGAGTATTCTGCCTTTGATAGTATTTAAATACAACCTTTAGCCCTTCTGCTTACTTAATTCCCCCTGCAAAATGAAATCAATTCAGCTTAAATGCATAGTTAATGTCTATGTCTCATTGATTTCAATAAAAATTAAATATGTCTGGTTTTCCCATACATTCCTAATCTTCTCTCATTTATTTTGCAACACTTCACTAAGGTACACCATTAATCATTTTAGAGAAGTGATCTAAGAATAAAAGAATAAGTCACTAACTGAATTCATGATTGAGTACAGATTTTGTTTGTTTTGTGATCTCCCATCTAAGTACTAATCGTGTCTTGAATATGTCATCAAAGGAGATGATAAATGCTCAAGCCACTTCTACCATTTTTAGATGTGTGTCTGTTTTTACTACAGCCAAAAATAGCTACTACTAAATCTCTCTCCAACCATCTTCTCTGAAATGAACATATGCTGAATGTCAGCAGCTTAATCAAAAAGATAAGTAATGATTTTATCTTGGTTCAACTGCAATGTTTTTATTTAAACTTTGTATGTTTACTTTTCTTCTTTCCAATATATGCATTTTTATATCTAGAGATTTGGCTTTATTTATTTTATAAGGATTTTTTTCATTCAAATTTCTATAGGTTAAAGAAAAATCCCAAATTTTCATTCCATGGAAATCAGTCTCTAAAGAAGAGAAATATTGCAAAGAGATTCAAGGAGTAAAGTTATAAATCTTTCTAAACAGATTTAATCACAAACTGTATTAAAATGATAAAACAAGAAAAGGTTAGCAAATAGGAGAAAAATATTTTATGCAGCTTTCTTTCATAGTTAAAATATATTAGAATCAGTCTTTAGTATTGGTATGTGGGTGTGGCTCAGTGCTGGGTTCCGGATCCCATTGCAACTGGTATGGTGCAACAGGGCCGGGTGTCCACCACATGCATGTGCGCACCATGCACACAGCGTGCACATGTATACTCTAGCTACTCGGCAGAGTGTTGCGCAGGCACCGTATGCTCCATGTGTGAAAGCCCTGACCGGCTCAAATACCAGTAAGGAGGATGGGTGGGCCCTCCGGAGCACCATACCAAAACAGTACCTGGTGCTCCCAGCAGGCACTGGTACGCCTGTACTGGGGCAAACTGGTCATATCCCACCACTGGTTGGATAGCCAGATAGACATATAAAAATGAAGCATGGTTGAAACCAAGGGGCCCTTGGTGCTCTCTCAGCTTGCTTTCTCTTCTTGCAAGAAAGAGTCTTCTTTCAAGAAAGAGTCTTCTTTCTTGCAGATAAAAGTGTGCTAGCATTGATAACATTACCTAGCATGAGTAATGAAATGTCTGCAAGAAAATAAATTTTTTTTCTTCTATCTTTTTTCTTCTCTTGTCTTCCTTCTTTCTGTGTTTGGGATATGTCTGGTTGATGTGTATGACTGTGTGAATGTGCCCACTTTTATTGCCCTATATTTGCTGTATTTTGTGTTTTAACTATCACGTGGGGATTGATTGAGTGAACGAATGAGTGTGTCTGATTCGGAGGGCCTGGCATGGAATGCGGGAGCTATAGGTGTGGGTGGGGGGACCACAGACACGGGAGTGGGTCGGAGCATTACGGTTGTAACGGGGAGGGGCAGATATGGCGGGGACTTTAGGGCTGGCCATTACCGGGGAAGGAGGGATCGCTACGTAATAGAGATCCCTCCTTCCGGCCTTATGAGTCCCACTCCGAGACCAGATGGCGCGAGTAACAAGGACCCTGGTCTCCGGCTGTTGTTGCTAAACGCCAGGTCTGTTGTCCACAAAGCTCCCCTCGTCCGGGACTTAATTTTAGACGAGGGGGCAGACCTGGCGTGTATTACTGAAACCTGGCTGGGCCCGGAGGGAGGAGTCCCCCTCGTAGAAATGTGCCCAGAAGGATTTCAGGTGCTTCATCAGCCGAGAGCTCAGGGAAGGGGTGGGGGTGTGGATATTGTTATTCGGGAGTCTTTTGTTCCTCGTAGGACCCCTGCTCCGGAGCTTGTCGGGTGTGAGTCCCTGCTGCTGAAGTTGGACCTCAAGGGTCAAGTGGGCCTGCTGTTAACGTACCTGCCTCCCAACTGCATTGCAGCAGCCCTCCCCTCGCTCCTCGAGTCGGTAGCCGAGCTGGCAGCTGAGTTCCCCAGGCTTATGGTCCTGGGGGACTTCAACTTGCCTACGCTCGGTGAACACTCTGATGGGGCGCGGGAGTTCATGGCTTCCATGACAGCCATGGGCTTGACCCAGATAATTCGGCGCCCTACCCACTCAGCGGGTCACACGCTCGACCTCGTATTTCTCTCGGAGCAGTGGAGTTGTGATCTTGGTCTGAGGGGTAATGAGATCATACCCCTGTCGTGGTCAGACCACTGCCTACTGAGGCTTGACTTCCGGAGACCAAACCCCCACTGTAGGGAGGAGGAACCGACCAAGTGGTTCCGCCCCAAGCGACTGATGGACCCCTTGAGGTTCCAGACGGAGCTTGGGGTTATTCCTGACACTCTCGCCCACAATCCGGTAGAAACTCTGGTTGCTGCCTGGCACTCGGCAGCATCGGAGTCCCTTGACCGGATTGCGCCACTACGGCCACTCCGAGGTGGTGGATCCCGGAGGCCTCCTTGGTTCACCGAGGAGCTCCGGGAGAGGAAACGCCGAAGGAGACGCCTAGAGCACCTGTGGAGGTCCGATAGATCCAAATCGAACCGAGCACTTTTAACAATCTGCACCAAGGAATACATCAGGGCACTTAGGGCAACAAAAAGAGCATACATTGCCTCCTTGGTTGCGTCCGCCGAGTCCCGTCCAGCCGCCCTGTTTAGGATAACCCGTTCCCTCTTAAATAAGAGGGATACGGGGGACCCCTTGCAGGGTAGGGCTGAAGACTATGCCCAGTTCTTGGCGGACAAAGTTGCTCGGTTTCGGTCGGATCTGGACTCCACCCTTGCAGACCCAGCCGAGGCACGAGTGGACGACTTGGTAGACCAGCGCTGGGTTGAGTTTCAGGGCGTTACCCCCGGGGACGTGGACAAGGCCATGAGGGCTGTGAGTGCCTCCACCTGTGTACTGGACCCGTGTCCCTCCTGGCTGGTAGCTAACAGCAGGGAGGTGACACGGAGCTGGATCCAAGCGGTTATTACCGCCTCGCTTCGAGAGGGGCACTTCCCCGCCGCACTTAAAACGGCGGTGGTGAGACCCCTCCTGAAGAAACCATCTCTGGATCCAGCTGTACTTAACAACTATCGTCCAGTCTCCAACCTCCCCTTTATTGGAAAGGTTGTTGAGAAGGTGGTGGCCTACCAGCTTCAGCGGTCCTTGGAGGAAGCCGATTACCTGGACCCCTTCCAGTCCGGCTTCAGACCTGGTTACAGCACAGAAACCGCTTTGGTCGCATTGACCGATGATCTCTGGAGAGCCAGGGATGGAAGTCATCCCTCCATCTTGGTTCTTCTTGACCTCTCAGCGGCTTTCGATACCATCAACCATGGTATCCTTCTGCGACGACTGCGGGAGGTAGGGGTGGGAGGCACTGTTTTGCAGTGGTTCTCCTCCTACCTCTCGGACAGGTCGCAGTCGTTGTTGGTCGGGGGACAGAGATCGACCATGAGGCCCCTAACATATGGGGTGCCGCAGGGGTCGGTCCTGTCCCCCGTACTATTTAACATCTACATGAAACCGCTGGGCGAGATCATTCGGAGGCACGGGATAAGATACCATCAATATGCGGACGATACACAGCTGTATCTGTCCGCCCCGTGCCAACTCAATGAAGCGGTGGACGTGATGAACCAGGGTCTTGAGGCCGTTAGAGACTGGATGCGGGCTAACAAGCTTGTACTCAACCCAGAAAAGACCGAGTGGCTGTTGTGTTTCCCTCCCAACAATTTGGCTAGCATTCCATCACTCAGGCTGGGGGGTCAAATTTTACACCCCTCAGACAGGGTTCGCAACTTGGGAGTCCTCCTGGATCCACAGCTGACCTTTGATCACCACCTGTCGGCTGTGACCAGGGGGGCATTCGCCCAGGTTCGCCTGGTGTGCCAGTTGCGACCCTACCTGAATCGGGAGGCACTCACAACAGTCACTCGCGCCCTCGTGACCTCTAGGCTGGAATACTGCAACGTGCTCTACATGGGGCTGCCCTTGAAGAGCATCCGGCGACTCCAGCTAGTCCAGAATGCGGCCGCGCGAGTGATTGTGGGTGCACCTCGGTTCACCCACATAACACCTATCCTCCGCGAGCTGCACTGGCTACCTGTTGATCTCCGTGTGCACTTCAAGGTGCTTCTTACCACCTATAAAGCCCTCCATGGTAGTGGATCTGGGTACTTGGGAGACCGCCTCCTGCCGATTACCTCCTCGAGACCGATTAGATCTCATAGATTAGGCCTCCTCCGAGTGCCATCTGCCAGCCAGTGCCGGCTGGCCACTACGCGGAGGAGAGCCTTTTCAGTGGTAGCTCCGACCCTCTGGAACGAGCTCCCCGTGGGGATCCGTACCCTCACCACCCTTCAGACCTTCCGCGCAGCCCTCAAGAACTGGCTATCCTGCCAGGCCTGGGGGTAGAGATTGATCTGCCCCACCCGAATGTTGGATGAATGTTGTTCACTTTTTAATTATATGTAATGTTATATGTTATTGTCTGTATCCCCCTTCCTATGAGTTGTTAGCCGCCCTGAGTCCCCTCAGGGAAAAGGGCGGCCTATAAATAAACCTAACAACAACAACAACAACAACATAAGCAAGCTCTGACACCACCAAGAATTAGACTTAGAATAACTTTATTGTTACTTTGAATGTACACTAATCGACATACATTAAAATGAAATTTCATTGCAAACAGCTCTCAAAGGGTCTCCACCTACAATATGCACTAAACATGACAAATAGATAAACAAATACAAAATTATGAATATACTCACATATATGACACAGAGAAACAACAGTGTAGTTCCAATGTATACATGTTCATGGGGAGAAAAACGAATATTGCAAGTTTACCAGACAGATGCATAGGGGACAAAGCTGTTACAGAATCTTGTAATCCTGTTAGAATAAAACCTACTCCCAGAGGGGAGCACCAGAAACAGACCATGAAGTGGGTGTGTAGGATCTCTAACAATGCTTTGAGCTCTAAGTGTGTGGTCTTATAAGCAGTATCCCGAATAAAAGGAAGCAAACTTCCTATAATCTTCTTGGCTGTCCTTACCACTGTCTGAATGAACTTTCTATCTGAGGCACTGCAGCCACCAAACCAAACAGTGATGCGGTTTATTAAAATGCTCTCAATCGTGCCTCTGTAAAAAGTGGCCAGGACAGAAGGAGAAAGATGTGCTCTCCTCATCTGATGCATGAAATGCAGACACTGGTTTGCACTTGTGTACCTCTCATTTCAACTCTGCACTACAAATATTCTCCTTTATGGTTGAAACTACCTCACTGCAATTTGAAAAGGCAGCCCTGAAACAATTAGTACTGCTGCTGCCAGACAGAAACAGGCCTCTTTTCCAAAACCAATTTCAACTTAATTACCCACTTCATGAAAAGAATGTAGGAGTTATTACTCTCCTGGTTCTTCCAAGAAACCAAGTGAGTGCTCAATTCTTCCAACTAGTAGGTGAAGTGTTAATACCACTTTATAAGGCCTTAGTAAGGCCATACTTGGAATACTGCATTCAGTTTTGGTCGCCACAATGTAGAAAAGATGTGGAGACTCTAGAAAGAGTGCAGAGAAGAGCAACAAAGATGATTAGGGACTAAAACATATGAAGAACGGTTGCAGGAACTGGGTATGTCTAGTTTAATGAAAAGAAGGACTAGGGGAGACATGATAGCAGCCTTCCAATATCTCAGGGATTGCCACAAAGAAGACTATTCTCCAAGGCACCTGAGGGCAGAACAAGAAGCAATGGAGAAATTTCCTTACAGTTAGAACAATTAATCAGTGGAACAGCTTGCCTCCAGAAGTTGTGAATGCCCCAACACTGGAAGTCTTTAAGAAGATGTTGGATAGTCATTTGTCTGAAATGGTATAGGGTTTCCTGCCTAGGCAGGGGGTTGGACTAGAAGACCTCCAAAGTCCCTTCCAACTCTGCTATTGTATTTTCCTTCCTTTATACAATTAATTCATATATTTCTGTTAGATTTGTTCTCAGTGAAACTTCTGAAGAGTGTTTTAAAATTTATTAATATCTTCATATCCCACTGAAACTTTTAACAGAAACAGGTTGTGTTGTGTAGAATGAAAGACTGGCAAGCAGACTGTTTCTTCAAATCTCTTTGAAGTATTAAGTAGGAAAAAAAAGACCCAAGAGAAACCTACAGCCAATTTTTCTCAATTACTTTCATCAAATATTCATGTTATTTTATTGATTTATATAGCTGCCCATCGTGCAATCACCACTCTGGGGAGTGATCACAGGACTGAGTAGCGATCATAGGAATATAAAGCAAGAAAATAAAAATAATGAATTATTGTCTAAATAATGATACAATAAAAATAGAATATCTATATATCTATATCTATGAGGATAGTCAACTCAATCACATAATCATAGTAGCAACTCTGAATCCACTATATTATGGAATCAGGCAGAAGAGAGTCTCTAACTGGACCTATCCTCATCTCTGACTGTGTCTTTAAACTTCTGAATATTTATTGATAAATATCTAAGGGATATTTAAGGAATCCACTATATTATGGAATCAGGCAGAAGAGAGTCTCTAACTGGACCTATCCTCATCTCTGACTGTGTCTTTAAACTTCTGAATATTTATTGATAAATATCTAAGGGAGTGGAGGAATGGAAGCATACAGGAAAGGAAAGAAAGGTTTCTCAAATATTTGTAGCAAGATAATTGGCTGAATTAGTTTGAAGCATGTATAGTCAAATATTTGTCTCCCACTATGGCAATCCCTATGTAAAACTATAAACAAACATGAAGGCAACACAATGCTGTCTGATGCTAGAAAAACATAATAAATATGAGTAGTATCCATCGATGACATTGTTACTCTTTTTAATCTTTTAGTCATGTTTGACTCTTGGTCACTTTATAGACAATTGCTCTCTATGAAATCAATAACATCTTCTGATTATCTTTTACAGTATTTTCCCAAGTATTGATGTCAAGCTGATTGGCCTCTAACTTCCTGGATTCATTTTTTCCCCTTTTTGTAAGCTAGAAACACAGCAGCTCTTTTTCTGTATTTACCTTGTGCTACCTGGGGTTTTCTTTTTTTCTTTTTAATTACATTCAGTGGTTCTGAAATTACATCTGCCAGTTCCTTCCAATCCTGGAATATAAACTATCTAACCCAGGTGATTTGTAATCATATAAGTATATGTCATCCATATTCTGAAAATTCTGCCAGACCTTCCCAGTGGGTTGTGATTCAATACATTTTGATTTAAATAAACATTGGTAAACAAACTCTTTACCATATGAAAATGGTAAAGTTGGGCAACTTCCCTCTCTTCCCCTTTTATTACAGGGTCCAAGTCCTAGCTAGCCCACCTAAAGGCTTCCCAGCACCATTCTTCTCTGAACACCAATGCATTCTATATGGTATAGCTGTCTCTTCCACTGAGTATCAGATTCAGCAAAGATGCGTAGGAAGGAAGAAGAAAGCTACCTAACTAGCAACATCCCTAAATCAATCCTGACAGCACTGGTGATTGGATTGTCAGAAACTGACAATTCATTCCCCAGCTTCATTTTGGTTTCCTTGACCATACGGTTCAACTACAATTTGCTTCTTAATGTTTTTAGCATGAACATTTACCTTGCATGTTGTGATGATTTTAAATTGAACTTGGTCATAAAGCTTACAATCTTCCCCTTCTTTTTGAGTGATTGGTGCTTAACTCGGATAATCGTATTAATGGATTGTCCATGAAATCTAACTCATATTATTCAGTCACTGATTGCATTCTTGCCAAGCACTGTCCTTGCTATATGCTTTTATCTATGAAAGTAATACTGTCTTTGCTTTTCATGTTTAGAGCAGTAAATAGTGTGATATCCTGACCAAATCATTCAATTCCAGTCCATCTCAATTACCTGTTGTCTAAAATGCCAATATAAATTTGTTTCATTTCATTTTTCACTGTGTTAGTTTTCCAATGTTAATGCTGAGTCATACGCAATAAAACAGCAGATAACATAGATAACACTAAATATTTTAATATAATTTTGATATATTTAAGGGAATGAGGCATATTTATATTTAATATGCAGATTTTGAGAAATCCAAGTAATGAAGAAAAGGCTGATTACTTATCAAGAACACACAATCAGATGAAATGTAGCTCTCCACTGCATTAGAAGAAATTCTCCATTTATTTTAGCTGTTGCGATTGTATCTTAATATACACTAAGTATAAGTATACACAAGAGCCCATATATTTTAGCATTAAATAACAATTCTTCAATTTAAGAAGCTCATCAGAATAACTAATTCTATCATTATTTTTCTGCCATCAAGTTCTTAGCTTCATTTTCATATTATACTGTACATTCTGCACAAACAAGTTTTCATGAATATTAACATGCATTTGTATGCATTTCCAATTTGTGTATTTTAATGTATTTTCACACTTTAATCAATGTTTCTCAAAGAAAAATATGTGTATCTCTTTTAAGATATATTTTAAAATATATTTATATAAAAATTCTGTTATAAGTATAATTCATTCATATCTCATAGAATACAGATCCAATTGTGGTATTACTACCGAATTCCTCCTGAAAAAACTACTAGTGCTGAAGCAATGTTTAAAGAGCACATAAAATATTAGAGCCTCATATCTACCTCAATATATCAAGAATTTCTGTCAATACATATTTACTAGAATTGTTTATTGAAGAGCTTAATCTTTATCTTATATCTCTTAAGATAACGAACTCTGCAAAACCTACCCAGTTCTATAGCCTCTGAGTCTGTTATGTGTAATGAGAAGAACTTTTCTGACATGTCCCATGATAGCTTATGCTCACACTGCACAATTTAAAAGTAAATTTAAAAGTAAAGAGAATATTTGGAGCCGAGGTGGCACAGTGGTTAGAGTGCAGTACTGCAGCCACTTCAGCTGACTGCTAAGCTGCAGTTCGGTGGTTCAAATCTCACCGGCTCAAGGTTGACTCAGCCTTCCATCCTTCCGAGGTGGGTAAAATGAGGACCTAGACTGTGGGGGCAATATGCTGACTCTGTAAACCACTTAAAGAGGGCTGAAAGCCCTATGAAGCGGTATGTAAGTCTAACTGCTATTGCTATTGCTACCAAAGAACCAAAGAGAGGTTAAAGACTTAATCCAAGGCATAAGTAATGAAGTAGAAAATATGATACAAAAAGAAAAAATGGGACATAATAAACATGTAGAAATTCCACCATATGTAAACAGCCCTTCTGAATCTACATCTGCCAAGTTGGCTTTCTTAAATTTATTTTTGTTATAACCTAACCTTAATTCTAGGTCAGTTTCCAACTCCGTAAGATTTCTCCCTTTATTTTGCCAAATCATTAAAGGCAGCATGAAACGATTTAGTTGCCCTTTCTAAATAAGGAAAGCTACAAACAAAAATAATGCTGCATACCCTGCCATTTTATCATCAAATTACTGTAGAATTTATACACTGATTAGTTGCATTTAGCTGCAATGGTGCTCTCTTTTCTTCCAGAAAGAGGTAAAATGTATTAGAAAGGTGCATGATGATGTGGGATGTATTGAATATTAGGACTTCATGATGCAGCAATTTTATCTTGTCTGGATTCAGATGTTATGCATAGTTCAGCCAAGTTGATACTTAAATGGAAGATTGCCAAATTGTAAACTAGATTTTTTTATAACTATATACTGGAAGAAACAATGACAAATCATTTTCATATTGCTGCCAAGTCACCCAGACATATCCATGACATTACCAAGAATCAAACTTGCCTTGAGGGAGATTTTACTTTTATATCTATTTTACGTCTTCAGATAATGTTGGATAAATAGCCTTGAAATGGTGATGAGCACCACCCTCTATAGTCTGCAACAATTACTGGTAGCAGAGTAAAATCCACAGAGACTCCTTTATCTTTTGAGTTCTATTCACTTGTCTTCTCCCAAAATTGTGAAACAAGCTTACAAGAAGGAGAGTCAAAAGTGAATCACTTAGCTCCTATTTTCAGGTGAGTCCATTTGATTATATCATACTGGCCCTATGTCTCAAACTTAGAAATATTGCACAATTTCAATTCTCTTCTATGCAACATTTAGTGCACCATTTGTCCTGTCTTAAAATTAATGCAATTTTAAAATGTATATCAAAAACCAATATGAACTGTTTCACAAAACTGATTCTTTCTGGCAAACAAAGTCTGTGTGCCGTAATACTTAATAACAGTCCCAGTAGAAAAATAAAATAAAGCTTTAGAAAAGACTGTAGTTTATGGTCAATTTAATTAATATAAATGTTCTACTTGGATCATTTGGCACAGTAATGCTTTGTAATAAAGCTGCCACTGACAAATACTTCTTTATTGTTTACTTTACAGCTTTATACTCCACCCCCACAACCAGGAAACCAATCATCTCTAGAGTTAAGCACCTCCTGAAAAGAATGAATGTCAATGCAATGCAATTGGCTCAGTTTTGATTTTATAGTTTCACTACTCTTCTTATTCTCCAGTGCCAGCATCTTATTTCTAACATTCGATCAAAAAAGCTAGAACAAACAGCAACAAACCATTGTAACTGACATTCAGGGAACCCCATTAATATAATTCAACAACCATATTCCTGAAAAAAATACAGTTAGCATATTTTCATGATGTAGATATGAGGAGGTGGATTTTTAAACTTTCAAGAACACTACTACAGGTAATTCTTGGTTAACTACCACTCATTCACAATTTTCAAAATTATGATAGCACTAAAAGAGTGGTGTTTATGATATATCCTCAAAGGTCTAGTCTACCCCACCCCCACAGTAAAGTGATCATCATCCAGGTGTTGTGGCCCACCAGCAGCCAGCGGAGCTGGTGGCAGATTCGGACAATGAGGAGGTTGGGGAGGAACATCGGCCAGTCCTGGAGTCAGAGCACTCTAATGAGTGCTCTGCATCGGAAGCATAGATGGGGCCAGGACCATCAGACACTTATCAGCTGTCTTTGGAGTCGGAGATCAGTGGGGCAGAAAAACAGCTGGAGCCTGTTCCTGATGTGCGCATGCACAGCACTGCTAGAAGAAGGGAGTAGTTAAGAAACAAAGGCCAACTCAGGTGTAAAGGCACAGGTGGAAAGTGAATGGCCCCTCCCATAGGGAATAAAGAGGAGCGAAAGAAGGGTGGAGTTTGCAGGAATAATTGTTTGCTTAATTAGTGTGAAGATTTGTTCGTGATTCTCAGAGACTCCTTGCCAAGTATTTTCTGGTACTGCATTGCATTTGGGAGATATCTGATACTTGGCAGCTCTCCAAGCCTGATAAGGTCTGTGGTTGTAAATTCACTCTTAAAACACTGTTTGTCGGGACTTTGCTGGATGTGAATGAGAAGAATTCTCATTAGCTTAAGAAAAAGGGGTTTGGCAGGACAAGAAGTCTGCTTTGTGATTTTGTAAAGCCTATGTCTGAACACCAGGCTCATAGCAACTGATTCACACAAGAGTAAAAAGCAATTGTTTATTTATCTGCGCATGTGCAAAGGAAGATGTCTGCCGAGCTCACCGCTACGGCGCTGATCTAGAAAAAACAGCTGAGGAAGAGCCGAAACTGAGCTCAGAAATTGAGCCAAGGAGAGGCTAAGCGACAAGCATTTTACAAGGGTGCTGGTGCCGGCAGTGAAAGAGAGAAATATTCCTCTCCAAGGCTGCCATTTGTTAGGGACGCTGACACCGCTTGGAAGACGCAGCAGCCCAGCTGTTTCTGGGAGAACTTCGAGCCTCAAGCCTTGCTGAGCCTTGCCAACGCCCCTTTGTGGACGCCGGTGCTCAGCTGCTTAGAGGACACCGCGACCCAGCTGCTCTGCTTCAGGGGAGCCCTGATACTGCTGTGGCCACCGGAAGAGCCTTGAGCCTTGCCGATGCCGGTTTGTGAATGCCGCGGCCCAGCTGCTTTGCTCTAGGGGAGTCCTGTCTTTGCTGTGGCTGCTTGGAGAGCCTTGATCCTGCTATGATTGCCGTGTTGCTGCCCTGACTTTCCTGCGACTGTTGTTGTGTTGTTTGGCTGACACGACCATCGCTGTCCTGCCAACTGACTTGCTAGCCTCACCGACGTTGCTGGGAGAACGCCGCAGCTGTGAAAAACGCCATCTGTGCAAACACTGCAGTATCAGCTGTTCGGGGGACTGTTTTGGGGAAGCCCCGACCCTCCTACTGCTGCCCGACTGCTACAACCGCTATGGTGCTGTTGCTGGGTTAGGGCTAGAGTCAGGGTTAGGGCTAGGTTTAGGGTTAGGGTTAGGGCTAGGTTTAGAGTCAGGGTTAGAGTTAGAGTTAGGGCTAGGGTTAGAGCAGGGTTAGGCTTAAGTCTAGTGCTAGGGTCAGGATTAGGGTTAGGGCTAAGGTCATGGATAGGGTTAGGCTAGTGTTAGGGTTAGGGTGGGGTTGCTAGCCCGATGGCCCGCTGACCTGCTGATGCCGCTTTGAGAATGCGGCGGCTCAGCTCTTGAGAGGGGTGCCCCCCTTCCACCACCCCCTGCCATCATGGATGCAGTCCCTTCAGTTTGGTTTTGGACTGCCTGGGGATGTTTTCCGACTGCTGCAATCCCGTTGATGACCATGCCTGGCCTTCCGGCTCTCGCTGTTGCAGCCATTGCCACCTACGGCCTTTTTGCCTTCCGACCAGCCCTATACCTGCCTTCGTCCTCCGGACCACCAGCTTGGGGTGAGCTGGGACTTTTAAACCCATTTCCGGCGCCACTGAGAGTCCCGTTCATCATCCTGCATACTATTCTGCGCTTTAATCTCTGCAGAAATAGAAAGCAGGGGATGAAGAGGATGTGGACAGGGAGCTTGTTGTCGCACCTCCCTCCAACCGACATTAACTTTCCAACCATTGTCAGACTTTTAGACCTTGCCCTCCCTGCTGGACTTCACAGGAGAGAGGAGTAGGAACATTAGACTTCCTCATGCACTTTAGTACAAGCTTTGCACGAACTTTTTGCACAGTTGCGCAATTTTTAACTTGTATGGGGAGTGCATGTGATATGTGTGTGATGGAATGAATGAGCCCACTTTTTTATCAACCTATTATTGTTGTAGTCTGTGTTTTTAATTATTACGTGGGGATTGCTTGGGTGAATGTATGTGTCTGTTTGAGAGGACTGGGTCTACAACCTGGTGCCTCCTTTAATGAGTGCTACTGCAGAAGTGTTAGGGGTCCAGGTTCAATCCCAGTATTAGAATGGCTGACTTAAATGGCCTGCCGGAGAGAGTGGCGGCGATGGGGGGGGGAATTAGGACTACGGACACGGGAGTGGGCCGGAACATTACGGTCATGACGGGGAGGGGCAGGTATGGTGGGAACTTTAGGGCTAGACATTACTGGGGAAGGAGGGTCCGCTACGTCACAGCGATCCCTCCTTCCGGCCCTACTAGTTCCACTCCAAGGCCAGATGGTGAGAGTTGTCAGGGCCCTGGTCTCAGGCTGCTATTGCTAAATGCCAGATCTGTGGTTCACAAGGCTCCCCTCGTCCGGGACCTAATATTAGATGAGGGGGCAGACTTGGCATGTATTACTGAAACCTGGCTGGACCTGGAGGGAGGAGTCCCCTTCACTGAAATGTGCCCAGAAGGATTTCAGGTGCTTCATCAGCCGCGACCTCAGAGAAGGGGTGGGGGAGTGGCTATCATCATCCGAAGGTCTTTAGTTCCTCGTAGGATCCCTGCTTCGGAGCTTGTCGGGTGTGAGTCCTTGCTAGTGAAGTTGGACCTTGAGGGTCAAGTGGGCTTGTTGTTAACGTACCTATCTCGTGGCAATACAGGTGGCGAAATGTGCACATTTTGCCACTATTATTGCATCCGCTCAATCGTGCCCAGCCGCCTTGTTTAGAATAACCCACTCCCTCTTGAAAGGGAGGGATGCGGATGACCCTTTGCAAAGTAGAGCTGAGGAATTTGTTCAGTTTCTAGCAGATAAAGTTGCTCGGATTCGGACAGACCTGGACTCCAATTGCTCAGTGCCAGCCGAGGTACCGGGGGAAGGTCTTGAGCAGAGTTTATGGAAGTGGACAGGGCCATGGGAGCAGTGAGTGCCTCCACTTGTATACTGGACCCGTGCCCCTCCTGGCTGGCCTCGGCCAGCAGGGAGGTGACACGGGGCTGGATCCAGACAATAGTTAACACCTCTCTCTAGGAGGGTTCCCTCCCGCTCCTCCTAAAGGAAGCAGTGGTGAGACCCCACCTGAAAAAACCGTCTCTGGATCCAGCCATTTTGAATAACTATCGTCCAGTCTCCAACCTCCCGTTTGTAGGGAAGATTGTTGAGAAAGTGGTGGCCTTTCAACTCCGGCGGTCCCTGGAGGAAACCGATTATCTGGATTCCTTTCAGTCTGGATTCAGGCTTGGCTACAACACGGAAACTGCTTTGGTCGCGTTGATCGATGATCTCTGGAGAGATAGGGATAGGGGCCATGTCTCTATCCTAGTGCTCCTTGACCTCTCAGCGGCCTTCAATACCATCGACCATGGTATCCTTCTGCAATGGTTGCGGGAGGTGGGAGTGGAAGGCACCGTCCTTCGGTGGTTCTCCTCCTACCTCTTGAACAGGTCGCAGTCGGTGTTGGTCGGAGGGCAGAGATCGACCCCTAGGCCCCTCAAGTATGGGGTGCCGCAGGGTTCAGTCCTGTCCCCCCTCCTATTTAACATCTACATGAAGCCGCTGGGTGAGATCATATGTCGGCATGGGATTAAATACCACCAATACGCGGACGATACACAGTTGTATCTGTCCGCTCCGTGCCAACTCAGTAAAGTGGTTGAAGTGATGTGCCAGTGCCTGGAGGCTGTCAGAGTCTGGATGGGAATGAACAAGCTTGCACTCAATCCCGACAAGACCGAGTGGCTATTGATGCTCCCTCCCAAAGATTGGCTACTTACTCCATCTCTCAGGATGGGGGGTGAAATTATACGCCCCTCAGACAGGGTTCGCAATTTGGGAGTCCTCCTGGACCCACAGCTGACTTTAGAACACCATTTGTCGGCTGTGACCAGGGGGAACTTTGCCCAGGTCCGCCTGGTGCACCAACTGCGACCCTACCTGGACCGGGAGGCCCTCCGAATAGTCACTCATGCCCTCGTGCCCTCAAGACTGGACTACTGTAACACGCTCTACATGGGGCTGCCCTTGAAGAGTATTCAGAGACTTCAGCTTGTACAGCTGCGCAAGCGATTGTGGGTGCACTTCAGTACAACCACGTCACACCTATCCTTCATGAGCTGCACTGGCTGCCCGTTGGTCTCCAGACGCACTTCAAGGTGCTAGTCGTTTCTTTTAAAGCCCTACATGGTATTGGACCTGGGTACTTCAGAGACCGCCTCCTGCCAATTACCTCCCATAGACTTATTAGATCCCACGGACTAGGCCTCCTCTGAATTCCATCTGCCGGCCAATGTTGATTGGCAACTCCCCGGGGGAGGGCCTTCTCTGTGGCTGCTCTGGCCCTCTGGAACGATCTCCCTTTTGAGATCCGGACCCTCACTTCCCTTCCGGCTTTCTGCAAAGCAATTAAGACCTGGCTGTTCCGGCAGGCCTGGGGCTGCTGAATCTTTCAGCCCCATTCGAAGCGTATGACTGTTGTTGCTTTTAAAATGTGTATGTGTATGTCTTCTTATTTATTTTTTTTATTTTGTACCCCCTTCCCTTTTGATTTTTAGCCACCCTGAGTCTCTCGGGAATAGGGCGGCATACAAACTGAATCAATCAATCAATCAATCGTCAGTGGGGAAGCCTACAAGAAGGCTACACAGACACAGGCACACAGACATTCACACATATCATTAAGTAATGAAGTTAAAGACAAAAGCTATTTTATTATATTGCTATAGTTTGATGTGGATCACAGTGGTTCTTTTTTATCATTTTATTTTATATTCAACTTTGAACAAAATGTTAAATAATTTTATGCTTGTATCACTCATATATTTGCAAATAATATGGTGGAATTTTCTTTTTTTAATTTCAATGTTAATTTTTTAAAAAATAATATTTTTCAATAATTCTAATTATATTATATAAACATTACTGCATTTAAATCTGCATTGAAATAATATAATGCATAATAATTTATAACCTTACAATAAAACAGCTTGGTACACACATTACACCCTTTTAGACATGTGATATAACACATATATTCCAAAGTGGTGGAGTTTACCATAGAACAGTGATAGCTAAGCTTGCAGAAACTCATATTTTTAATGGCAATCTCGAGAAAACTTTTTTAAAAACCTGTTGAGAATTCAATTAAACATCATTAAAATACATTGAATATTTGGTAAAGAATTTAATTTTCATTTACTTTCCAATGCTGTCCAGGCCTGCCATGCAACATATTATAATCTTTCACTTGCAATTTTGTTCAGCCTTCTTTTATATTGCTATAAAAGCAATATTTTCCCTTTCTTTGCAAGTTGTATTGATTATTTAGGCACAATTACAATCTCTATTCTATTTATTGTGGAACAGGTAACATAATAGCTGATGCATTTATGATTAGGCATTTACTTTTTTCAATTAAAATTAATTTTAAAATTATTTATCTACTAGCTGTACCCGGCTACGGGTTTCCTGTGTCCCAGTCTGGTTAAATGGAAAAGAAAGAAAACAGAAAGAGAAAGTTTCTAATATGTTTAATTTCACAATGCTTGTGGGTATACAATATTTTTTGTTGTTCCATTGTCTGTGCAGATATAAAGATTGTCTGGTTTGCCAACTGATAGAACACGCAACATATAATTGTCCATGTGAGAAACAATTTTCAATTGCTGGAAAGACGTTGGACTGGACACATTTACCAACAAAATGCAAAGAAAGAAATATTCCCAGGGTGGTTCCCTCTGGGCAGGGTCATGCAATTGCCAGCAGTGGCAAAGTAAGGGTCTTGCCCACCTGGCGGGCCCTGCCACTCGCTGCACCAGCTACGGCTCCTCCGGCAGAGGCAGCCCCCGCATGGAAGTGAGCCACAGCGGCCCCTGCAAGATCTGCCATGGAGGATGCTTCTGCAGGTCCTGGCAACCTCCATGCTTCCCGTGACGGGCAGCCTCTGGAACGATAGGCTGGATGGGGCCCCTCCAGATATGGGGGGGGCAGCATGGGAGGGAGGCTGGGGGTATTCCCCATGGGTATAGTGGGACAGCAGGTGGGTGTTGCCATTGATCAGGCCACGGGGCTGCTGGGCCGGGTGAGGCTGGTTGGGAGAGACAGCGCCGGGGTTGTTGGCCTCATGGAAGTTGTTGAGCATCTCCTCAGAGGAGCTGCACTCAGGCTCCCCCAAGTCGGTACTCCCGGGAGAGCGAGACGTCCAGGATTTTGGAGAAGTCGGAGGTGCCCCGGGAGGGCAGTAGGAGACCGAGATGGAGGCTGTGGCGGAGGCCGGGGCAGGCGACGTCGACTGGGCCAGCAGGCCAGGCTGGAAGTCCTCCAAGCAGGGAAGCGCTGCTGCTGCTGACCCGCCGAGGCAGCATTGTGGGCTGCACCATCTTCTTCCTCTTCTGCGCCTCTGACACTGAGTCAGGCTGTTGCTGCTGTGTCTGCTGCTGCATTGGAGCAGGCAGGAGGAAGGCCTGATGCCACCACCAATGACGACGCAACACCCTCAGGCACCGGCCCAGCCGGGCTGAGGAGAGGAGGAAGTGGCCACCGCACCCATCCAGCTTCCCTCCACGGTGGCAGCGAGAGGCGGCCAGCATCCCTGAGGAGCAGGAGGAGGAGGAGGGAGCCACCCCTGGCAATTCGGACGTGAGGCAGTCCCCACCGACCGTGGCCCCATCCAGAGATGATGATGACGTTGCAGCCGCTGCCTCATGTGGCACCCAGCGGCCGCACCAGCCTTACTGCACCTCAGGCTGACACCGCCGCTGCCACCCCATCAGAGCCATCTTGGCGAGGTCATAAATGGCTCACTGTGAGGGGGGTGGAGAGCATGTGCTTGCCGGCCGGGCTGAGGAAACACTCCACCTCCACCTCATCTGGAGCTCTACTGGGCTGGAGGATGCCTGCTTAAGGGTGGAGGGAGGCGGCCTAGGAATGGCGCAGACGCCACCCCACCACAGACAGCAAAGACCCGGCAGGTGGGGAGGGGAGAGAGCAGAGTGGGAGGCCGAAGGGCTTTGTTTCCCCTTGGCGGAAATGGGCGAATCTTGTCGGAGGAGGGGCGGAAAGGGGAAAGAGTGTGGACGCAGTGCAGCAACACATATAAAGGGACCATCTGGACAAAGCTGGAGAGGCCAAACTGTTCCAAATAGTTTCACCAGCAAATGCGCGCTCAACAAAAGCACCCCGATGAAACCGCGGCAAGAAAACCGTGAGGTCAAAATTGCGCCGATGAATGTATGCAGACGCGTGCCAACAACAGCACGCCGACAAAAGCATGCCTTTAACAAACAACTAATAACAACCTAATAACCCTAATCCTAACCCTAACCCTAACTCTAAACCTAACCCTAACCCTAACTCTAAACCTAACCCTAAACCTAAACCTAATCCTAAACCTAACTCTGAACCTAACCCTTACCTTATCTTAAATCACGCTTTTGTGGGCGCGGTTTTGTCAGCGCGTTGTTGTGGGCACTTTTATGATACCATGGTTTTGTCGGCGCGCTTTTTTTTGGCGCGCTTTTTTCGTGTGCGCATTTGTCGGGTCATATACTATACTCATGAAATGAACACTATAGTAAACAACACAGCTCAATTGCAAACAATGTCATATGAAATAATTAAATCAAAATGAAAATAAATCAAAATCTATAAAAATTCAATATAACAATGCAATTGAAAACATTGAAATGAAATTGTGAAATATTTAGTATACTGTGTGTGCTTTTACGTCCAACAGATGGCGCTGGTTTTCAAAAAAGCATGTTTTTACCTGTCACAGGTGTGACATCTGTATAATATAGGTATACAAAAACACGGGCGTATTCGAATGCAATGTTGTGTCAAAATTTCAAAGCAATCGGTGAAGAACTTTCGGAGACTTAAGAGTTTGAACAAACAAACATTTACATTTTATTTATATAGATTACACACACACTATATTTGTGTATATGTGTATATATACATCTATGTATGTATGCATGAATAAAATAATTTATTTCAATTATGTAATAAAATATGTAATTTAAAAGAATAAATACTAATAATAATTCATTGTGTTGCCAAAGGGAAAATAGGAAATGAAAGCATTGTGCATATAATTCACTTTTATAAAAATGTGGGATAAACATTTAATTAATAAAAATAAAGTATGAATGTGCTGCTGAAATGGTAAAAATGATATAGTATGTTTGAGAAAATGTGAAGAACTGAACACTGTTAGAAATAAATACCTTGAAAAAATGCAGTTATTTAAGTATGCATTTACCTGCAAGAACAATTCTTGTCAATGCTCAAAATAGTGAATTTTCCGCCTCAAAAATATCCAATCTACTACATGTGATTATTAAAACACATAAAACAAACAAAAAGTGCCTATAATTACTATTGTAAAATTCTATTGGTGCTTATTCAATTTGATATCCAAACTTAGGGACTGAATGGAATAAAGTATTAGACTTTCCTGTTTTGCCTAGACAATGAGAAAAAAATGCTAACATCACTACAAAAACTTCAGCAAAACAAATTATCTTATTCAACATTATGTAGTATTTTGGACTTAGTGGACCACATCATGCTTATATTAGGAGTCTTGGTGACACAATAATTAAAATGCAGTATTTCAGGCTAATTCTGCCTACAATCTGGAGTTCAATCCTGATTGACTCAAGCTTGACTCAGCCTTCCAAGACTTCTGAGGTTGATAAAATGAGGACCCAGATTGTTGGGGACAATATGCTGACATTGTAAAGCTGTCAGAGAGTGCTGAAAAGCACTTTCAAGTGGTATATAAGTCAAAGTGTTATTGCTAAGTGCTATTGAAAAGGCTTGCATAAATTACCATGTCTTTAGAGATGTAATGAGATTGATTCACTTAAACGTATGTCTATATTGGGTTGTCTAAATGTTCCGTTTATGGAGGAATTTTTACACATAGTAATATAATTTCGAGGTATAATTTAATATGTTCCAGTGTTATTCCTTTCACATGGAGTTTGACATCTGGACAAATTAAGTAGATTCTAAGTGCTAAACTTAAAGCTAAAAGACTTGGCCCAATTATTCCAAAGTCTGCTGAACCAATGTTATTAACATTTATGAATAAATTACTTATCAACATGAATTAGTTATGGATGAAGCTACATCAATTAGCTCTGGTTCTTATATTATTATTATAATTCTTAATATATAATATTATTTATACATATTATAAAATTATGGAAGTAATAGTGTTTCTGTCTTCTATATGAATCAGTAATCACTTTGAGTATTGTATCCAGGATTCAGTTAAATGTCGCAACTTTTTGAATATCTTTTAAATATCCCCATTCTAGTTCAAATATTCCTGATACAAGGATTCTAAACAGTATAAAGGTCCCATTGAAATTATCTCTGATTTTTATTGTTGCGGTTATGTCAAGAGAATCAAAGATTCAGAAAAAATTACAATTACTTCTCACACTCTAGTAATAGTGTCTTCTTAGTAGAATGAGGGAGAGCATTTGTTTCCTGACTCATTTTTTTTATTTTCCTTTCATTCTTAGTATGGCTTTCCTTGAGCTCTGATAAATTGTACAGCAGCCACTGTCACACATCTTTTAGACCCTATATACCTGTGGCTCATACAGTAAATATAGTAGCATAAGTCCATCCATAACCATCAGCTCTTTTCTTTTCCTGCAGGGACAGCAGGATAGTGTGCTTATATAATTTAATCACTAGATAGCGCTGAGCTTAACTGCATTACATAGAATCATATTTTTCCTTTTGCTCTCTTGCTCTTGTTTAGCTTCCTGACTGAAAAGGTTTTTTTTTAAGTTTCCTATTATCAGCAAGCTTCTGATTAATTTTCCTTGATAATTATCACTATTTCAGAGAGCTTCACTTCTAAAAAAAAGCATCTAAACAAGACTAAAAAAAAATCATATCTCAACTCTGCTGCAGAAAAAGGGCCTTAACTTTTATTTGTATTTATGCAAAACATCATTATATTATGCCTTGAAACAACAAAAAAATTCCAATGTACATATTTTCCTTTCTTTTAAAAGTATTTTGAAAGATGTCATTAAGAATAAATGTCTCCTAATACAATATGTCTATAAAGGTAAACATGTTATTTTAGAAAATAAATATATACCATCTTATACACAAGATGGTAGCATTCCCTATTCACACTTTTGATGGATTATTCTCTAAACAATATACACATGAAATAGAAGTAAAAATAATTTCCAACTATTTTATGGACAATGATGATAGAATTCATTTGCTAATATGAATCTGCTCATTAGCCAGCATAAAATTACAGAGAGAATAGAATATGTTATGTTTTAAATTTAACTACTTTCTGAAGTAATTCAGACATTATACAGCTCTAATGTAATATCATGTAGTAAATATCTGTGAAATGACCTCAGGGCTATATTTCCTTCTGCATATATTTTCTTCTACTGCTGCTTTGAAAATTACTTCATATGCCATTTTGTACAATGTCCATAGAATGCTACTATGTTCAAAGCTATATTGTACTTAACTGAGGGCAAATTAATAATAATTAATTTGCCTTTAATTACTATTAGAGTCACTCATTCACATCATAGTGAACAGGGTTACTTAGGCTGCCGCATTAAACAGGGCAAAAATTGAATATTTGTTCCCACAGATCATATAAACGATTCAGAAAATTTGTTTTTCAACATGAAAAAGGGAATAGCGTCAGCAAAATGTTAAAAAGCAAGATGTGAACTTGCTAAAACTTTGCAATAAAGTTAAACAAAGCTTCAATGAAAGGTGTATAGATATGCTAATGCAACTCTTATCATTCTCAATAACTCTGTCAGATGCACTCTGTGGACCAGATTAGAAAAATCAATGCCACAGAAGATTAGAACTACCTATATTGAAATTGGCTTCAGATAACAAAATCTTGCAAATTTGATTGTGCTCAACCTGCCTCCACCCTTTGTTTCTTATGCCTCAGTGAAACATGAAGGCACATGCTTCTTCTGCTTCTTAATATTATCTTGTTTCCCAGAACACAAAAAAAAAATCAGTCCCCTTTGTCTAAGTACAGATCTTGCATATTTCCGTCAAAGTCATCTCTTTTAATCTCAACAAACTCTTGTATTCAGAGTGATAAGTACCCATAAAGTCAGTGTCAACACTTGATTGCACAGACCTTGTGCAGGATAATTTGCCCCAGTATAATCGTATAAGAGTTCCAAAGGTGCATCCATCACTGCTGTAATTGAGTCAATCCACTTTACTGTTACTCTTTTCTCTTCTCTTCATCATCTCTCCCAGCATTATGACCTCCTTAGAAAAACTGGATCTTGACATACTATACCTACGTTGGCTCATCTGTGCCTTGAGTGAGAACTCTGGAGTGAATGTTTTTTTTTTTATTCATAGGTTTGTTCCTTGATTAGCCATAGTATTCTCAATAGATGTTTCCTATACTAATATACAAAAGTGCTAGTACTACTTCTAGTTTACTTCTTCAAAATTAAACTTTCATTTCCATAGAAAATCACATGTATAATCATTGCCTGAACAATTCTGATCTCTTATTTCCATCGTCCAGATGTTATGTAATAATATTCCTTGCCTTTTTAACAATTGTCTTAAATTGTTAAGTTCCTAGGAGTGCAGTACCTAATGTGGGTAAGAGGCTCAGTTGGAGGTTAGCAGGCCTGTGTTCAAGACTTGAGTACTGCTGCGGCAGAGTGATCTCCTGTCGTTTGCTTCAGCTACTTGACATGGACATGAAAGAAGCCTCCATGGGAATCCGCCAGGCAATGATGATGTTACCAGCTAATCATTTTACTCCAAAGTACCTTAAATCAGTGGTCTCCAACCTTGGCAACTTTAAGACTTGTGGACTTCAACTCCCAGAGTTCCTCAGCCAGCAAGCTGAGGAACTCTGGGAGTTGAAGTCCACAAGTCTTAAAGTTGCCAAGGTTGGAGACCACTGCCTTAAATGATACACCCAACATGAATGGGATCCGGAGATTAAGTTCCTTTCTTATATCTTTATTTTTCTTGGCTTTGCCCTAAGTTTTAACTATTTGTACTGTTATAATGTTAAAATGTTTCCACCATTTGTACTGATATCCATTTTGGTTTATTTGATTTCTTTGCCAATCTCTTTTACATACATCCTTAACAACTTTCTAATATAATTCCACAGTTCATCTGGTTCCCAGGCATGCCTCAAATTCAGGTAAGAGCCTGGAAGATGATGATCATTCATTGGCTAAAATGCATTTCTTTCTAGAGGGGCTGTTCCCCACTAGTGTTGACTGACAACTTCCCCTTCCCCTGGAAACAATAGATTACAATAGATCACAAGCTGGGCTCTTATGGGCACTCACTAGTATTCTTAATGTCCCTAGGCTTTGACCAAGCAAAGCAGGTAATAATCAATAGAATGAAAGATATGGAGTTCCAAGAACTAAATAGGTTGCCTCTCCACAGTAGGGACAGAATCAAACAGGGTGTGTGGGAATTGGCAAGATTTCTAAATGACCTGATCTTCCCAGAACAAAGAATAGCTTTCTTCAGAGCCAGTTTTAACATTCTTCCTTCAGCACTTCTCCAGGGCAGGTGTAACAGAACAACAATAGCAGAATAGGTTTGTATATGTGGTAAAAGAGAAATTGAAGATATCTCACATGTTCTATTATACTGTGAGCTATACAGAGTTTATAGATCTGCATATATTCTCCCCTTATTAGAGAGATTGCCAGGGAGGGCAGACAATTTTTATGTAAAAAGAACTTACATTGCCACTCTGATTGCTTCCGCTGAGTCGCGCCCAGCCGCCCTGTTCAGGATAACCCGTTCCCTCCTAAATAGGAGGGATACAGGTGATCCTTTGCAGGGCAGGGCTGAGGACTACGTCCAGTTTCTCGCAGATAAAGTTGCTCAGTTTCGGGCGGACTTGGACTCCAACCCTGCAGAACCAGTCGAGGCACTAGGGGATAATCGGGTAGGTCATCGCTGGATTGAGTTTCAGGCTGTTGCCCCTGAGGACGTGGACAAGGCCATGAGAGCTGTAGGTGCCTCCACATGCGTGCTGGACCCATGCCCCTCCTGGCTGGTTGTTAACAGCAGGGAGGTGACACGGGGCTGGATCCAGGCGGTTATTACCGCCTCCCTTCGGGAGGGGGTCTTTCCCTCCGCTCTTAAGGCGGCGGTGGTGAGACCCCTCCTGAAGAAACCATCTTTGGATCCAGCCGTTCTAAACAACTATCGTCCAGTCTCCAACCTCCCCTTTGTGGGGAAGGTTGTTGAGAAGATGGTGGCCTTTCAGCTCCAGCGGTCCTTGGAGGAAGCTAGTTATCTTGATCCATTCCAGTCTGGCTTCAGGCCTGGCTACAGCACAGAAACCGCTTTGGTCGCATTGACTGATGATCTCTGGAGAGCCAGGGATGGAGGCCATGCCTCCATCCCTGGTACTCCTGGACCTCTCGGCGGCTTTCGATACCATCGACCATGGTATCCTTCTGCGACGACTGCGGGAGGTAGGGGTGGGAGGCACTGTTTTACGGTGGTTCTCCTCTTACCTCTCGGACAGGTCGCAGTCGGTGTTAGTCAGAGGGCAGAGATTGACCCCTAGGCCCCTAACATATGGGGTGCCACAGGGCTCAGTCCTGTCCCCCCTACTTTTTAATATCTACATGAAACCACTGGGCGAGATCATTCGACGGCACGGGATAAAATACCACCAGTATGCGGACGATACACAGCTGTATCTGTCCGCCCCGTGCCAACTCAATGAAGCGATGGACATGATGAGCCAGGGCCTTGAGGCTGTTAGAGACTGGATGGGGGTTAACAAGCTTGTGCTCAATCCGGATAAGACCGAGTGGCTGCTGTGCTTCCCTCCCACTAATTGGCCAAGTGTTCCATCTCTCAGGCTGGGGGGTCAAATACTACGCCCCTCAGACAGGGTCCGCAACTTGGGAGTCCTCCTGGACCCACAGCTGACTTTTGAACACCATTTGTCAGCTGTGACCAGGGGGGCATTTGCCCAGGTTCGCCTGGTGCACCAGTTGTGTCCCTACCTGAACTGGGAGGCTCTCACAACAGTCACTCGTGCCCTTGTGACCTCTAGGCTGGAGTACTGCAATGTGCTCTACATGGGGCTGCCCTTGAAGAGTATTTGGCGACTGCAGCTAGTCCAGAATGCGGCCGCGCGAGCGATCGTGGGTGCACCTCGTTTCACCCACATAACACCTATCCTCCGCAAGCTGCGCTGGCTACCTGTTGATCTCCGGGTACGCTTCAAGGTGCTAGTTGTCACCTACAAAGCCCTTCATGGTATTGGATCTGGGTACTTGAGAGACCGCCTACTGCCAATTACCTCCACTCGACCACAGATTAGGCCTCCTCCAAGTTCCATCAGCCAGTCAATGTCGACTGGCAACCACGCGGAGGAGAGCCTTCTCTGTGGCAGCTCCGACCCTATGGAATGAACTCCCCATGGAGATTCGTACCCTCACCACCCTTCAGACCTTCCGCATAGCCCTTAAAACCTGGCTGTCCCGACAGGCCTGGGGCTAAAGACCTTAACCCTCCCCGAATAGTATGAATGTTGTGCTTTTAACAATGTATTGTCTTATATGTAACTTGGTTTGTCCTCCCCTCCCCCTGAACTGTGAGCTGCCCTGAGTCCCCCCAGGGAAAAGGTCGGCATACAAATAAAGTATCTTATCTTATCTTATCTTATCTTATGTAGGCTTTCTCCTCCAGGACACAAACCCGGCTACCACATATGCAGTGGCAAAATTCTGTGTTGTTGCAATATCCCCAAGAAAAAAAATTAGTTACAGAATTATAGTTGTCATCTTGTACCAATTATTTGGACATATCTCTAACAATTTCTGGACCATTGTATTTAATCCCATACTTATCGGCTTTTCACCCACGTAAACCAGGGAGTGACCTGAACAGTTTGAGAACATGTATGTTATTATCCACTTTTAATGTCAATACTTTTAAAATATATTTTAATGTGAGTACTTTTTTAATATATGGCAAAAAGTAATGTGTATTGCTGGTTTTTGACCGTAATAAAGATTTATACTTATACTATACTGGTTCCCAGTCAATAAATTTTAAAGATTGTCTTGGAAGTAATGGTATGTGCTTAAGGTCATATTGTGCAAACTGTTTGGCTTTATTCTTAACCACCATTGTCTTGAAACTTGAATATGAACAGTTCCTAATGTATTTTTCCAGTGATGCTGCAGTTTTCCTATTAACTGAGCTCTTTGATTTCTTTGTACATTGCTATGATCAATTTAATTTTTCTGAAAGTCCTTTGTCTATGTATATTGTGTTGTTCTGTTATTTGAAAAATACACATAAACATACAATAAAGAAATGATTTGATTGGCAAAAAATGATAAACGTTCTATTTCTGTTCAGTTGCCCAATCCATCAATATAGTTTATAAATAAATAAACTACTACCATAACTCATTATTTCTAATGGAGGCTTTTTAGTCCAGCAACAACTTTCCATCAAATGCACATTGAACGTGAGTGTAAAAACTGTCTCTCATCTTCTGTATCTGTGCTTAGATCATAATTATCTAATTCAAAATTATGAAGTCTAGTTGTACCCATTCCTGACTATGAAAGTAAAACCATACCTGTTTTATTTTTCACATTCTAACTAGTAAACATTAAAAAAAAATCAGTATATTCTGGAACTGCCCTATTCTATTCCATTTGAATTCCCTGATGCCCAAGAGGTAGTTGATTCAATTTATCTTTATTGGCACTGAGCTTCTCCATGTTTATGCTTATTATGTTCCATGTTCCCACTGAAAATCTACTTTGCTGTTTTGGAATTTCTAATAATGCATGACCAATATCAGCTAGTAAACATTCACAAAGCTTAAATCTAGCTGCATCATAAATACCATTAATTCTGAAAGATCCACAGTTCTTCTCCAGCAGCATACTAAGTGTCATCGTGCATACTATATATCCTCAATAATCTTGTCTATCCCTATATTTTTTCCTGGTAGATGATGAAATTCTGAGACTTTGTACCATAGGCATAATACCACTAATGCAAAATAGAAAACAAGTTATATCTTAAATATATATAGGTAAAGGTTCCCATCAGTCATGTCTGACTCTAGGGCATCATGGTCATTTCTGTTTTTTGGCCAAGTTAGCCAGCACTGTCCAAAGATATTTTATGTGATCATGTGGCCAGCATGGCGTTAAGCCAAAGGCACGTGGAATGCTGTTAACTTCTGACTGAAGTAACACCTACTATTAATCTATCTGCATTTGCATGCTTTTGAACTGCTAGATGAGCAGAAAGTTGGGGCAAGTAATGAGAGCTTACCACATTGTACAGAGCTTGGTCTCAAACCGGGTCTGTCAGCTTCAGCTGACAAACTCAGCATCTTTAACTGCTGAGCCTTCATGCCTCATTTAATCAGATAGGAAAATATTAAGCAATAGGAAATGTTCATAACAATGCATGGACAGGGCTGGTAAAAAAAATATTCACTAGCACACATACATAATTTTATGGTGTTAAAACATTACAACTGTTATATTTCCAATGAAGTGATAACTAGCTTATAGAAATAAAGCCTAATGTTGATAATATGACAAGGTCTGATTAATTCTGCAATTACATTAATATAGGCTATCATTTATTTCCTGTCAGCTGCTACAGTACAACCAAAAAGGTCACACTTTCAGAAATTAAATTAAAAAGTACACATAACTGAATTCTAAAATATTTCATGTAGAAAGAATATGCTAAGATATCTATAATGTGTCTTCAGAACATATATATTGTCCTGGAAATGTTGGTTCCTATTTTAAATGTGAAGACTTACAGTAAAGCAGCAGCCCCTAACCTTTCTGGCTCCACGGAGCGGAACATTCCCCACAGTGGTTGTGGGCAAATGGTGTCTTAGGCATTTGTGCCTGCCAGTTGCATAAATGGAGCTTCATGCAATAACAGTAGCAATAACAGTAGACTTATATACCGCTTCATAGCGCTTTCAGCCCTCTCTAAGCGGATTACAGAGTCAGCATATTGCCCCCAACAACAATCCGGGTCCTCATTTTACCCACCACGGAAGGATGGAAGGCTGAGTCAACCCTGAGCCGGTGAGATTTGAACCGCTGAACTGCTGATCTAGCAGTCAGCCTGCAGTGCTGCATTTAACCACTGCGCCACCTTGGCTCATTCATGCACTCACCCACTAACTATATTTAGAAATTTATAAGATTTGTAATATATAGATATATAAATACGATTGTGCAGTTTTATTATATTAATTTAATTACCATGTCACTAGACATTTTTGTCACTAGAGATTTTTCAAGTTAGAGACTTGAAAAGGAATAAATGGATAACATAGCTAACCCGTCCTAGTGATTATCTTTTTGCCAGGCTTTGCCTGGATTTCAAAATGAATCAGGTTGCATTATGATTTGGGGTGAGATATTGAAATACTAATAGATAGGACATGTCATGTTCTTCAGCTGTTTAAAGTCTTAATCAAGCTTCTGTTACTGTTCTTTTTATCTAAATGAGAGTGGAAACTTCTGTTCATTTTTATAACTGCCATTTCTAAAAATGTCACCAATTTTATCCCAAGAGCATTATGCACATCAACATGCATACATTTTTGCAAAAGCAAACGAACATTTTAAATGGCAAGATTCATTACATTACTTCAGCTACCATATAAAGACTAGATGTGGACTTTAATGAAAAAAAAAACCAATATACTTAAAATAATAAGAGCAATGATGTCATCTAGAAAGGCCAGCTCATCGATGAGACAGGTACGCGGGTGTGGGATGACCAACTGCTGGCATCTCTGTATTTTGGCAGTGGATTACTAAGAGAGTTCCGAAGCCCTGGCTTCATCCACTGCTATCTGCAATGTAATATCAGAATGGGCCAGCAACCTCTGCTTGAAGCGGATGTTGTGGACCCCACAGACAAACTGTTCTACCAGCGAGTCATCCAGGTCATGGAAGTCACATTGTATAGCTGCTGTAGGTAGTGATTATAAAAATTGGCTGACTGTTTCTGTGTCCTTTTGGACGCATTGTTGAAACGCATAGCGTCGGGTGATGCACGATGGGGTTGGCGCGTAATGATTTTTAAGTTTTGCGATCAAGGTGTCCCATGATACGGCATAGATTGCCAGTAGTGAGCGAGAGCTCTTGTGGTTTTAAACATCTCCGGCCCGTAGGAGCTGAGGAAAAATCTGCATTTTCTGTCTTCTGGTAGCTCTTGATAGTTATTGGCTATCAGGAAACATTCGAGAAATCCGGCCCACAACTCTGTAGCAGAGCCGAATGGCACAAAATGTGTTAGAGAAGCCATAACCAATACCAACTGAGGAGAAATCGCCTTCAAAAGAAGAGAGATAGAGGGGGGGGGGAAACCTTTTCTCTTCTTCTTTCATAGTTGTTCAAGTGGTCATCTGTCAGAATCCCACCTTCATCTCCAGTATTAAATTCTGGGATGACAGAAGAGGCTCGGACAGCTGAGGTAACAGGAACAATAATTTATTCACAGGAACAAGATAAAACACAACTATATACAGATTCCGCACCGTCCTTTGCTTGACAGCTATTTTTATGAAAGCTGTCAAGCAGGGTAGCCAATTGCAACCCAGTAGAAAGCCCGCTTCTAGCCCGGTGAGCCAATAGGTGCAAGCCATCGGTTGCTGGGCTGTCATTCGTATGTCGAGGACTTGCGGCTGGTCCTAAGTCGAAGAACTAGGACCGGTCACAAGTTGAGGACATAACAATCAAGGCATTTAATTTTTTCCCCAAAAGATCAGTAGTTGCAATGGAAAACTACTGCATAACCTAGAAATAGAATCCCTATCATGTATTTAGGACTGAACATCATATACTCTTTACTAGCCATGCCATACAATTGTAAATTGCTGCGAAACCATATGGAATCAATGAAAGATACTGCATAAATAAATAATCTTCCATTTCTCTTGAAAATACTGATCTCACAGAGAAATTGTATCAATTACAAACTTAATTCTTATTATATTGATTTAATGGGGAGAAATCTGTTTTCAAATAAATCTATATTTCTTTTTTAAATTTCCTGTTCTCTTTCAGTAATTGTTTCCTTAATCTTCTACAAATCCCTTGTGGTAGTTAGATGGGTTTTTTATTGGTTTAAACATTAATCAAATGTATTCTTTGTTTTCTCTTTTGCCTTATTTTTGCTTTTCAATTTATTTGAATTTGTACTGTTGCATATATTGCTCATTTAAGAAGAGCTTCGGCTTAAAGCTTTTCTGCTCTGTACACTTCCTAGATTCTTAATCATGCTAGAAACTTGCATTCTTTAAATTAAATCATCACTTTCCATTTGAGGTTTTTTATTGTGATTTTAAATTCCCACATTACTAACAAATGTTATTTCCTTATTGTGACTTTTCTATCCCATTTTCTAAATTACAACAATGTCTTTATTTTATTTCACTAAAACATTACATTAAATGTTCATTTTAGCTATGTGGCTTATATCATTTCTGTGTTAAAATTTTGGATTGCTTTCAAGTCTACTTCAAACATCAGCTGAAATCTAATCGTCTTAGAAAAGTACACTATACTTTGGTTAGAAACCAATAATTTAACTTCTGCTACATTTTAGCAGAAGCCCATGTTTAAAAGTAATGAGTATATAAAATGTTAATTTGTCAGTTAATTAAAGCATAGCATGATTTAAAGAAATGTTTTATTAAATACTCAGTGTTTTTAACTTTTTATTTTGCTCTATTTATGTTTTGTATATTCTAAAGAGAAAAGGATAATAACTGATGCTTAACTATATGACATCAAATTAGTGTCAGCTCTTGTCATATGCTAAATAAATAAAAAAATACTGTCAGCTCTTAGCAACAACAGACATGTATTTTTTTCCAGGATGACCTGTCCCAAACCTGGATATTCAGATCTTTCAACAGTATACCCATGACCAACATATTTGAGTCCTTCTATATCACGACTGCTTATCTTTTCTTCTTATCGTTCCCAATTTTCAAAACAGCTAGTCTCTTTGCATAATGTGTGCAATTTGAGCCTGGTCATTTGTCCCTCAAATAAAACTCTTGATTTTTGTGATCAACTTAATTTAATTTATTCGACCCAGGCATTACATAACTTTAAACAATTCTGGGTAGCTCACAATAAATGAATGAATGAATGAATGAATGAATGAATGAATGAACGAACAAACAAACAAACAAACAAACAAACAAACAAACAAACAAACATTGTACAAGTCAATTAAAAAATATAGCCAGGAAAATCAAAGAAGCAAAACTAGATAAAAACCAATTGAAGGCCAATTTTACACCACAAAAGAATTCACAAACGTCCAGCCACCTTAGCAGAAGGTCTCAAACAACAGCCAGGCCTTCAAGGTTCTTCAGAAAGCTATCATGATGGGAGCCAGCTGGTGGCAGGGGAAGCTTCATTACAGAGGGCAAGTACCACAAGAGAGAAGGATTCTGAAATATGACACAGTTTATTTGAAGGGAATTGATGTATTCCACCCCCATCGGTTCGTCTTGGTGAGGCAGAGAACACCAGAGATAGGTGGTCTCTCAGATAACCAGGCCCTATGCCATATAGAGCTTTATGGGTTATAAACAACACCCTGAATTACACCAGAAAGCAGATGAGCAAGTACTGAGGCTCATAGAATAGAGGTATCATTCTCATGCCACTGCATTCCCTTTGAAGCTTTTGAATGGTCTTCAAAGGCAGCCCCAAGTAGAATTATTTGCAATAGTCAAGCCATGAGGTGATTAGAACCTGAGTGACTGTCTGAAGTACAACTTGTTTAGCACCAGTCATAACTTTAACAGACGCTGAACAAATTGCTATAACTGGAAGACTACCTATGTTTCTATTTTAATGTACAGCTTATTTCCCTAACTGGAGAAAAAATTAACACTCTTAAGGAAAAAGAGGCCACACTGAAATGCATCTGTGAAGTTCCAGAACAGCATAGTTCTAAGGTCTCTAGAAAAGTTAAAAGTACATAACTTTGCACATTAACCAACTTTGTATAACTTAAAACATGGAAATTAAAAAAGAAATCAGACCACATTTGAGTTGTGTAGAATTTCCTAAATTTTTAAGTTGGATTAGAAAAAACTAACAAGAAAAATACTTTATCAACAACAACAGAACAAAAACAACAATCTTATTTTAAATGTTTTTTAAAATATTCTTTATCTCATCAGTTATTTTCAATTTCCTAGCACAAATTCACGGGCACTGGCTAGGTTTCAACTCTTTGGTAGTCTGAAGGTAGAACTTTTGGCAAAAATTAGTACATCTTGAGGTGGGGTTGGTATGCTGCTGTGATGGTAATAAAGGAGAATATCTGCAAGTCAGGTGTGAAATAAGGGGTCCTTGGTGCTCTCCGTGTCTGCTTGTTTTCTTGCAGATGTTTCATTACCCAAATTAGGTAACATCATCAGTGCACGCTATGAGAATGTAAGTTTTGCATGGTGTACCTAATTGTGGTTTTTGGTGGGTGATTAGTTTGGTGTGATTATGAGTATCTGAGATAAACAGATTCATTGGCTTGGGAAAAGAGAAAAGGAGGAACCTTGGGAATGTAGAAGGAAAGGTTGGAATATGAAGAGTATAAAGATTCAGAGAGTCATAGATGAAGCAGATTATCTAGATCCTTCAAGTCAGTGTTCATGGTAGCCTACAACACTAATAAAATATTGTTGCACTTACAGATGATTTTTGAAGGCCTTTCATAGAAGTGATCCATCTTTCTGATGGATCTCTCATCAGCTTTTGTTATCATCCAATATGGCTTCTTCTGGATGAGTTCAAGGAGTTTGAGGACAGCGCCATTTTGTAGTGGTTCCTCTGTGGTTCTTCTGTGGCAAGCTCTACCTCACCTTGTGCCTGAAAATATATACTAATTTCTTTCCCCCCCTTTTTTAATCTTGCATATTTCCATTTTTATCTCTTTTACTTGTACCTGATTATTGGCCTTTTGACTATATTTAGAGTTGAATTTGGTAATTAGTTTATATGCCCTCAAGATTCACTAGAGCCTGTTGGCCTTTGATTACTATTTGTTTGCAACAAATTTAAACCTTTAAACAATACAGAGAGGAAAGTACATTTTATGGTATTAAAAGTCAGGCCTAGCAGTAATGATTTCCCTTTCAAAGATATAAAGGCAAAGTTATTTTTATTTTAAGATTTTTCTTTCCCCATCCAATCCAGCTCAGGTTCCTTATAATTTAAACTGATAAAAATCATGTACAATCTTTTAAACTATTAAATAAATAAATATTTTCTAGTTAATAAGTATAACTAATAGACTTTTTAGTAAAAACATTCATAAAGGCTTCAGCACTAAAGTTACTTACTGAATAATCAATTCTTTGAATTCAACACAGCTTATACAATGTAAGTTGGCATGAAATTACATACTTAATATATTCAAACTTCTTTTCACAGATCACTGAAGATTTTTTAAATAGGAATTAGCAGGTGAACCTTCTTACCTCTGCTTGCTATGAGAGGGCTCTTGATGTAGTTAATATTCAATACTGTCAACTAATTTGTACAGCTACATCAATTCCTACTCTTTGGGGAACCTGACGACGATGCAATGATAGACAATGTGATAAAACAGCAAATTGTAAGACAGGTAGTGATGTCAATTGTATTTCATTAAAAAGCCATCCTAGGTCCTAAATACTAAAAGCAGAGTGAATAGATCACACTTTCAGTCATCATTAGTTATTTTCACTGTAACAGAGTACAGTGTATTCTGAGTGTTTTTCTGAGTATTAAAGCTTTCTTAGAATAGACCTTGGGAAGCAGCAATCCAAGTCAAATTCTAGGATGACCAGTTTACTGTAAACATTGAAAGAAAAGTCAATTTTTAACATTAATATTAGATCCTTTCATGCTATGTAGCATATTGGGAAGCAAGGGATCTTCAGCATTTTCAGTCTTGGGTAAGTACTTCAGCATCTTCCCATATGATGTTTACAGTCTTTAAGTCCTTCATGAACATTCTTCGCCATGTATTTTGAGGGCTTCTTCTTGGTCATTTGGCATCTGGAAGGTCGATCTGATTTCTATCTTCGGGATTTGATTGTTCTCCTTGTGGAAATTGTGACTACAAGTTGGAGTCTTCTACATGTGTCAATGTTGTGCAGTTTTCAGGAAAAACTCTTTTGGAGCACTTCTTTATTAGTAATATGATTAAAAAAAATGAATCTTAAGGATTCAGCAAAGAAATCTTTGTTGGAAGATGTCAAGCCTCTTGTTAATACTTGCTGACACCTTCCAAGTCTTGGCATAAATGGCTGTTGGATCACTATAGAAACAGGCAAATGGAGTTTAAGTTTCAATGATATAGACAATGAGAACCAGATTTTATTCATCCTTTGGAAAATAGCTGTTGCTTTGCATTACAGCATTTGACATCCATCTCTGCATCTCTATTTTGGGCTATTACACCACCCAAATATGTAAATAAGTTATTTCCCCTTATCTGTCTAGTGGCGCTGCATATACTGTACATGATCTTTGATTTCTTGGCACTTACGCTGAGGCCAATTTTGGTTGCTTCTTCATCTAAGGCAGTCATCACTTCTTGTAGTTTCATCAAATAGGGCAATATTATCTGCAAAATCCAGGTCTTGGTCAAAATAATGAATGACTTTCCTGGTGTGTGATATTCATTGCATACATAGTTTAGACTGAAATGGATCCCAGCAGTCAGTAATCTCCATTCAAGGTATCATGTTAGGAAGGAAAATGTTGTTATCAAATAACTTCCACTGAAAAAATTAAGGACAAGTACACAACCTCACTAATTTTCACAAGCTTCTCAAGAATTTCCTAATCCAGCCATACCCTGGAGCACATGGTGTTTATTAATGGGAGTATGTAGTATCATTTAATTGCACTCATTTTAGCAGCAGAATCACCACCAACTTCATAAAATTTATGCTCAAGGAAGCCATTTAATGTATAATAATAATAGGCCCCTGGGTGGGGCCCGACTAGTAACCAATGCCAAATCCGGCGAAACAACTGGCCGCTGTGATACAATTGTACAATAATAATAATAATAATAATAATAATAATAATAATAATAATAATAATATCCTTTTAAGTATATTGGCTGCAACTGATTGACAGCTACTTTTGGATTCATGAAAATACTTTTAGGTTTTTAGGGATGTGTGTAAAACTCATCCAAATTTAGATATGTATCAGACATCTTTAAAAATGCATTAGGCTTTCTAAAGTGAAGCAAAGCAAAAATCTCTCCAAAGTGACTAGAACTTAATTTGAACTCTAAAAGTTATTGGTGATCTGCAATTTACGACTTCCAGAAGCCAAATATTATTTTAAAAAAGAAGTTAGCAATAGCAATAGCAATAGCAGTTAGACTTATATACCGCTTCATAGGGCTTTCAGCCCTCTCTAAGCGGTTTACAGTGTTAGCATATTGCCCCCAACAATCCCGGTCCTCATTTTACCCACCCCAGAAGGATGGAAGGCTAAGTCAACCCGAACTGCCAAACTAGCAGTCAGCTAAAGTAGCCTGCAGTACTGCACTCTAACCACTGTGCCACTTCGGCTCTCTTCAGTTAGTATGTCTTCAGTTTTCCATGGCACAATGGATAGAGGTGGATACATAGATTTAACATCATATTATCTGGAGGAATGGTTTAGGAAGGTTTTCTTATTTTTAAAGAGATTGGCAAATATCTGTTTCTGCAGTGAAGCATAATTAACTTCATGTCGGATCAGCATCTGTCTAGAGATAGGAAGACTTGGGAGATACTGTTGGGGAGATTATAATGACTAGAGGGGAAGGAATATTTTCACAATAAAAATACTGGGATAACTAAGGAATATAGCCACTCCGACTTTAAAGGAAAAGGCATGTTGTCAGAATAGAATCAAAATAAATAGCTGTGACACAAAAAAACTGATCATCTTGAACTTATAACTGCTTTTTCAGTCTTAGCTTCTTCCTTAACTGCTCTTCTTATCAGCTGCTAGGTCTGAAGGTATGAATATTTTTTTACAAGCCAAAGATTTTTTTATAAAGGAATGGTTTACTTTACACTGGTTTCCAGACAGCAAGAAAATCACATTTTTCTTTTTATGTTTCTATGAACTTGTTTTTTTTAATAACTCTGTATATTTGATGATTTGCTTCCTGGTTACATGGTAGCCAAAAGTCTTCAGGTGCTAGGTCCCAATCTTGGCTCTGACAAAATTTCCCTTTTCATTTATTTATTATTTAGAGAATAGCAATAGCATTTAGACTTATATTCTGCTTCACAGAACTTTTATAGCCCTCTCTAAGCTGTTTACAGAGTCAGAATATTGCCCCCAACAATTTGGGTCCTCATTTCACCTCCTCAGAAGGATGGAAGGCTGAGTCAACCTTGAGCCTTGTGAGATTCTATCTGCCAAATTGCAGTCAGTTGGCAGTCAGCAAAAGTTTTCTGCAGTACTGCACTCTAACCACTGTGCGGCAGTGGCTCTTAAACTTAGCAATTAGACTTATATACTGCTTCACATTGTTTTTATAGCCCTTTATAAGCAATTTACAGAGTCAGCATATTGCACCCTGCAATCTGGATTTTACTGATCTTGGAAGGAAAAGAAAAAGTCAACCTTGAAACATTCAGAATCGAACTCCTGGGGGGAGCAGTGCAGTATTTTACCACAGTGCCACCATGGTTCTTTTTCTGGTATAATCAAAGTAATTGATATCTGATTACAAGTTCAAGGGGATTGTGGCAGGAACTGAGGTCAGGAAGTATTTTAGGTAGTTATGTATTGTCGGCCTTCCAAACAAAAAATAAATAATAAACTGAAGGAGCTGGGAATTTGCAGTTTTAATTTCTATAACGGTCTCTCTCTGACTTTGTGTAACTCTTAATTCTATAGATTACAGTATCTAAAATTGTAAGGCTCATATATTCCTATTCATCTAGGCTTTTAAAATCAATACAATGCTTCAGACATATTTTGATCAATATTTGTAAGTTACTATTTCATGTGCTCACTACACATTTTCCAAAAATATATTTTAAAAAAAGTTCAATAAGGACTACTAGACAAATTCATGGGAGAAAATGAAAAATGTTTATTCCCAAACAGATCATATTTATTGAAATAGAAAAATTTGTGTTGACATGTAAAAAGTGGATGTAAGCAAAATGAATGCCTCCTAAAATGAAATATTTTTCACCCATTTATATAAATATTTTAACATATTTTCTTTAATACTGTGATAGCATAAGAGCTACAAATCAAGAAAATGAAAGCATTTCAGAATGGATTTTAAAAGCAGTAACTTAAGTTATGTCCTCATTAATTCAGTAGAAGAACAATAACATTGAATCCAGTGGAATCCAGTGGAATGCATTGTAAAAAGAAGAAAATGAAAATATAAAAATAATAATAATGGCTAGTTGATATTATTAACTGAAGATAAATTTAACTATGTAATCATGATGGACAGCTTATATAAAGAGAGTTCTCAAAAATGTATTTGTTACTAACAAACAATTCAAAATTGTTAAATTATCCTATTTATAGCAAATCTCAAAGGTACTTTTTCAAGAGGCAACTGAACTTGTTTTTCTTCGAAGACATTTTGGTTCTCATCCAAGAAGCTTCTTCAGCTCTGACTGAATGGTGGAGAATGATTGTATAGTTTATACAACTATGACCTGGATGATCAAAAATCTACACAGACATTTTAGCAAATATAAAACTACTGCATTCCAAGCCAAATGGTTCTAAAATGAAATACTAAACAATCATATATTGATCATACACTATCAAAAGAATGCATTGCAACTATAAACAATTCATAAAGTTCCATAACACTCAGCAAACACATTGTTATTTACCTGCATATGGAACAGGAGCATCTTTATCCAAGGCAACTAATGGAGGATCCAGTATGACTGTATCATTGTTTTCAGTAATAACTCCATGATAAGATGTTTCAATCCATGGCTTGTGCTTGTTTACTAAAAAAAAAAAAAACACATATTTAATTAGTATAAAACAAAACTATTTTGATTTTTTAGTTTTTATGTTTGCTTCTGAAATGAGAATTGATTATATATATATATATCATAATAATTTTCACTGGATAATTGGTACATGAGTAATTGAAATTAAACTTGAAATATCATTATTATTGTATCAGTTTCTCAAGGTTTTTCCAAAGCCAAGGTAAGGGGAAAGTCTTCAAAATCAAATGTGACATTTTTTTCCAGGTATAATAATAACTAAATAATATAATACTAAAATAATAACCATCATCTTTACTATCATCCAGTAAAGCAAAGTACATACACAAATTACACATCCCACTATTCCCTTGGGTTAATTATTTTTTTCAATACAGAAATAGTAAACAAAAGAAATTAAAGCCAGGATACAAAATAAAATCTAAATCTAATAGCATACAATATCCTACAGCTCTCCATGTCTTGGTACTTGCAAATAATCTTTATTTTCACATAAGTGTAACAAATTAATATATTTTTTTTGCTTTTGAAATTCTTTCCTTCCTCTTTTGGAGGATTTCATAACTCTGTCCAACTGCAATGTTATGTATCTTCCCTTCCTTTCAAACCTTTCATTCTTCCTTCAACTATTTGCATAAAATGTTCTGTGCAAGCAAAAGCATCTTTGCTTTATCATATGCTTTCGCCAACTCCACTAAAAACATATAGTAAATTTTCTTCCTTTCATTCTTCTAAGGACTTGATGATCTACACATCTTTGCCTGGTATATAGGTGCCATGAATTTTGCTCATTATCACATCTTGTATCATTTCAGTTGGAAGCCAGCTAAACAGATTCCCAGAAACACTGAACAAACTATAGTAACCCCCTTGTGATATTTTATTCAGGCTTATTATGTTTTTCTTTGAATAAGCAATAACAATATGTTTCCAAAATAAGTATTGAAGGTACCTAGCTACTTTAAGATCATTGAACTGTTTTACTCTTGATTTAAATGGAAATTCCATTGCATTCCTTTTGATCTTAAAATGGAATCTTTGATTTAGCTTTGCCTGTTCACATCCAAAACCAGCAATTATTTAGAAGACTATATTGGCCACAATTTATTCTCCACACTCTTCCTACAAGAGAAACCATTATCTGTAAAAATTAATGCAGGCATCATATTGTGATTATAACCAATTATTAAAGACTGTGATTATATCCTTGTCTTGACTTTGGTTAATCCTGCTTAACCGAACATTGTCAATCCTAGCAAAATCAGTTTAATCTCCTTACAGAAAATACAGCAATGTCTTGACCTTAAATATTTTAATGAGCGGAGCAATGTATTTAACTTTTCTAACATGCAAGAAAGACAATATGCTCATCTGAGAATTTATAGAAGAAATATGAACACTACACTTCATGGATTGGAAAGCCTTTAGACAATTAAAGATGCACATATATTTAACACTGTGTTTGTGTTTGTGTATTCTAAAATGTTCATATTATTTTAAGACAAAATATAAAAATTAAATGCTATTATATTGAATATTATTTATTCAATGTGGGCTTTATTAGATCTCTTGTGGTAGCACAGGAACTCAGGCCTGATGACACGTTTCACCTATCCCTTGGGTTCCTACTTCAAGTAATATAAAATATTTAATTTCAAATTATCAGCTTTTTATCTTAGAACTTCAGGAAAAATTACTGAATCATTTATTACAATAATAAAAATTATAAACTCTTGTTTATAATAAACTTATTATAAACTACAACTTTTATTGTAGATAGATCATTAATTTAATACACAAAGTTCCAGAAATGGAAACAAAAAGGTAGTAGATGAGGAAATCTGAACAGAAATCTGAACAGAGAAAAAAAGGACAACATTTTACTTACTACAAGTAGTCCTTGACATACATATAATGACCTTTCAAAGTTGGGACAGTGTTGAAAAAAGCGAATTGTGATCAGTCCTCACACATATAACTACTGAAGCATTCTTATGGTCATGTGATAATGATTCAGGCACTTTGCAACTGTGATACATTAACAACAATTCCCACATCCCAGGGTCACATACTGTATATACTCGAGTATAAGCCTAGTTTTTCAGCCCACTTTTTGGGCTGAAAAAAGCCGCCTCGGCTTATACTCGAGTCAGTGAAAAATTTGCCCGAAATGGAGGAGAAAAAGGGGCGGGGCCATGCCGCTGGGTGACACTCGTGAATGGCCCAGTGCCCCTGTGAGTTTCCCCTCCCTCTGTGTCAGTTTGCCGCGCAGCGCGCACCGCACCATCCCCCCTCCTCACGTTCTAATGTAATGCAGGGCTGTCTTACGATTCCCCTTCCTCCCCCTCCTGCCGCTCTGCAACGATGTCCCACCTCCTCCTTGTTATGGCAAGCAGCCACATAGCGATGTCCCACCTCCTCTGGTACAGTGATCCAATGATAGGAATCACTGTGCCGTGTGTCATAGGAGGCGGGACATCGCTCCCGCGGCTGCACGGGACATCATCATCACAGCGGGACGTCAGCATCATGAGGTGAGTGAAGTATTTCATTGAATACACCGCTAGTTTACTGTTTTTCTTTGAAATAAATATTCAAAAACATTATTGGTATCTATTTTTATTTTTGAAATTTACCGGTAGCTGCTGCATTTCCCACCCTAGGCTTATACTCGAGTCAATAACTTTTCCAGTTTTTTTGTGGTAAAATTAGGTGCCTCGGCTTATATTCGGGTCGGCCTATACTCGAGTATATACGGTAAGTATCATTTGCAACCTTCCTGGTCAATTTCTGTCAAGCAAAGTCAATGTGGGAAGCTGTATTAACTTAACAACCATGTGATTTGCTTAACAACCACAACAAAGAAAGGTTGTAAAATTGCACACCTGTGATGACTCGTTTAATGACTATATCATTTTGCAATGGAAGTTCTGGTCCCAATTGTGGTTGTTAAGTCAAGGAACTGCCTGTACTTTTATTTCTTACATTTTGTCCAGAATGATTGACGGTACCAAATGCTTAGAGATCAAGGAAAGTCAGAACAATTACATCATCAGACAAAAGAAAATGATATTACATATAAGTAAAATAAATACATAGAAGCATAAATCCATATTAAAATAAATTCCATTTTTTAAAAACAATTATTAAACTAAATCTCAAATAAAATTAACCTTCAGCTTTAAGTCAGTTAATAATGTATGAGTAAGCAAATTTAAACAAATTAAACAAATTATGATGTTCTTAACATAGTACAGTAAATAACATAGTGAACTTAAATCAGTAAGGATTGGTATAAAATAGAACAATCTGTATATTTCAATTTTCCAACCTTTATGGCTTTTATGTAGTAAACATGAAACATGAAGAAGAAATAAATACTTTAGAGTTTTTTAAAAATGTCCATTTATTTTATTTCTATTTCTTCTTTCCTGTTTTGTTTATGTGAATAAAGTAAAAACAGAATTGCACAAGGTTTGCAAATTTTACTTATCTTGCCTTTTATCTCTGACCACTAATTGAGTTTTCCTAGAGTCAATTCCTATTCTTAGAAAAAAATTCTTTCCTATCTGCTTGTTCACCTTCTCTTGTCCCACTACTATCATGTAACTGTCTGCTATTATCTGAAGTCTAATTGATCAGGAGGTAATATCTTTAATTTTAGTAGGACTTAACCCAGAAAATCTAGATGGGTTTGTACGATTAATTAAAAAAAGCTGCTATGTATTTGGTATATACTACATTTCTGACTCATGGATTTTTTGTTTTGACATTCATCTTAACGAAAATTTTACTCCATGAGTGTTCCTGGAAAAGGTATGCTGCTCTTTAAGTCACACCTGTTTTAATATTTAAATATTAGTAATTTAACCTTCTTAGAAAATAAATCTAACCACACACACACATAAAAATAGAAACTCATGCAAAATAGAATTTTATTATGAAGTAATGCAAAGCATAAGAACATAAAGCATATCCCTGCTAAATCAGGTCAAAAGCCTACCTAGTTCAACATAATTTTTACATAACTGAAGCTAACATTTTTATTGAAGTTGGAGAATAAATTCTAACCTTGAAACCTGAGTTAACAAACAAAACAAGTTTTAACTTGATCTTAGGTATTTGCAAGGGTTTTAAACCATACAATCACAGAATCTTCTATGATTTTCCAAAGTCATTAGGACAGAACTCCCCATCTTACCAATAATTATGGTCAAGGTAGCACAGTATCTACCAATTGTTCATTACATCTGAGATTTTAAATCTTTCAAAAACATTCTAGTTTCAGAATGATGTAAAAAAATTATTGCCTTCAGAGCCTTCAGAGGCACTGCTCCACAAATTGCCAGATGCAAGAGCCTATTCCAGAGGTGGTATTCAGCAAGTTCTGACCAGTTCTGGAGAACCAATAGCAGAAATTTTGAGTAGTTCAGAGATCCAGTAAATACCACCTCTGATTGCCCTGCCCCCATCTATTCTCTGCCTCCCGAGTTACAGCTGATCCGCCGGAAATGGGGATTTTGCAGTATCCTTCCCCTGCCATGCCCACCAAGCTATGCCACGCCCACCAAACCATGCCCACAGAACTGGTAGTAAAAAAAATTAAATTCCACAAGTGCCCTATTTGTTAAGTTGGGCTCAAGAGTTTAGTTGGAATCATTTCAAAAGGACAGAAGTCGGGCAGGAAGTTTGGAAGACCCCTCTAAGCTTTGGAAGACCCTCTAAGCTGATAATAAGAGGAAATCCATTTCCTGGTTGTATTCATTGTAGGATATTGTGAATGTTCTCTGCTATTAGTTTACACTATTTGTTATGATTTGTTTATTGATTTGGTTCTAATTTGGTAGTTGCTCAGAGTTATGTATGTAAGATGGAAAATGTTTACATTTATTAAATAGCAGTGTTCCAATATCTCAGGGGTTGCCACAAAGAAGAAGGAGTCAAACTATTCTCCAAGGCACCTGAGGATAGAACAAGAAGCAATGGGTGGAAACTAATCAAGGAGAGAAGCAACTTAGAACTGAGGATAAATTTCCTGACAGATAGAACAATTAATCAATGGAACAGCTTGCCTCCAGAAGTTGTGTATGCCGCAACACTGGAAGTCTTTAAGACGATGTTGGATAGCCATTTGTCTAAAAATGTATAGGGTTTCCTGCCTAGGCAGGGGGTTGGATTAGAAGACCTCCAAGGTCCCTTCCAACTCTGTATTCTATTGTATAAATAAATAACTAAATGATGGAGTAGAATTATGGGACTCTACTGACTACTAGTAGCAAGACTGGACAGTTCTTCCAAATAAAAGGTAACTAGTCACCCATATTAGGGCAGATTTGGTAAATGAAGAAATAATAAAGTTCCATCTGCCTAAATAAAATCAGCAATAAAACAGTTAAGGGATAAAACATCATTTTTGCTTGTATCTTAATAAAGTTTTCTCAATTATTTATTCCCAATGCAGCTGCTCTGTCTGCATTACACATATGTGTAATTTATAATAAAACAATTTTTGAAAAGTTTTTTTTTATTTTAATTGAACAAAAACACAAAAAGAGAATCATCCTTCATTATATCTTGTAGAAAGCGTGTTGATCGCTTACAGATAACTTTCGTGCATTTCTTCCACAGTCATTACTTATAGTTCATATTAGATTATACACTTTAAATAAAAAATCTTTGTATATCTTACTATCAACGTACCACAATTCTCATTTGACTACAATTATTTGAACATGATTTTACCTCAAATCATTCATACTTAAAGACACAACCACATAATGGCATTCATTAGCTATTTCAAAAAATCTTCCATTAACACTACACCTTTATGACATCTTTTAAGTAAAAGTCAATTAATAAAGTTTCTAAACCTTTCTCCCCCAACTCACTGTTTAGAATTTATATCCAAGTTACTTTTGCCAATACCATAGCATGTATGTATTATTAAACAATGTCCATTGACATATCCTTGTTGTTATTATAATTGGCTAAAAATCATTTACTATTTATGTCCCATCTTCTCTTGTCAGATCCCCACCCAAAAAAAATAAAAAAACCTTACACCTTTATGACAAGATCTAAAAAAATTGTTAATAAAATTTATAGGTCTTTTCCCCACGTCACAATTTGCAATTTATATCCAAATTGCTTTTACTAGTTTGCCAATACATGTATATATCACTAAGCTGTATCCATTATCATTTCATTATTGTTATTATAGTTAATTATTTGTTAATGAATAAACATTTAATAACAATCTAAAACAATCTAAGAGTTATTAAATTCCTACTTATTGATCACCAAAATCAACTAATTTTTTATTATCAACTTTCATTGTCAACCTGTATCTTTCCAGTAACAAAACAGTCTTATCTCTCTTGCAAATTGTGGTTAAGTCTTCTTTTTATCTCCTTTATAAGGTTTTTATAGACTTCTCTCCGCACTTTGCTGCTTGAAGGATCTCTCAGGTAATCTCATCACGCTCCAGCTGCTACTAAAATAAGCTTGTCTTTGGTTGTCAATCTTGCTTCTGAAAAAAATTTCTTCTTAAGTCCATCATCATTACCATTTTTTTCCTTCTGTATCTTGGGTAGAGCTCCAATTCGTCAAATTCCCTTTTCTATATTCCCTTCTTTGCACTTTCATCCACATTTGTTCCATTAATAAATTCACTTATTGTCTTGTCTTTATCTTCTATATCTTAATTCTTCCCTTTAATTTTTGGGGGCTCCAACTCCATCATCTTTTGCTGTGACTAGTCTTTCCAATTTCTTCTCAATTCTCCCATATCCTTCCAATAGATTTTGAATTCCAGCCAAGATATTTTGGAATTTTAAGGTTTCCTCATCTGAATATTGATCCATGTTTCCAAAAAAAAAGAAGAAAGAAAAGAAAAAAAAACTAAATGCCACTGCCACTCTAGCCTTCCAGGCCTCTTTTATTTTTCTTATTTTAGGTTGACTTGAACACAAGTGCTTTTATGCTCTTCAAAGGAGAAGAGTTCTGTTTTTCCCCTTTCTTTCCCCTGCCAAAATAGTTCTCAAAGGCACCTGTGAAAACAATTCATGCCCTTGGCTGTTTATCAGTTTCTGTAAACAAGTTGCAAACCCTTCAGCTACCAAGTCAGTGAAATAAAAGAAGAAAAAGAGAAGAATACGTTGTTTCAAAAACTCCAGCCTCTGACCCCCGAGTGGCAGTGTTGCTACTTTTCACTTTATAATATTTATGTCTGGCTTACAGGAAACAAACAAAGATTTCTTTTAATAACAAGTAATAGGAAGAATTGTTAAAATAAGAAGGAAGGTTTTAATCCAAAAGTCAAGAAATAAAGCAACAAAAAGCAGGAAAAAAAATCAATCCGTTCACTTTAAGACGAGAAATAAGAAACATTGCGAGCACCTCAATCCACAAAGAATAGTTACAAAGAAAAAAAAAAGCTTTCCAAAACAATCCAATATGGGTTGGATTTCGCCACTCAATTATTTTGCTTAAGGATCTAATTTGGCTTTAAAAAAAATTTCTTTGGACTGTCTTTCAGAAAATAGAAAAAAATACCTCACCAGATGGAATCACTTTCTGTTTTCACTTCCTTCATTCCAGAGCTGTCCTGACTTCATCAGCCTGTAGGCTACCTGTTTACCGCCAGCTTGAAGCGCTTCCCTTGGGTCGATCAGGGACTTTGCGATGTCCCTGAGACCAGCAAGGCTTCGTCTTCCTGATCACCATCTCTATGGGACGGTTTAGGTCTCAATGGATCGTCCAGTGGCAAAAGTGTCAATGGTGGTCTCGAAGTATCGACACCGTACATTGTGACAATGAGATATTGGCTCCTCCTTCCGGCTATAGTGAAACAATTTTGAAGTTACCGTATCTGACAATTTTCTATTAGAATACTTTCTTTAAAATCAATGATAAAAGACATGCTGACAGGAGGAAAAGGAAACAAATAGATGTGCAAAAAAGTAGGCAGATAATTACAAATTCCAGTACATTTTTTGTCCTACAATTTTAGAAACCTTACCACTGTTGTATTTCAAAATTAAATAGCAAATGCTGTTTCTAATCTAGCTAAAACGCCTTTGTTACATTTTTATTTTAAGCAAGTTGCTTGGTTCCTTTTCTTCTTATATCTGAGCTCTCCAGACAGTTTTAGATGTATTTATTTATTTGTCTGTGTTCCCTGGAGCTACTAAACAAGCTTTTGCAGCTTTTTAAATATATTGTTCGAAATTCAAATGGCTGAATTAAAAACGGGAATCTTGCCCACATATTACTAGGCATTTCCCCGACAGTTGGATGAAAACTGTTCACTTTTATTACCACTTCGGCAATAAAATGCACGAGTAAATGTTCAAGCTTAACTATTCTCTTAGAAGTTCACACTAAATATATTACATTAATTTGTTTAGTCCTTGGACAAGAAATCATTACATATGGACTATTACTTGCATTATCATTACATTATAGTAGGATCATTATGAAAAATAACAGTTCTAATCAATAAGAACATATATAAAAGTGCACTGGACTAAAACACCCAACTTAAAATACTTAATGCAAGTAGAATGAATAATAGTTTTAAGAAGATTATTTAAGAAAGGTTAAAATAATAATTCATTATCACAATGGGAATGATCACTGATAGCCCATAAACAATATAATGAAATTAAATTGACCTCAAAAATACAGGCTACAATGTCATTTGGTGAAAAATACAGATTTTTAGCAAGAAATGTACCTATAGGAATAATGCCTAGCTTAACAATATAATGTACCAGAATTAATAATTCTGGTAAATGATATCAAAGAATAATTAACTCAACATTCTGATGTACTATAAATCTGTATCTAACAAATAGTTTGTCAAAACTATATTCAGTATAAATTTACAAAAATCAATATATTAGAAGAATTCATGCATTGCTTACTGGTTTGCATAGACAATCATTACTCCCTTTTGATAATCCTGTAATCCCTTAATTTGGGGTGACTGAATGGATATCAGCATTTACTGGATGGCTGCCCTTCCTAATGCCACATTTTTTCCCTTGTGTCTTAGGAAGAAAAGAGCTGCTGCTATCTAAGGACTTCCTTAGTGGGAGGTGAGTGCTTTATCACTAGGCCACGATGCCACTGATTTGTATATACAAACATTAAGGGCTGTATATCTGTAATAGTTGTATAAATCTAATTCATATTTTTGGATTATTATTTGTATTGTAACTCTTATATTAAATTTAAATTATAAATTAAAAGGAAAAATATAAAAAAACTGTATAAGAAAATCAAAGTGTAATATAGAATGTGTAAGCCAAATACAAATATCAAATATTCAGACATCGATTCTGCATTTTTATAATTAAAAGTAATCTCAATGTCTATGTGCATTTATATAAATATATGTTCTTTTCCACATGTATAATAAATTATTATTAACACATAAATTACAAGCCATTTACATAATAAAGTTTACTTTTTTCAATATAAAACATCTGGTATATTATTATTAAAATGTCTCATCTTATACAAAGTCCTCATGAAGACCTCATGATCACACACAAACTATCCTAAAAGAGTTTCATCACTGATGTATGCCTTAGCAAAAGGTGTGGTTGATCTATTTTCATCCATCATTTCTAGTGATTCTAAACGTAGGCAGTGTTTGGATTAACTGAAGGAAGGGAAGCACTGTGACACATAACATCTCTTACACAATTATGTGAGGTGAAAATACTATTTAGTCAAATGTAAAAAGTCTGCCAGACAAAGTACATGATACTGGCTAATGGAATTATAAGAATTCTGGGAAATAGAAGGGAATGAATATGATAGAAAGCAAACTACATTTTTTATCTTTGCTCCTGCTATCTAGCAATACTATGTAAACAGATCTCAGAGCCAACAATGGTCACAAAAAGAAGCCTGTTAAATGAAAACTTCCTCGTTTGAAGCTTATATAAGATGTACAAAAAGTTACTTGAAAAGTTGTTAAGGGAGACATTGTTCAGATAGTTCAGAAAATGGAAGTTTGTATTTGCTTTTACCAAAAAAAAAACCCTGCATGCTAATAGGCACATTTGATATAGAACAAGATGGGTGCCATGTAAATCCAACAAATAAAAAAATAAAAAATAAATGTTAGAATGAACAATAATATGAATAGTGTTATTCCAGATATCTGCATAAATATTTATTAAACTTTTATTTTTCAATTGAAAGACAAGGACAATTAAGTGTTAGATTAAGAACAATATTCAAGGGGAATTCAGATTCAAAATAAAAACAAAATAGATAAGTGCAATTTTTCTGATGTATGTGTGAGTCAAGTAGTTATACTAAGCAAATACTTCAGAAGACTTGCTATAGAAATCTGTTAACTGATGGTATAAATGTTGTTCTATATTAAGATTGTGATCTTTTGATATATTTGTTTTAATATGTAACAGTTAACACTTTGGTAAAATGAAACACATTTTTGTCTAAGATGGTGATATAAAAATAAATAACATGCATAATAGAGAGCCTTCAGCCTTCAAGAAAGTTTGACAAGGTAATGCTTTCAAGGATATATAATGGGCTTCTTTGAATGCTGAACATCACTCACGTTGCCAAGCACTGACAAAGAGAAGTAGGATGATACTTGACTCTGAAGAAATCTTTTGATCAAAGTCTTGGTGAAGCAAATTGTCCCTTGGGAAATCTTCAGGTTTTATGGTCAAATTATATTACAGTGTCTGGATACTTTATGTATTGGGAAATACCAACATTCAATGAACTGTTCGGAAGTAATCAACTATAAGTTAAATCATGGTAACAAAATAGTATTAAATTAATTCATATTATATTTACAAGAGTTTGTTTGAAATATGGGTCTCTGTTTGCATATCCTGCAGGTTCTGGTGACTATTCTAATGACAAGAAGGGGAAACTTACTTGACAAACATAAAGAGGTGTACAAACGTCGATGCTATTTTGTGTGACCTGAATTTTTCTAAACTCTAACATTTCTAACATTCTTTATATACATATAACTTCACATTTATAAATGAATAGCTGAATATAGTATAATTGTGTTAAATTGTACATAATGCATAACCAAGTGTTGCCTCATTGCTAAATTAAAACTCCTAGCATTCCTAGGAAGCATTGCAAAGGTAAGAAATTCTAGTTGTAGTTTTGCAAAATCCAGAATGCCAACATTTCCCTTCATATTGTCTAAATAGTTGAATTTAAAAGGTTGCATTAGCTTTGTGAGGGGATTAAGCCATTAATATGAATTAAGAGCCGAGGTGGCGCAGTGGTTAAATTCAGCACTGCAGTTCAGCAGTTTGGCTGTTCAAATCCCACCAGGCTCAAGGTTGACTCAGCCTTCCATCCTTCCGAGGTGGGTAAAATGAGGACCCAGATTGTTGTTGGGGGCAATATGCTGACTCTGTAAACCGCTTAGAGAGGGCTGAAAGCCCTATGAAGCGGTATATAAGCCTAACTATTGCTAAACTTGGGTTGAAATTTACTGTGATATTCTTCTTTTCCGGATGACTGTAAAGGACAATGGTGTTTTATAATCAGATTATCTTAGTTATTATAATAAAATGAGGATGGCAAAACCCATTTAATTTCATAACAATGAAATTAATAAAGTAATAAAGCAAGCACTATGAACATAATACCACTAGCTATGTTGTCTTAGATCCTATATTCCATAGCTAACTTTCATGGTATTTCCGCTTTTAAGGTCTTTAGATTTCTGAAACAGAATATATCTCTTCAAGGGCTTATAATATTTTAACCTGCCAAATTAACAATTGTATTAGGCAAGAACTATATCCAGCAGCTCAGAATGTATACATTTTAGTGTTCCCTTTCTCACCTGTTTTCTTTCAATTATTTTGGATATTCATAATTATGGCATTTATAAAAAATTGAAAAAGTATGCTATTCATTAAATTTAGATTGTAATTTTCCTGTCCTTGTTGCATTTGAGACTTCTTTAGCATTCTACTGCAGAATATTAATAGCCATCATGTGGGAGATTAAATGTCAAATGAATTATCTTAATTACGCAAGATAATCTTATATGACCTGGAGAAAAGCTATGGAAAAGCAAATATTGCCTTTGATGTTCCCCTGCCACACCCAAAAACCTATTGTTAATCGTACTATAAATTGCCATAGTAGGTTACATTTTGTTGAGTGCTTCAAACATGCAAGTTGATAGCATTATTGTTATGCAAAATGAGGCAGTAGAGCCTAAGGGAGAGAAAAACAATTCTCTCTACATATTATTTATTCAGAATATACTGTCCCTTTCAGCTTTTTCTCAAAGGACTTTTCTTCTGCCCTTAGGATAGGCTTGTAATGGCTTTTCCATTACAAATATTAACTTTCAGTAGTTTTTGCAAATTAGCCTTGGTATAGCAATAGCGATAGCCCTTAGTCTTATATATTGCTTCACAGTGCTTTACAGCTCTCTCTAAGCGGTTTACAGAGTCAGGATATTGCCCCACCAATCTTGGTCCTCAGTTTATTGACCTCGGAAGGATAGAAGGCTGAGTCAACCTTGAGCCTGGTGAGATTCGATCTGCCAAACTGCTGGCAGTTGGTGATCAGCAGAAGTAGCCTGTAGTACTGAACTCCAAATATTGCACCACCATGGCATAAATAAGAATTGCACTATTTTGAATATTTTAGGCATAAAGCAATCTTGACTCACATATACAGAGACTGAGGATGAACAACAAAGTTGGTGGGAACAATTTCCTTCCTTTAAATAGGCCAAATCTTTATGCAAGAACTATATAAAAACTTTGTAATGTTCAAAGACTGTCACTTTTTTAAAGAGAATCAGAGAAAACACGTTGTCCTATAGCAGGGATAGCGAACCTTTTTTGGCTCCTATGCCAAAAGCGGGAAGAGCGCAGGGGGTCATGACCAGGTGTGCCACACCCATAATGCTATGTGCATGTGCGACCAGCACCCCTCTCCCCGCTTTTGGCACAGTTTTTTTACCCTCCCCAGGCTCCAGAGGCTTTCTAGGAGCCTAGGGAGGATGAAAACAGCCTCCCCCGCCCTAAAGCCTCTGGAGCACAAAAAACAAAGTTACAGGGAATCCGTAAGTTTGGGAATGGTGACTTCTAGTTTGCTCATAGGGCCGGTTTTCCGGAGCCTTCAGTGAAGCCAACTACTACTGGTTTGGCTGAACCAGTCCGAACCAGTAGGATACCACCACTGATCCCAATAATATCAGCAGTATATTAGATAATAGTATATTAATCAACACATGGCCAACTGAATGCACCTTTCTACAACCACATGGACAAAGATATCCTTAGAAAGGAATACCTGAATATCAACCCTGTAACCTATGGAAGGGATTGTATTAGGACATGCCCCTATGAATACTCTTCTCAGTTTGACTTTAGTAAGTCCAGAGTGATTTTTGGGCAATTTGTAGGGACTCTGTAAATTTTCAGAAATTAAATTAAATGTCCTTTATCAATCCTTTAGACAGTAATGTCTCATAGGCAGAGTTTAAACATCTTCTTGTCTTCATTTGAACATTGGACACTATCTAGCCAGCAGTGTGCAGCAGCTGCCAAAAAAACCAACAAAGTTCTAGGCTGCATAAACAGAGGATAGAATCAAGATCATATCAAGTGTTAATACCACTTTATAATGCCTTGGTTAAGGCCACACTAGAAATACTGCATTCATTTTGGTCGCCACAGTGTAAAAAAGATGTTGAAATTCTAGAAAGAGTGCAGAGAAGAGAAACAAAAATGATAAAGGGACTGGAGGCTAAAAAATATGAAGAGCGGTTGCAGGACCTGGGTATATCTAGTTTAATGAAAAGAAGGACTAGGGGAGACATGATAGCAGTGTTCCAATATTTCAGGGGCTGCCACAAAGAAGGAGGAGTCAAACTATTCTCCAAAGCACCTGAGGGTAGGACAAGAAGCAATGGGTGGAACCCAATCGAGGAGAGAAGCAACTTAGAACTAAGGAGAAATTCCCTAACAGTTAGAGCAATTAATCAATGGAACAACTTGCCTCTGTAAATTGTGGGTGCTTCATCATTGGAAGTTTTTAAGAAGAGATTATACAACCATTTGACTGAAATTGTGTAGGATTTCCTGCCTGAGGAGGGGGTTGGACTAGAAGACCACCAAGGTCAATCTATTCAATTTTCTATGATCTATGTACTCTCTTTGTTCTAAGAACAGTTAATCAACGGAACAACTTGCCTCCGTAAATTGTGGATGCTCCATCATTGGAGATTTTTAAGAAGTGATTGTATAAACATTTATCTGAAGTGGTCTAGGCACCTAAGCAGGGGGTTGTACTAGAAGACCTCCACAGTCCCTTCTAACTTGTTTATGTTATTTAATGGATTTACGAGCCGTTTTCTGGTCCACTTCATATATTCACTTCACAACACTTTTTACAACCAGCAACTGTTCTGTCATGCCAGCATATTGGTCGATTTTCCTGAAAGATTCAGTAGAAATGAAACAGGAAAGAAAATTTGAATATATCTATCCTGGCCTTATCCATATTGCAAAATCTATGACAGGAAAAAAATACCCAACATCCTACTGCTTAGAAACTATGTTCAAAGTACATTTTCTGCAGATTAACTCTAAATAAGAAAGTAATTCAGATCTAGATTACAGAACATTTGCTTATCTTTAGATGACCAGACTTTCCAATCATTACATTTCCAGTATAAAATTCACCTGAATTTGATCAAGGCTATTTTGGCTATTTGCAACTCTATTCCCTATTTCCTCCATTCTTCCAGTGCTTAAACAAATCAAATAAGCAATGGTGAAGCTGACATGTTTACATGAGAAATAGACCACCTATTAACAAATTAGGAGCTGCTTATCATCTATGGCTGTGATGGCGAACCTATAGCCTGTATGACAGAGGTGGCACACAGAGCTCTCTCTGCTGGTACATGTGCCGTCGCTCCAGGTCAGATCTTGTGGTGTTTCTTTTGTGAGCTTCTGTTTCCCTGAAAACGACGAAACAGAAACTCAATGAAAGAAAAAGATCTTACCTCTTACTGCACTGCTGGTATTGGGATGTCCCACCTCCTGCCATGTCTTTGCGTCTCTGCTGCGCATGTGTTCATGTGCGCTCATGTCCATGTCTGCCCATGTGCACCTTTCCATTTGGGCATGTGCATGTATGCAGTTTGGGCACTCAGTGTCTAAAAGGTTCGCCATCACTGTTCTATGGCTTGTCAGCTTTGGAGAAAACCTGCCTGAAGACCAAAATTCCCTATGCATAGAAACAATGGATCTAAATTTCATACCATTTGATCTCCTTTGGCACAATGTAGTATTATTTGATTTGCATCATCAAATCAAAACTGGCTCTGTACCTTCGTCTTACAAAACCCTATGTCAGAAAATTGAAGAATGAATTAAATGAATTATCAATTTTACCAATCAGCATAGTTAGAGTTTGAATAAATCAGATGTATTTGAAATCATACTACATTTTGCCCTAGAATATGAAGCACTCCAGAGGATAATAAATGCCATAATGTTGCTGTTCTTAATTATGTCTTAATGGAGATTATTTTAAATTGATTTTTATATGAGCCACTCAGAATCCATGAAATCAGATGGGACATAAATTGTGTAAATACTATAAATTATGTAAGAAATATGCATGAATATTTTTGGCAGGTCACAGACCAACCAAACATATTGAAGTAGGAATAATTTGGTCTGAAGAAATGAATATGAGGTTTAATGAGGTCTATATAAATAAAAATTTACTTCCCATTTAAGAAAGTATATTAAATTATACTATTGTATTACATCTAAATTATTTAAACTTGATTTTTGGGAGCTCTGAATAGCAGATTTTCCTTGTTTATAGCAACAGTCTTTAAAAAAAAACATAGTTAAGTAGTTCAGCCAAATTGCTGTTTATTCTCTTGGTAAGCTCATTCCCTGGAACTTGACTTTTTTATATTCCTCTTCAGTCTCCAAGTATTCAGCGGGAAGCAATACTTCCAGCCTTCAAGCACCTTTACTCAGCAATCAACAGCTCTCACAAAATACTACTTGCAATGAACAGCTATTCAGAAAATGATCATCTACGTTTTCACAGGTCAATAGGCAACTCTTCACAATACAGTTTTTCATCTTATTTAATTTCTCCATAAATTTCAATTAGTTCTGTTTCCTTCCACAAATGAGACAAAAAACACTTTTCAGAATACTGCATAGTTTTTTTCTTAATCTAAAATACTTTCATCTCCATATAGTTTACTTGTTAATTAGAAGAGTGGGTTTTCTATGTGGTGCAAAAACTAGAAGAGACCTAGGATGACCATGTTTTAAGGCAGTGGTCCCCAACCCCCAGTCCGCGGACCGGTGCCGGGCCGTGGAGTACCTGGCACCGGGCCGCGCAGCGGCCGGGGGCCATGATCGCTCTTTTAAATCTGCTCCTCTTAAATGCATTTCTCTCCCCCCCCTTTGGTCCCACCCTCGGCTCTCTCTCCCTCCCTCCCTCGCCATCTCCTCCCTTCTCTCTCCCCCCCTCCCGCACCGATCCATCGCCAGGGAAAGAGAGAGTGAGAGAGTGAGAGAGGAGAGAGAGAGGGAGGGAGGGAGGAAGTCAAGAAAACTGTTCCGGCCGCCGCTGAAATGACTCAGTAACTTTTGCGCTTGGATCTGCTTTTTCAAACCTCCCCCAATCATCATCGCCACCCTCTTCCTCCTCCTCCACCACCACCGTTTGTTCCGCTAAAGCTCCTAAAGCTCTCTCCTCGGCTTTTCCTGCTTTCTCCCTGTCACCCAGATGCATGCTGTGGTTCGCGAGTGCGGCTCGGTTTTATGTGTCCGCTTCTCTCCCTTTCTCTCCACACCCCCCCCCACCTCCATTTAATTATTTTTTTTTAAAAGAAAGAAAATCGTAGTTCTGCCAATTGCAAAAAAAAAAGTGTGTGTGCGTGCATATCTGCCGGCGGGTGTGTGTGTGTGTGTGTATGCACGCGCGGAGAGAGACTGGTTGGAAAGGAAGGACAGGACTGGCGGTGTGTGTTTCTGCAGACCCTCCGGTGGAGGCTGCACTAGCCGTCAGATCTGGTGTTTTTTTTTCCCCCCTCTCCTTTTTCTGGCAGGTTGTTTTAATCCTTGCTAATTACTTTCTGTTCTTCGCTTGCCAGCTTCCTTCCCACCCTCCTTCCTCCTCCTCCCCCCCCGGCCGGGTGCGCCTCCCCGCTTTTACTCCCAAACAGTTATATATTTATATATATATATATTTATTTTCTCTCTCTCCACGGCATTCGCGCGCACGCGCTCTGTTCTTTGCCCGCGGAATGTGGTGGGGAGGGGGAGGGCGGGCAGAAAGTTTGAGGGTCCGGGTTGAGGGTTCAGGATGGTCTTTGAGGAACATAAGTCTGTCCGGGTGGGGGGGGCATATTAAAGCACTTTATATTTATGTAATTGTATTTTATTTTGTAAGGCATGTTTAAATACAATAAAATAAAAGTTGTTTAATCAAAACAATCTGATATATAAACAATCAATGTGTTGTCACGAACAACGCCCCCCCCACCCCTGCGCCCGCTCAGCGGGCCACGGTAAAATTATCAAAGGCTGACTGGTCCGCGGCGATAAAAAGGTTGGGGACCACTGTTTTAAGGGACCTGGAACATGTTTATTCGTTTGGAGCATATACAATGGCATCACAGTGTGACTGGTGGCTCGCCTGCGGCTGGGTGTTTCTAAGATTTTAAGAACAACAGTTGCTTCACAAAGACAGAGATTATGATATCTTGTTTTCTTCCTTTCACTATTTACAAGTATATTAGGGGAAAACTGAACTATTTACAGCAGAGTGTTCAAATTTCCCAGCCATGAATTTTGTCTACTTCTTTCCTGGAGCTATTGCTAACAACAATCCACTCTGTTGTTTAGCTGCCAACAACCATCCTATCCTAGGCATATATGTGGGGATAGACAACACTACTAGTTTCATTGATGTGGAATGTAAAACAAAATAGAGCTTAAAGTTCCTATTGGCAGAGTCCTGTCTAAAATCATGGACAGATCTTTATCACAATAAAATTGTGTAACCTGTGACATCAGTATTACAGGTCCCACAGAGCTCCGGAATATATTCCACAGATCAATTCCAAAGTTGTAACTGAAATGTAATCTTAATAGAATAAAACAATAATTTCTTGATAATTCAGAATTAATCCACTAATATACACATTGCACTTACCTCAGACATGCAGGAAATATTTTGGTCTATGCTGAAGGACTTTTTAACATATGTTTTTCAAATTTCCACAAAGGAAATGTTAGCTAATTGCTTGTTCTTTCAGTAGTTGCTATATTTAAAAAGTCACAGAGTAAAATTAGAGCTTTACTCACAGGAGTAAAATTAGAGCTACCAACTATATATATGGTATACATATATGTGGTATATATACGTACGTACAATATATATATATATATATATAGTCATTTATGTTTGGCTCATATGCTGCCTCTAAGATACCATCCTCATTTTTCATAAGACAGCAGAAAAATCTCTTCAGGATATTGTCCTGCATAAAATATTTCACTAACACTATTAAAGAATTCAGAAACACTCTAATTCTCTCATTGTACCTTGTATTATGCTTTGCATGATGACTGTGACAAAGACCAAATAAGTGATTCAGAGCCGTTCTTTGGAACTTCTCTGAATAGAGAGAGACCAGGAGAGTATCTACAATTGCTTCTTGGAAAGAGTTTGCAGGACAGCAGACTTCTGTGGAGTCCAGTGCTGGCATCAGCCATCGTGCTAACAACCACAGTGGAGCCTTTTAAAGGACATTGGGTTCATTAACCTGACTTTCTAATCATTTTCAGAAATTGCCTATTTAACTAATTTAAGCCTATTAGAGATCTTTAGAAACAATAAGTTTGAAAAGCCATCTGGTGGGTTTACTTTCTTTATTGAACAAAATAAAAATTAACTATAAGCTTAAGAATTTAAAGATTTGGAAATAAATCACACAAAAAAAAAAAAACTTGTATCCAAGAAAATTAGAAATTAATTAAATGTACAAATTTGGAATATACAGACATGGGAATAATTATGTAAAATAAACAGTTTTTATGGAATTCAAATTGTTTCATCCATGTTAAGTCATAACACAAATTTGAGACTTTATTTATTTCAGAAACTGTATAGTAGATGGCACTAAAGAATCAAGCCAAAACAGGAAAAGGAAAAAAATATAAGTGAAAATTTCCCTTTGGTTTTTGGTTAGTACAGGAGTTTACAAAATGATACAACATGTTTTAGCATTTGAAATACTCCAGAAAATGTTCAAAAAATTAGGCTACAAATTAACAGCTACAATGTAAGAATAGATGCATATTTTTATGGACAGATTATATTAAAAAGAAGTTGATGAAGGAATGTCAAATGTGAAGCAAAATGACTAAGAAAATCATCTGGATCATGACTTTTTGCTGGATTTACAAAATAGATTTGCTAAAGCCTTTGGGATGGGAAAAGGAAATATGGAAGGAAGACCAAATCCTATGACAATATATGAATGAATCAAATATCAAGATAGTTAGAAGTAAAAACAAAAAATACAAAGTTGGTTTCTTTAACAAAAAATAAGACACATTTCTATGTCATATTTCCAACTTTCAAATCCAGAAAATAATCAAGTCTTCAAGGCCTTTCATAAGGGTTGGGGATAATGTGATATTATATTCTAAAAAGCAGACATCAAGACAGAATGTCTTCCTTGGGCCTACTACATGACAGTCTTTACTTTACTCATAGTATGACTCTCCTACCAGATCTCATGGGAAAGGTGAACACAACTGGGGAGAGACAATCCTTCATATAATGCAGCCATGTGGAATTAAAAAATAACTATGTAGAAGCCCTGCAGATCATCTTCCCAAAAATCTGTTTGTGAAAAATCTGTTCCCAAAAAGTATGGTGTGTATCAATCAGACTTCTAATTCAACCACAGTTTTAACTAAGCATCTAAGATAAAGTCAAATCTAAAAATGCTATGAAATTTCTGAAAGTTTAGCATTCATATAAAAGAGATATCAACAATCACCTTGAGATAAACCTATACCAACATTTATATAAAAAGAAAACACAAATTTATTTACACTCATGATATTGCCTCATTGGATAATGAAACATTTTCAACCAAACGTTCAAGCTCAGAGAGCATCAAGGATTCCAGAGTTGGTATATGTTTGTGTGCATGTGTTTGTAAAATAATTTGACAATTGTATATATTAGCCCATTTTTACATTAGTATAAATATCTTAGTGTAGAATAAATTGTCATTCTTTAACTATGCTGTATACTTAATAAGGTAGGTGTGTGTGTGTGTGTGTGTGTGTGTGTGTGAGAGAGAGAGAGAGAGAGAGAGAGATCCTATCATGACTCACCCATTGACAAACAGATTTCTAAAACTTAAATTATCCTAAAGAATACTCAAACTCTGAACTTTTAAAAAGTTGATCCCTTTCATATTTTACAAAAGTCAATAAAAACTGTATTCTTTTATTCCATCTCAGATGGCTTCTGAAGGATCTATGCACTATTCTGAATTGGCTGACTCACTTCAAATAATGTTTTGTTATGACTGAAAAGCATTTTTAAGAAGGTATCTTGCCTGAAGGGACCTACTCGGTAGAAAAACAATCTCTAAGTACTTTAATATGTCAATTTTAAAAAGTCAACGAATATTATATATAATATTCTATGAGTCATGATATCATATGCCATTACTAATCAGTTATTTAATAACTTCTGAAACTTTAATTATGTAATTTTTTCTATTCAAATATTCAGATTAAAATATACTATGTGTTTATTTTCCGTTAAAGGATTAAAGATTCCAACAGATGACATGACACTTGCTGAGTTATTTCATTATGGATTTTCCTAGACTAGGCACAGGAAGACTGAGTAATCAATTTCACTGTTCATCCTACTGTTCACAGGTAGGGGTAAAGCAACAAAATTTACACAGCATTCAAGAAGCACGAGCAGTCATTTTTCTAATCAAGATTGGAACCATCAGATAGCAGATTGATACTGAGGTCTATCTCAATTAGTATCTCATAGACATCATCAAGAATGCTTCAAGACTATATTAACCATTGTTTATAGAAATTTTTAAAAAATAAAATAAAATATTGATAAAGGAGCTGAACTCTCTTTCATTTTTTCTATTGTGGATATTTGTGTCTAAAATGTAATTAAATAGTTATTAATACTACCCAAGCACAGATTCCAACTAGATTATGATTATATACTCTACATATTTCAAGAATTTAGGCAGGTTAGAAATGATGCTTTTAATAAAATCATCAGGCTAATGACAATATAAAATGGTTTAGAAAGTTTATCACTTTCCTGCAGATATAGGAAAAAAAGTTAAAGCAGAAACCAAAGGAAATTTGTTGAAATCTGTTTTGATGCTGGTGCAAAAACATGTATTTATTAAACATAGTCCTCCTAGCCCTTCCTGAAACCAAAATTTACATTCTAAGTATTTTTCTGGGTATGTTTTTCTTAAGTCTTACACTATAAACCCCAGCCTCTGCTTTCAAGCAGTTAACAAAAAAAAAAAAATCCCACCTCTAAATTGTTGATGTATACTTGCAGGAAACCCATTTGAAATCTTCTGGAGCTCACATAGTTGTGTTCCAGAAGCCTACCAGATACATGGTATCCATAGCTAGTATAGCTTCAGGTGAATTCTATCAGTTCCCTGATCCTGAGTGGAATATATGTGTGGGTTTCAGTCGTAAGATTCAAAAATGTTTACTACTAGTTCTGTGGGTGTGGCTTGGTGGATGCGGCTTAATGGGCATGGTTTGGTGGGTGTGGCAGAGGAAGGATATTGTAAAATCTCCATTCCCACACCACTGCAGGGGAAGGATACTGAAAAATTCCAATTCCCTCCTAATCAGCTGGGATTAGGGGCGCAGAGAATACATGGGGCCGGGGCCAGTCAGAGGTGGTATTTATCGGTTCTTCAAACTACTCAAAATTTCTACTATCAGTTCTCCAGAACTGGTCAGAACCTGCTGAATACCACTTCTTATGGTTTTCATGAATGTAATGATATGTAGGAATGGTCTTAAGGGATGACGAGAAGAGATGATGCATAGGAACAATCAGATAAAATAAGCTCCAACTGAATAACGGGCAAAGAATGAAATTCTAAAAAGGACTGTCCTTAACACATCAAACTGTCAAAAGTGAGTGTTTCCTATTTTCAGGCTTGCAAGATGTTGTAGCCTGACAATAAAGTAAATTTAGCTCAACTGCTCATGTTTCATGTCTGATTTACCCAAGAGGCCTGACACATATACAAACTTCACTTACAAATAAATAATCAGTATTTATTTTATTGCCATGCATGGATCAGTAACTAGTAATTTATCTGAGGAAAATATAGAACTAAATAAAGTGGTTGAAGAAAGTAGTATTTTCCAAAGAGTGCATTACTTTGAGAAAAGAAGTTCAGACAATAATACTTGATAAAGTACTGTTCTTAATTTTGACAGAGTGATCTCAAGATGCTCCAGAGACAGCACAGTTGCTTATTGGGCTTGTAGCAAAGCTTGGGGCTGCAGTTATCTATGCAGAAATTGCTGGATGGTTACTGAAAACCAAAAATAGGTACAGAATTCTCTGAAATCATGAAATCTAATATAAATAGAAAGCAAGAGTTCTTTGAACACTTAGAGAACAGAATGACCTCTCAACTAGTGTTAAAGGATTTAGTAAAAAAATAATAATTAAAGTGTCTTATATTAATGAAGACTTTGGAAGAAAGGAACTATCTGAGAGAAGTACTACATTGTCTCACTGAAAAAGAGTGGGGGAAGCAAATTTCAGTTTAAGGCACATAAGGTCTCTTATGCAATGAAATGACTGCTACTAGAATGTTGTTTTCAGAGAAATAAGATGAACAGTAATCGGTTGAAGATGGTGAGTTATGGTGAAAGCCATTATAAAATGTTTCATAAGAGGATCAAAAAGAAATAATAGATCACTAACTGTAGAACAGAAGAAAAAATGTTACAGAATGTACAAAGAAATATCAAACATTGCTTCAATGCCAAAATGGAATGAATATTAAACTGAATGGTATTAGAATTTTCCCTTTTGCATAGTCTGAAAAATATGTAGCTAATTTTTGCAGGCCACACAAAAGGAAACATTTCAAGTCTCCTCAGTTTCATATTAATCGAATTTTGTCTTTGAAGCAATGTATCCTTGATATTTCTCTAATATTCTTTAATTTTACCTTTTGTATATTCTGCAAATATTTAGATACATTACTGTTGTGGAAGACCTCTGAGAAACAAGAATATTCATCGATGGTAGGCCTAAGGGAGTCTCATATCAAACATCCATAGTAAGAAGAAGGAAGGAGAGGTCTGGGAGGTATGCCTGTCTTTGATGGATAGATAACAGATATCACAGGACCGGTGATATTTATTTATTAATAAATTTGATAAGCAAAATGCAACAGGAACAAAATCCATGGCTACTAAGGGCACCACAAAATAATAATGGTGCAGTTAGCTATAACTGTAGATATTCTTGAGGATTCTATTTATCAGGGATTTTGGTAGAAAGAAATACAGGAGAGATCCATTAAAATAAACGTTACCTAGACTCTAGATATTTCAAGAATGAAAGAATTATCAATCATCCTAGGAAGCAGACAGATCATTTAGTCATTTAGTCATTTATTTGACATTTATAGGCCGCCCTTTTCCCTGAGGGGACTCAGGGCGGCTTACAATTAATAGGGAGGGAGTGCAAGACAGAACACAAGAAAAAAAGAAAAATGTGAATAAAAAAATAAACCAGTAAAACACAACATTCATACAGCATTCGGGTGGGGCAAGGTTAGGGTCTTATCCCCAGGCCTGACGGGATAGCCAGATCTTGAGGGCTGTGCGGAAGGTCTGGACGGTGGTGAGGGTGCGAATCTCCACGGGGAGATCGTTCCAAAGCGTCGGAGCTGCAACTGAGAAGGCTCTCCTCTGCGTAGTCGCCAGTCGGCACTGACTGGCAGATGGAATTCGGAGGAGGCCTACTCTATGCGATCTGATGGGACGCAGGGAGGTAATTGGCAGAAGGCGGTCTCTCAAATAGTCAGATCCACTACCATGGAGGGCTTTATGAATGGTAAGTAGCACCTTGAAGCGCACCCGAAGATCAACAGGTAGCCAGCGCAGCTCACGGAGGATCGGTGTTATGTGGGCGAACCGTGGTGCGCCCACGATCACTCGCGCGGCCGCATTCTGGACTAGCTGAAGTCGCCGGATGCTCTTCAAGGGCAGCCCCATGTAGAGCACATTGCAGTATTCCAGCCTAGAGATCACAAGGGCTCGAGTGACTGTTGTGAGGGCCTCCCGATTCAGGTAGGGCCGCAACTGACGTACCAGGCGAACCTGGGCAAATGCCCCCCTGGTCACAGCTGACAAATGATGGTCAAAAGTCAGCTGTGGGTCCAGGAGGACTCCCAAGTTGCGGACCCTGTCTGAGGGGTATAAATTTTGACCCCCCCAGCCTGAGTGATGGAACGTTGGCCAAATTGTTGGGAGGAAAACACAACAGCCACTCGGTCTTGTCTGGGTTGAGTACCAGTTTGTTAGCTCTCATCCAGTCCCTAACGGCCTCAAGACCCCGGTTCATCACGTCCACCGCTTCATTGAGTTGGCACGGGGCGGACAGATACAACTGTGTATCGTCCGCGTATTGATGGTATTTTATTCCGTGCCTCCGAATGATCTCACCCAGCGGTTTCATGTATATGTTGAATAGTAGGGGGGATAAGACCGAGCCCTGCGGCACCCCATAAGTTAGGGGCCTCGGGGACGATCTCTGCCCCCCCACCAACACCGACTGCGACCTGTCTGAGAAGTAGGAGAACCACTGCAAAATAGTGCCTCCCACTCCCACCTCCCGCAGTCGTCGCAGAAGGATACCATGGTCGATGGTATCGAAAGCCACTGAGAGGTCAAGGAGAACCAGGATGGACGCATGGCCTCCATCTCTGGCTCTCCAGAGATCATCGGTCAATGCGACCAAAGCGGTTTATGTGCTGTAGCCGGGCCTGAAGCCGGACTGGAAGGGGTCAAGATAGCTAGCTTCCTCCAAGGTACACTGAAGCTGGAAGGCCACCACCTTCTCAACAACCTTCCCAACAAAGGGAAGGTTGGAGACTGGACGGTAGTTATTAAGAACGGCTGGATCCAAGGATGGTTTCTTCAGGAGGGGTCTCACCACCGCCGCTTTAAGTGCGGCGGGGAAGTGCCCCTCCCGAAGGGAGGCGGTAACGACCGCCTGGATCCAGCCTCGTGTCACCTCACTGCTGTTGGCAACCAGCCAGGAGGGACACGGGTCCAGTATACAGGTGGAGGCACTCACAGCTCGCATAGCCTTGTCCACATCCCCGGAGGCAACATCCTGAAACTCAACCCAGAGATGGTCTGCCAAGTTATCCCCCTGTGTCTCGGCTGGATCTGCAGGAGTGGAGTCCAAGTCCGACCGAAACCGAGCAACTTTGTCCGCCAAGAACTGGACATACTCCTCAGCCTTACCCTGTAAGGGGTCCCCTGCCTCCCTCCTATTTAGGAGGGAGCGGGTTATCCTAAACAGGGCGGCTGGGCGGGACTCGGTGGACGCAACCAAGGTGGCAATGTGTGTTCTTTTAGTTGTCCTTAGTGCCCGGATGTATTCCTTGGTGCATGCTGTCAGAAGTGCTCGGTTCGATTCGGACCTATCGGACCTCCACAAGTGCTCTAGGCGTCCCCTCCGGCACTTCATCTCCCGGAGCTCCTCGGTGAACCAAGGAGGCCTCCGGGATCCGCCGACCCAGAGGGGCCGTAGTGGCGCAATCCGGTCAAGAGACTCCGATGCTGCCGAGTGCCAGGCAGCAACAAGAGTCTCCGCCGAACTGTGGGCAACTTTGATCATGAATATTATCAGAATATCATATAAACAACTAGAAAAAGAAATCATAGTACATGCTGTAAGTGTAAGATGATGTATTTAAAATATTTCTAAACTGATAGAATATAACCAATAATTAAGGTAATGAAGATCCACTATAAATACACCTGTAATGTTACTTTTGAATAGAAAATTGCTGGAGGATGATTATCACTTTAGTGGCAATGATACTGGTATAATTTCATAATGCCCAAGAAAATAATGTTTTATGCTTTATTGCTTTACAAAAAAACCCCATGTGGACAAATATAAAATGATTGATAATAGATAGATGACGGTCACTCAGATGAGATATAAACAGCTATGGTTTGGAGTACTAATCTAATGGTGTCAGTAATGTAGATTTATATCTTCAATCAGCCCATCAGAAAAACAAATAAAACCAATATAAGAAAAACAATCCATTTCAACCTTCTGAAAAATGAAGCACACATCAAAACAGTGATAACAATATTGGGACTGCAGCTTGGTTAAGTGTGTTGGTTTTACCAAAGATGTTCTTGTAATTGTAGCATCTCTACTTTCCTATAAATTATACAGTCTGATCTAGAACAGCATTATGCAGATTGGTTTAGGGGTTTCTGTATGCTAATGAACTACTCAGTCAGTAATTTTTTTATTACTTTATTAATGTTACAACATTTTTAGTTCTGTGTTTTACAAATAAATATGGACAGATTACAGTTTTACAATAAAAATCAAAAAGATGGTATTAATTAGAAAAGACTGAATGAAACTAATGTTTCCTTTAAAGTTTAAAATTCAGTTCAACATTAGTTGATAACCTTAAGCAGTAATATACACATGCACATCACTCCACCAAAAAAAGTGTGTATAGTCAAGACTATGGTTTTCCCAGTTGCAATGTATGGCTGGGAAGGTTGGACCATAAGGAAGGCTGAGCGCCAAAGAATTGAGGCCTTTGAACTATGGTGCTGGAGAAGACTCCTGCAAGTCCCTTGGACTTCAAGATGATCAAACTGGTCAGTTCTAGAGAAGATAAACCCTGATTGCTCTTTAGAAGGTCATATCCTGAAGATGAAACTCAAATATAATAATAAGCCACATATGGGCCACATAATGAGAAGGAAGGCCTCACTGGAGAAGAGCCTAATGCTGGGAACAATTGAGGGAAAAACAAGAAGGGGAGGACAGATAATGAGGTGGCTGAATGGAGTCACTGAAGCAGTCAACATGAGCTTAAATGGACTCTAGAGGATGGTAGAGGACAGGAAGGCCTGGAAGAACATTGTCCATGGGACATGGGACATGTGGACATGACTAATAACAACAAAAATCATGCACAACTTCTTGGGAAGATTTTTTTTTAAAAAAAGGAGTCAGAAACTAGCTCAAAATTATTAGAGCTGACTATTTCTTGTAACTATACAAAAATCAATATATGTCCATCTATAAGTCCATCTATAGATAACCTTGTTACTTAATTATATTTTTGTCATTACATTTATATATAATTCCAAGGAAAATTAATCATTAATAATTATCCCTAAATAATAGAGAAAGCTTTAACTTCTCTACCATCAATTGAAGTCTCAAGTATTTCAAAACTGGACAATTGACATAAAAATGTTTTATCAATCACACTTTTTTATTCAAGATTATAAATGCATGATTCAAGTAATACTTATCCAGAAATGATTAAGATGCTAGCCTCAAACATTAGCTACATCTAGTCATAACTTCGATATCTAGCAACAGTAATGAATCCAGGACTGCTACCAGATTGTAATGTTTGCTTCTTGAAGTAAGCACTTCAGGATGTAGTGTAGGTCCCTTCAGTCAAACTCAAGAACTATTCATTTCAGACACCTTTCTGATAAGATTTTATTTAATTTTATGCTCTTCATCCAATACATTTCATTTAGGACATACGCAGCCTCTCCTAATAGCAATGGCACTTAGACTTATATACTGCTTTATGTTGCTTTACAGCCCTGTCTTTGCAGTTTATAGTGTCAGCACGTTGCCCCCAACAATCTGGGTCCTCATTTTACTGATCTCAGAAGATGGATTGAACTGCTGGCAGTTGGAAGAATTAGCCTGCAATACGGCAGTCTAACCACTGCATCACCAGGGTTCATCATGATGTCATAGGAGAAATAGTGAAAAATAACACCAGTAACAGATGCATGTTGCAACAGATGCCATTTGTTTCATGTTGGTAAATACTGGAGATAAGAAAATATCTCATACTCAAACATTCTAGTATGTAATAAAGGTAAACTAAAGAATCTACAATTATTTTTATTTTAGTTGTAAAAATAAACAATAGCACCATAATAATTGCAGTATATCAGTATTCTTCTTATAATGCATCCTACAGGTATAACCATTTTTTTTCACAAAATCACTTAAAGAGTTACATTTATGTATTTTTAGGAAAATGTGAAATTTCAGTATATTGTCTTGATTGTAAATAAGATAAAGAATTTGGAAGAATAAACTGAAAGGTATTAGTATGTATAAAATGAAAGAGACACGAATTATTTTTATTAACTTGTCATATTAATAGTATTGCTGGGTTGCTTACTATAATATCTTGTAAGGTAGTGCTGTAAAGTGTGATGACTGGTTTTGTTACAATAAGAATCTAAACCCTGTTATTTTACCACTTATGTATTGTAAAGAAATTGCACCCTTGATAATAAATAATATATAAACAAGAATGTTAAATCCACAGATTATTCCTAATATTGATCTTGATAATAAAGAGTATTTGCTCATCTTTGTTGTTTTTCCACTGCAAGAACTATTCTATAATGCAATAAAGATAGACTGAAACTTTTTTTTTTAGATTTTAATTTTCCATTTTTTATTCAATTTTACTTTTTGCAAAATATTTTTTTTGGATATGGAGTATCTTGTTTATTCATAAAATTTCCACTTGGAACTATCTCAGTGAGTCTTAGAAAGTCTGAATTCAGGCTTCCTCAGCCACAGAATCATGGACTATTTTTCTTCATGTTCTTCTAACTTAGGGCTGTCAAACTGGCAGTCCATGGGCCCAATGCATCATGAGCAGGCCATGTCCATCCCAGCTCCGTGAATGGGGAAAATGTCATGAAATGTCACGTGATGACAATGTGATGGAGCAAGTTTGGCATCCATGTTCTTACTGACAAAAAAGAATGTAAACATTCTTGTCCTCACTATCAATTTCTAATTTTAATTTTGAGTTAAATAAACCAAAAAGTAAATTTGAGGCAGGCACAGATAAATGGATTACATATCTTTATCACTATTTTTCATAGATATATGTAATAATAACAAACAAAAATATAAAGTGGAACTAGAAGAGGAGATACAAGTAGTTCTCACTTAGCAACAATTGGGACCTGTAACTGTCACTAAGTAAAACAGAATGTGACCATGATAGGCTTGCTATCTCATTTCTACTACAGTGGTTAAGCAAATCACTTCTGGTCATATAAAAAAAAATATATAAAGTATGTTTATTAAAACTGTATATTTAGAGAAACTGAAATTTTTAATGGAAAGGGTAGGAAAGGAAGGAAGTGAAGGGTGAAAGTTAATTACCAGCAGGCAGTCAAATGTTATTAGAAATTTAAACAGTCTTGTTTATTGGTTCATAAAAATCTATATGGCAATTTTATAATTTCAACCAATAAAGTTACAAAATATTTATATAGCTACAGATGCATTCTTGCAAGATTCTAAATATGTCAACATTTACTTCTGAAATTGCCAGTTTTTTCTTCCGTCAAGAAAAATAATACGGGCAGAGTTTGGAGTAGATTGTGAACTCTAACTAATATGGGTATGTCCATATTTTCTATATAAAAAAGGATATGAAATACCATAGCCATCCGTTTTATCATGTTTAAATACATTTCACACTGTCTCATTATACTGCTCTAAGAATGTATTAATATGAATTCATATGATTTAAAATCAAAAGATACAAAGTTGTTCAACTTTATTAAGTACCCATGTTTGCCATAGATAATGTAAAATTAATTCTCATTCTTAGAGAGCAACAAAAATGGGTGAAAATTAATTATTAATCATAATTAATAATTTAATTATTAAATTATTTTTAATAATTTCCAACACTATTTTCCTCAGGGTTCCATGGATGAGGGGATGTTGTAGGAGACAGACTAGTAATAGAACTAGGGAAAAGAGACAAATGAAGCATCAATTGAAGTTAATTGCTGCAAACCTATATTGGAACACGTCAGCCCTAATTTCTCAGTTTAGATAAGGTCTGAATGCACAAATTGGGCTGAATCCATAAGGCAATGAATTCCATAGACTCTGGACCAAATCTACCAACTTTGTGTCATTCATGGAAGGAATTCGTAGCCAATTCAGAGAGCTGACATCACAGTGTCAGTATTCAATTATCTCACAACTGATACTATTGATATTGATATTACCACCTGAACTATTCACTATTAAATCAGTTTTTGATCAATGGAGACAATTTCTTGGAAGGCACATGTTGGCTCAGTCAATGTAAGATTTCCATAAGATTCTGGCAATGCTGCAACATAACAAATGGCTTTCTTCCAGGCAAGTGAGATAGAATCACTTTTTCTCTTGATTAGGCTTTTACAATATCTATCTATCTATCTATCTATCTATCTATCTATCTATCTATTTATTCATCCACTCATCCTTGATTCAAAAAAATTGATGTCAGATGCACTATCATGTAAACTTAAATACTCAGAAATGCCACATGGCCTGATTGCTGCAAGCATTTTACAACCTTCCAATTTCCAGCAAGTTCCCACATAAGTAGCTACTGAGGTGTTGGGAACAACACAAATATCCCGGGACTTTATTACTCAGGAGCAGGATTTGTAACTTGAATATGGGTTACTTGGAGTAATCTGGAAGGAGCCACATTTGCTGTATTTATTCAAATATATTTGTAGAGGAAATGAGAAAGAGGACAAAAAGAGAACCATAAATTTAAAACTAAATTGTTTTTAGCTTTATCTCTAATATTACAGAAAGTTGGATATTTGAAATAAGCACAGTTTTATAGGTTTTGGATGAAATAATGTGATCCCTAACATTTATCTCCCCTTGAGCTATCTGTTGCATTCAGTCCATCAAAAACATTTCCAATCTTTTATAGAATTGTCTATTACTGTTGCATTATTCCTAAGGTTTACCCAAAGGATCATAGTTGTTTGAGTTACTTAACCTTACCTTCACTACAATGATCAATAGGAAACATAATGATGACAGAAACCAAAGAAATGCCGCTTTCTGCTAGTGAAGATTCACATACCAACATCAAATATATTCTGAATTTTGTTTTTCAGATTCAAGCAACTATATGAATAGTATATTCCACATGGGATTTGTAATTCCTTTGAAACTCTGCTTAAGATATTGAAACCGATAAGGTGACTCTGACCGTTCCAAGAGGATAATCTCAAACTATTTCATTTTTATCTTGTTAAAAATTAAGTATTCCCATCTCCATGGAAAGTTATCACTCCACCGATTTTCTTGTATATTTCACTTTCATGAAAATAAACATATTTTTGTTGCAGCAAAAAAAAAAAAAAAAACATTCTCAAGCCAAAGATGCACCTGTCTTCAAAATGCTGTTTTCACTGTTCATTGCTAACAACTCCAAACACTTCATAATTCATCTGAAATATTTGCATCAGTTCAATAAAATAATGGCCACAAATAAAATGTAAAAACTGTCAAATTTAATTCCTGCATCAATGCAGTTCATATGGTAGCATTAATGACAGAAGGGGTTTGTCATTGGTGTTGATTTCAAAATGATTTTAGAGAATGGAGTGGAGACGGAGACGGAGACGGAATAGAATAGAATAAAATAGAATAGATAATTGGCTAAGTGTGATTGGACACACAAGGAATTTGTCTCCTATGCATAAACTTTCAGTATATATAGAAACAACAAAGTAATATAATCATAAGATACCAATAGGAGAAGTAGAAGAAAATATGAGAATGATAACAATATGGCCATACTACATGGATAAATAACCTTATAAATAAGACAGTTTTGTTTTTATTTATTCTGAATCTATAAAAAGTGGCTCTACTGGTTGACACCTAGTGATTTAATGAACATTTTTGACCAGAAGGGGTTTGTCTGTTATGAAGAACAGTCATTACTGTCTTCTCATTTAAAGATCATGTTTACACTTCATAAAGTAGTGACCAAATCAAGTTATGAGTCTATGAGCATAGCACTGATATTACTATAAACATGGTGACTTTTTTCAAAATTTCTCATAGACCATAAAAGTCACCCAAGACTGTAATGAATGTGTGGATGAAATGCTGCCTAAGAAATAATCAGAGAAGAGAGGCAGAGCCACCAGTGGCTTATTGGTCACAGAAAGAAACTTCTGAAGAATCTAAGTTTGTATTTTTAGACTTGCAAGATTCTGTTAATGTAGATTTACAATAAGGTACAATTAGCTCAACTAGTTCTGCTTCCTGTCTAGTTTACTTGGGAAGGCTAAAAAATCTCTAGGGAGACTCCAACACCAAGAGCTCACGAAAAGTCTTTTCTGGGCACAGTAGCACTAGATTGTTTCTGCAGCTCCACTTATGCAGGAACTTGCATTCATTCACTTCTGGAATAGAGTTACTGGACATTCTGAAGTTTAAAAAAAATGGGCCTAAAATATTAGATTAAATAATCTAATCTTTTTAAACATTATACATTTAATGATGCACATTCATCAGGCTATTTTCATAAAAATGAACACAGAGTAAAAAATATCTGTTTTCTGTAAAATTTATTATTCCATTATTTATGGAAATAATGTTTAGCTTTATTAATAAGGCTTATTATAGGACAGAATAAAAAGTATTTTCTATTTAAATTTGCATTTACATAGCTTTAGATAAAATAGAAGTGAAATAAGATGTTCTTCAAAATGTTCTTTAAATGCAAATTGACTTAATTTCTTTTGTAAAAAAAGAATAAATTATTCTGCATTATGTACCAAATTTGTTAACTTTTAATATATTGCATATAATCATTTTTATTTACTTGTGTCACATCTTTATTATTTTTACAAACAACTCAAAGTGGTGAACATATCCAACACATCTTTCTAGTTCTAATTTTCCCCACAACAACTCTTTTTATCATAATTCTGAATAAAGGAATTTACAGAAAATATCAGGGAATAAGCTACAACTTTTCCAAATATATCTATATTATTTATATCAAACACAAAAACAGGAGTTTTCTCCTTTTTTGATGCTTATTCTATATATTCAATTAAATGTTCGGGAAGATTAAAAAATGATTTTTAAAAACTGAATATTGAGTAAAAGAATGGAAATGGCTTGCAATCAAAAGTGTGCAAAACATGCTGCACACTTTTTTCCTTTACTTAGATACTCTAATAATTATTATTGAATATTTACAAATAATTCAAAGACATGCTTGTGTGCATGCACAAATATCATGTAAATTGTGTATGTTTAAATTAAGTGGAATTTTTTAGCACTTTTAAACAACTAATTGTTAAAAGGCACAAGCTTTTTGAGCTGTAGCTAACTTCATCAGATGGATATTGTGTACTTACATTCTATTATCAATTGATTATGTGTCATTAAATCATTGGTGAGTGTTAGGAGTCTCATAGTTAAATTTTCTACATGATGATTTGTCTCTAGCCTTCAGGTCTCCCAATAGTATATTCATTGCCACTGTAATCCATTCACCTAGCTGCCATCTGTCATCTTCACTTTCTTTCTACCTTTGCCAGAATTAGTGTCTTCTGCAGAAAGTCAAATATGTCATAATGTATTCAAAGTAGGGCAATTTCAGTCTGCCATTTGTCCCTCAAATGAGAACTCTAGATTTATTGGTTTAATGATCAATTTGTTTTCTTGGTTTTTCTTAGTATTGTCAGGAGTCTTCTTGAAAATCAAAGTTAATCTATATTTTTCCTATCTTGCTCCTTTAAAGCCCAACTTTTGCTTGTATAGACTGTCATAAAGAATACCACAGCTTGCATGATTCTGATTTTTGTAGATATAGGCCTAGCATTTGTATTGCCACACTAAATTACACACACACACACACACACACACACACACACACACACACATACACACATATCCCTAACTCACTTTATTTTGGGAAATGCCTGACACATTATAAGAAAAATACAAGAAAAAAAACACTGAATATAACTTCGTGACTAGTACAAAATGAAACATATGTTTTGTTTTATTCACAAAACAAACATAGTGAAAATTGGAAATTTGGCTAAATTGACCTGAGCATATCATAGTTCAGTTGAATCAGAACATCTTACTTTGGGCTGAAATAAATTATTGTTAGCAAGGCAATTCTACTATATTTTGATCCTCTTCCCTACACTATGTGCATTAGCCCATGTAGTTATTCTTTCTCTCTTTCTCATCTCAGTTAACTCTGTAGCTTAATACGTACATTAACAGGGGTCCTGACAAGGATTTTTAACCTCTCCCTGCAACAGGCTAGAGTTTCATCATGCTTGAAAGCAGCCACAATTATCCCAGATCCAAAGAAAGCAGCCATAAAAAGCTTGTATAGACCCATTGCACTGACGTCTATAGTGATGAAGTGCTTTGAGAGACTGGTCCTACAACACCTCAAGTTCTGTAGAGAGCCAAGGTGGTGCAGTGGTTAAATGCAGCACTGCAGGCTACATCAGCTGACTGCAGTTCTGCAGTTCGGATGTTCAAATCTCACCGGCTCAGGGCTGACTCAGCCTTCCATCCTCCCGAGGTGGGTAAAATGAGGACCCAGATTGTTGTTGGGGGCGATATGCTGACTCTGTAAACCGCTTAGAGAGGGCTGAAAGCCCTATGAAGCGGTATATAACTCTAACTGCTATTGCCATTGCTATTGCTATTGCTGTCTTCCACCAAATTTTGATCACCAGTTTGCTTATAGAAGCAACAGGTTGACAGGGGACCATCACCACTGCTCCACATATTGCACTGAGCCACCTTGAGAAATCTGGGAATTATGTCAGAATGCTTTTTGTAGACTATAGCTCGGCCTTTAACACCATCTTACCAGGAATTCTCATTGAAAAGTTGACTGACCTGAATTTCCCTCTCCTCACTTGTGAATGGATCAAAGACTTTCTGACGGATTGTCCACCAACAGTAAGGGTTGGGTCCTTTACATCTTCCACGCTGAAGCTCAGCACAGGCTCCCCTCAGGGCTGTGTGCTCAGCCCACACCTGTACTCACTGTATACATATGACTGCATATCCTCTGATCCATCCAACACCATAATAAAGTTTGCAGAAGAAACAACAGTGCTCGGTCTCATAACTGGAAGGGACAAATCAGCATACAGGGAAGAAATCCAGAAGGTATCCGCATGGTACTCAAGAAACAACTTACATCTAAATACTAGTAAGACAAAGGAGATAGTGCTAGATTTCTGGAAGCACAGAGAGGAACTTGCCCCACTGTATATTGAGGGGGGCTGTGTGGAAAGGGTTTCCTCTTTTAAATTCTTGGGAGTGCTTATTAGTCAAGATCTCAACAGGAAAAACAACACATCTCTGGTGATTGGAAAGGCGCCACAGAGACTTCATTTCCTTAGAGTCCTGCGGAAAAATGAGTTGGAACAATGGCTGATGACCTCTTTCTATAGGTCCACCATAGAAAGTGTCCTCATATATTGTATTACAGTATGGTATGCTGGTTTAACAGCTGCGGACAGGAAGGCACTACAGAGAATGATCAATTCAATACAAGAAACCATTGGTTGCCCTCTGACACCACTGAATGGCATCGCCAGATCTTGCTGCTTTAGCAGAGTAAGAAAGATACTCAGAGATGATTCATACCCTGGTCTGTGTCTCTTTGCACTTCTACCATCAGGCAGAAGACATCGAAGTATAGCCAGCCGAACAAATAGGTTTAAAGATAGTTACTATTCTTGAGCTGTGAGACTTTTAAATAGAATCACAATCACTCCATGCACACAGTAGTTTCTTTTTCTTTTTCTTTATTTTTTTCGTTTCTGTTATAATTTTGCACCAGTGAGGTTAAAACCAATTTTGTTGTATTTAAATACAATGACAATGAAGATTATACTTATACTTATATTTACACTTACTTATACTTATATCCACTGACCCTACCCACCTTCTTCAATATCATAAACTGTACAAACCTATCATTTACAAAATTCTACTCACTTTGAACTTCCCAACCCTGGAGTATCACTATTTATAACATGTATGTTCCAGGTACATGTCAAGATGAAACATTCAATCTCAAGTCTATACAAAATTGGCTGGGACATGGACAAAACATTTTATATAACCATAGTGACTAAGCTGCCTATCAACTTTTTCCAGGTTTCTTTTTTTTTACTAATACTCTCAATGTTCTGAATTGTTTCAGACATTTTCTGTGCTTCAACGTAATCTCAATTATGTATAAACCTTTTATACTAATTGCCCCCAATTTCATGGAAGAGTAGGTGAATTGTCTTTTTAAAAAGTTTATATCTTAAAGACTAGTTTCATAATTCACTGCTGCTGCCTGAAATCTGGCTGGCTTCAGTCAAGCAAATGGAGTATTTATGAATTTTTCATTCCAACCTGCCAAAATCAAAGCACAGAGGGTGGTTGTGCTTCATCTCTTTTCCTAAGAATTAATACGCTTCACGAAATTAAAAGGAGCTACCTACATCATCTTCAAGTTATGTGAAAAGCCAAAAAAAACCCAAACTTAATTGCAAAAACTCAGAGAAACATATAATTTTTAAAAGAAAAGTTCTATTTTTTGTGTGCTTTCAAAGTACTGACTTTAAACTGTTTTATTAAAACATAATAAACTGTTTTAACTGTTTTAATAGATCATAAACCTTGAGGAAGGGCAGGATAGATAAATAAATTCATACACAGATGAAAATAAATAAATCACTTAGTTCTACAAATAAGTCATGTTTAATTCAGGTGACGGAGATAGAGGTGGTAAAAGCAGTGACGGATGATGAGAAAGTAAAAAAGAAGAATATATTTTGAAATTTATCCTACAAGACAAATTATAAAAATAAACACATACCTGTAGTTCAGTAGAATTTTTTCAATAAATTGGTAAGCCAGAATTACAATTATATTCAGATAATTTATATATTAATGAACAATCTCCTTGTGATGTTTGGTTTACATTTTGCTATATCTTTGATGAAATGCCCATAGCCAAGTAAACATACATTTTAAAAACATAAATGTACTGAAAGCTTTTATGGTTTCATTTTGCTTCTTTTTTCTTATTAAATGCATTCTCTCCATTACTATCTATTAATTTATTATATTATCTTCCCAAACAATGGAAATTTTATCTAAAGCATATACTGATATACAGATTTTAATTAGAGTAATTAAATATCTTAATTATATCAATTTTTTTAGAATAGATGGTAAACATTTACATGGCATATGTGATCTACTAAATCCAAGCTTTTGATAAACATAAAAATATATTGTTTATTTTTATTAATAATCATTTGTGTCTGGTTTATTAAAATGGATTGCTAAGGCAGAATATTTTAAAAGTTAGCTGTTAATATCCCTGGGTGAACTTCAGCTTTTCATACTATTAATGCAGGTTTATCAGGTTATGTCAATAGTCGTCGTTTTTTTAATTATACAAGATCATTTCTAAGCCAAGAAGATTCTCAGTTTATTGCCTCCTTTGAGTGATAGCCGTAGATGATTGGGCCTTAACAGTTACATACAAGAGTAATAAATTTTCAATTAATATGTTTAATCAGCAACACCTTTAATTACTTAAATCCTTCAATTAATTAACACCTTATGTAAATGAATCACCTCCTAATTTTAAAATGACTTAACAATGGCAATAACAAAATGATTTAATAAATGAGATTAAGGTTTCTTCTTAGTCACTATTAGCTCCTTGCATTAGTTAAAAAGATAGTAATGGTTTGCGAATAGGAAATATTGTTAACATGAAAATTACTGTTTGAATTTAGTATTAGGGGATACAACATGGGTCTAATATAAAGCTTGTAAAGTAAGTAGCTACATTCTATGGTTAAATTGATCTTATCAGAAAATGGGGATACAAGCATATTCAGATGGATACTATTAATCTGTAAGCATGCCAAAGAACTGTAGCCATATTGGCTAACAACTAAGCAATCATAAGTGGACTAAACTATTTTCATTACTTGGTAATTAAGGGCAATTCATTATTATACCTTCCAGGCAGATACAGCTGAGAAATATTTCTGTACACAAACACAAGACTTTGGTAATGATAGACCACTTCACATCACTGCTTCTTTTAGCAGTTGGGATGAAGATCATCTTAAAAAGAAAAATAAATTTATATTTTTTCTGATAGAAAATTTATACCCAATCTGTGGGCATATCACTTGTCGGTAGATAACTTCAAGAGAATGGAAAGAATAAATTTCATTGGTGAGATAGATTTAGGGTTTGCTAAATACTTGGAACAGTTTTCTTCAGTTTGCAAGAAAATTTTGAAACTAGCCTGAATCAAATAATCCTGGGGAATCCAATGAAAGATTACATTAATCGAATGCACACTGACATTTTAGGCATCAGCAAACTGAAGTGAAATGGAATTAAATACTTTCAGACAGAAGTTCTGCTTACATTCTGTACATGAGAAACAGTGAATGAGATATGCTGCTTATGGTTGAGTCTGTATATTAAAATAGAAAATATTAAGGGGGAAACCCCAAGGTGCTTTTTCAAGAGCCAACTGGACTTTCTGCTTTTTTGTTTGTTTGTTTGTTTGAAGACATTTCGCTTTGAAGCGAAATATCTTCAAAGAAAAACCAACAAATCCAGTTACCTCTTGAAAAGCACCTTTGGGGCAACCATGACCTGGATGACTGAGAATCTCTATAGACATTAAGGAGGAAAATAGCTGGACAGTATGGCCTAGGAAACTGAAATGAAGCATGGAATCAACATTTCAATTTTTGCCAATCCAGTGAGTGCTTCATTGCTAACAGTCTTTAAATAGCCAAAATGATGTCTATATACATGGACATCACTATATGGAGCATGAAGAAATTAAACTGATTACATCACACATAAGAAAGAACAACATTGTAGTTGACAGATTGGAAGAGGTCAGTTTATATACCAATACAACAGAAAGGAGATTTAACAGTATAGAAGCAATACACAATATATTTAATTTCATTTCTTAACAAAATAATACTTAGGATCATTTCTCACAGATTAAAGACCTACATGGAAAGGAAGATGACAAGTTCTATAAAAGGATCAAGAACAAGAAGTATTATTGCTGATGCACAAATATTTTTAATTATAGATTAATTGTCAATTAAGGAAAAAGCCTTCAATTGTGTTAATCATCTCAAAATGGGGAATGTGCTTAGAAAAATCAGAATTCCAGCACACCTCATTTATTCAACCTATATGCTGAACACATAATGAAAGAAGCTGAAAAAAGTTAGGGTTGTTTTCACTAATTTGCATTACGCTGATTAACTAGTAGCTAAAAATTCAAATTGTTAAAAATCAAGGAGTAAAAAAAGAAAATGAGGCTATGATTAAATATGAAGACAAAACTAATGACCAGTGATACAGCAACCAGCTTTGTAATTGTCAATGAAGTTATTCAAGTGGAGGCTTCTCTTTTTAAGAATTGAGTATCAACAATAAAAGAACAAACAGTCAAGATATATGATGCAGATAGCACTTCTGGTAGAATAGACATTAAAGCCTATTCAGATGCTGTGGTATGTCTGCTGTGGTATAAAACACAAAATTAAATGATATGTCTATACCACAAAATTAGAATAATACATGTAAAGGCTTTCCTTATGATACCCTATGGAAACAAAAGTTAGAGTCTGAGGAAGCAAATTCAAAGAGAATTGATTATTTTCAAATTTTGGTGTTACAGAAGTCTCATGAAAATATCCTTGATAGCCATAAAAACAAATAAATTGGTCATTTTATTTATTTATTAAATGTGTTTGCCACCCATTTCACCACAAGGAGACTGGGCAGCTTACAACATTAAAATCACCAAATAAATACATCAACCTAGAGTTTTTATTCAGGGCACAAATGAAACTTTGGGAACCATTCTGTGTCCTAGCTTTCTTGAGAAATGTTGGAAAAGGTGGAAGGAAAAAGGAAAAAGAGGATGGTCAGTAACATAGGAAGGGATTCAATTCCAGTGGCAATCTGCGCACTGTCAAAAATTTGAATGGTCGGGTGGTGATAGATCATCCTATAGAAAATCTACCATAACTATGTGGTCACTAAGAATCAATACAGACTTCATAGCACATAATCATTTAATATTACCCCATAAAGACTTAAGAAATACTATCAAAAGTCAATGTTACTGTGTCTTTTGTATTCTGAGATATATATTTTTGAGTAAAATACCAGGCACGCTTAGCATGTTAAACATGAGAGAACAACTATATATCTTTTAGGTTCCATTAAATCAATATAATTTGCCCAAATCAAAAATATGAGGTCATGCATTTCAAGAACTTCTCCTCAGAAAACATAAATTAAACAATGACTTTTATTTTTTTAGATCTCAAAAGGAATTTGTTGAAAATTTGTTGAGAACTGCAATATAACTAAATTGTATCTCCTTGATAAAGTGTAAATATGAATGATATTAGTAAATGATGTTACTTGCAATCTTTTGAATTTTATACTATGGCTCTGGTTTAGAAAAGAAAACCAAGAACTTCTATTACATTAAATTACATGAAGATATTTCAGCGATTTATTAGAAATAGGAAATGTATATTAACTGAGTTTAAGAAATCGGAGTTTAAGAAACGGAGATGAGCACTGTCCCCTAAGATATGAAATATTTACCTCTTCTTTAATCCACATTTATAAAAATTGCAAATTAAAACAGAAACAAGATAGAATAGATTTATTATTTAAGATCTAACTATTAAAGTGTTATTTCACCAAATAAAATAATGGAGATGGAAGGTATTTTGCATTTTATCTAGTTCAGGGGTGTCAAACTCACAGCTCATGGCCTGTAGGCCAGATGCATCATGCGCTGGCCATGGCCACTCCAGATTTAGCAAAGGGGGGGGAGTCACAATACTTCACATGATGATCATGTGTTGCTGAAGTTTGACATCCCTGATCTAGTTGAACTCTGCTCAGTTAAGGATGAATAAATAAATTAACAACAAAGGAACAACATAGTTACCTTAGACTGAATTATTGTTGCTCTATCAGCTTTATCCCAATATGTGATATCATCTGAAAATAATCTTGGGAGACAGGACAACAATACATAGCCATAAAAAACAGATTTTGGATAGGGCAAGAATCTCAAAATACACACAGAGAAAGAGGACTATAAAGGAGACTGGGAGGCAGTGAGATGTAAGAGTTTGTAAATATAACCTCAATAAAATAGAAAAAACATTGGTCCTTACCTGAACGTTTCTTTTCTATAGTAGAGGTGGGAGGGGCTACAACATGGTTTAGTCACAGCCTGATTGCTCCAAAGACTGAGGGATTTTTCTTAAGTATCCTCCTTTCCCTCTCGGCTCCCAGTTTCATGAGGTCAAATGGAGAAGCTGACAGCATTATGTAAGGAAAATACACCACATACATAGTGAGACCCCAACCTCCCCAACTCCAGCTGATAAAATCCATGGGTGGGAAGTAGCCCCTCCCACCTCTACTACAGAAAAGAAATATTCAGGTAAGGACCAACATTTTTTTCCTGTAGTTTCAGCGGGAGGTGCTACAACAGGGAGAGGGGAGGTCACCATCTGTTGGAGTACCCGACGGCCGAAGGCCGCATCCGCCAAACAAAACGATCTAGATGATAATGTCTAATAAAGGGAGATGGTGAGGCCCTCTTGCCTTACAAGAGCCGAGGTGGCACAGTGGTTAAATGCAGCACTGCAGGCTACTTCAGCTGACTGCAGTTCTGCAGTTCGGCTGTTCAAATCTCACCGGCTCAGGGTTGACTCAGCCTTCCATCCTTCTGAGGAGGGTAAAATGAGGACCCGGATCGTTGTTGGGGGCAATATGCTGACTCTGTAAATTGCTTAGAGAGGGCTGAAAGCCCTATGAAGCAGTATATAAGTCTAACTGCTATTGCTATTGCTAATATCCTCTAGCGGAGCCCGGGTAGCCCACGCGGCCGTGGTATCCACGCTCCTAGTGGAGTGGGCAGTAATGCCCAGCGGTGGAACCTGCTGTACAGCCTGATAGGCCTCCATGATGGCCTGTTGCAACCACCTCCCTATGGTAGCCGAAGAAACCCTAGCACCTAGCATACTAGGTTGGAAGGACAGGAACAGGGCCTCTGATCACCTGATAGAGGATGTATGCCACAGATAAATGCGCACTGCGCAGCGGACATCCAGGCGGTGCCAAAGGACCTCCCTCTCATGGGAAATAGGACAGAAATTGGAGAGAATGACCTCCTGTGACCTATGGAATAGGGAGTTAACTTTTGGAAGAAAGGTCGGATCTAGACTCAGGACAACCCTGTCTTGGTGGAACTGGAAAAAAATCGTCCTTGGACAACAAGGTGTCCAATTCAGAAATCCATCAAGCCAAGGTGATGGCTATGAGGAAAATCACCTTCAGGGTTAAGAACCTAAGGTGTACAGTCCTCAATGGTTTGAAGGGGGCTCCTGTAAAGGCCCTAAGTACCACAGATCCCACATGGGGAACCTGTTTGCCAGGTTGCCGCTCATTTGAGGAAACGTTTCACCAACGGTGATTGAGTTAGTGACCAATGTCTCTCCCCTGCTAATACCGAAGAGAGGGCAGTCATCTGCCTCTCTAAGGTGTTATGAGAGAGGCCACGGTCTAGACTGTGCTGTAGGAATTCGATGTCCTGTGCGATCGAGGCCAAAGCTGGGGATATGTGGAACCATCCACACCAGGACACAAATGTCGACAATGTTGAATTATAAATTCAAGTGGTCGATGGTCACCTGGCAGCCTCGATGGTGGAGATAACCTTGGCAGACAGGCTAGCATCCCTCAGGAGGTGCCACTCAAATGGCAGGCGGTCAGCTGGAGCCACTGGGGCTCCAGGTGAAGTGGCACAGGGCGACTTCGTCCTGGGGAATCCTTCAGTGTAGAGAAATGGATAGTTGGACTAGGTCCGCAAACCAAGGTCGCACTATTTTCCTCAGGGTTCCCTGGATGAGGGGGAGGGGAGGAAAGGCATAAAGGAAACTGGGGGGCCATGGGCTTCTGAGAGCATCCATGCCCTCTGCGTTGCGTGCAGGAAAGCGGGAGAAGAATCGGGGAAGCTGAGCATTGGTCGGGCTGGCGAACAAGTCCACCAGTGAATTGCCGAAATGGAGGCAGATCTTGTGGAATATCTATGGAAGCAGCTGCCACTCACCGTGATTGACTGTCATCCGGCTCAACCAGTCCGTTTCTTGATTGGTGATGCCCAAGATGGGTTCTGACATGATGGACACAAAGTTCTTTTCTGCCCATAGACCGAGCTTCTGAGCTTCCTGCCACAGGCTTTTGGAATGAGTCCCCCCCCCCTAATGATTTATGTGAGCTTTTGTGGCAACATTGTCCATCAGGAATAGTTCATGTCAATTGGTTATCGAGTCCTGAAAGTGAAAAAGGGCCAGACGAGCTGCCTTCAGTTCTAGCCAACTGATGTTGTGGCGCAGGTCAGACTCCGACCATCGTCCCTGTGTCAGGCTGGCCTCCATCACAGCCCCCCAGCTGAAGAGGCTGGCATCCATCATGATGGAGATGCGGTCGGGCTCCCAGAATTCGGCCTCATGGTTCAAAGATGGGGACAGCCACCACCTCAGGGACCAGCGGAGACCTGGTGATAGAGGAATGGAATACATGGAGTTGCTCATCCGCTGTCATTGGAATAGAATGAGCATCCACTAAAGTGGACGGGCCCACAGGACGATACCTATGCACAACACCATCTTGCCCAGTAAGCGGGCCAAGATCAGGATGGAAGCTGACCGACTTGCGTGGACGTGCCGTGCCAAGGTTTGTAGGCTCCTTAGGCAGTGTGGGGAAAGACAAAGTATCCCTGATCTTGAGTCACTGTGCCCAAGTGTAGGATTTTGTTGATGGAGAAAGATCTTGGGGAAGTTGATGGGAAACCCCAGGAACTGTAGGGCCTGGATAGGGACTTCAAGGTCCAAAATTGCCTGTGTCTGGGAATGGGCCAGGACAAGCACATCGTCGAGGTAGCAATAGAGTCTCATCGGCAGGGAGCGCAGGTGAGCCACCTTCACCGCCAGGACCTTCGTGAACATGCAGGGGCAGAAGCCAGGCCAAATGGAAGGGCCCTGTACTGAAAATGATGACTCCCATGGGAAAAACAGAGGAATCTGCGATGGGCTGGCTGAATCTGAATATGTAGATTTGCCTCTGGTAAGTCTATTGATGCCATGAAGTCCCTCCATCTGATCCCCAGTAATATGGACTTGAGAGAGGACATCTTGAAGCGCTGGTAAACCAGGTATGAATTCAGGCGCTTCAAGTCCAGAATAGTTCTCCAGTTCTCCTCCCCTAGAGGTCTTTGGGACAACAAAGAGGTTGGAATACATGCCTCACCGTACTTCTCCGGTGGGACAGGCTCGACTGTCTGAATGTATAGCAGATGTTGGATCATCAGAAACATTAGGCAGCGCCTTTCTGGGTGCCTGGAAGGAGGGAAGGTCCTGAAGAGTGTCAGGGGAGGGGAGAGGAACTCCAGGCAGAGACCTTCCCTGACTGTCGACCTGACCCAGGCATCTGAGGTTATTTAATCCCACTGATCCATGAAGGATGCTAAGTGGCCACTTCAGATTGGAGTCCTCCGGGATTGGGCAGCCTATAAATTTAATAAACAGTTAAACAGTTATTTCCCCCTGCGGAAGGAATGGCCACCCCCCTCCGCAAAAGGGCCATTTGGATTGACCTTGATACCTATTCATATCCTAGTAAAACAACCGCTGACTCTGTCTGTCATACCTGTAGGGGGCATACCACTGCTGGCGGTAGTCTTGGTCAGGCGGCCTAAAGGACGAAGGCCTATGGTACGAAGATGGATGGGAGAGAATTAGAATTGGAAGGTAGAACCTTTTTCTTATCCTTGTTCTCCACAAGGATGGGATCAAGGGAGACCCCAAAAAGGGTAGGACCGGTGAAGGTGGCTGCTGCCAAGTTCCATTTGGATTTGTTGTCCATTTGCCAATTACGGAGCCACAGGAGCCTCCTCGCAGTCACAGAGGTGGAGAGCCCTGGACGTGAATTTAATGGAATCCAAGGTGGCATCTGCTGAAAACTGGGTAGCTGAGATCTTAGTGAGGTCTTGGTGAAGACGCTCATCTTGTATCAGGATGCAGTCCTGCAATTGCCACAGCCACATGACCGTCATGCAGTTGAAATAGGATGCTGCCGCGGCCGCCTTAATGGCCCAGGCAGAAGCATTGAAATTCTTACGGAGAGTAAGTTCTGCACACTTGTCCTCTGGCTTGTTTGTTAGCCACGTTGCCTGAGAGTACTGTAGATGTATTATCAAGAAGGGTGACTGGGGCATCTACCATGAGAAGTTGCAGAGCCTGAGATAAGGCCTGCTCCATATTGTAATAACGCCTATCATTGCTCCCAGTATTGGGCAAGGAGGAAGGCCTCGCCCACTGATTTTTGACCACTTCCAGGAAGTGGGGAGGGGCTGGGACCTCCTCCTTATCCGTGTTGGGATTTATAAACATGGCCAAGTTGGGATCCCTGTGTTGGGAGACTGGAGAAGCCCCAGTGCCAATATGAGTAGTCTTTTTGGCCTTGTGTAACATAGACATAGATTTGAAGGCGGGGGGAGGAAAGAGGCCTGGAAATGTTGGGGCTTCTGGAGGAACTGAATCCTCATCCTCCGAAAACCCCAAGTCTGGGTGGTGTCACCTCCCCCAAGATGGAACCTTCGCTGACTACTGAAGGAGATCTAGGATTATCCCATCCCCTGGAAGAAGAAGGGGAACTGCGGCTGGAGACTGCGGGTGGCCAGGGCACCCCTTGGAAGGCATGGTCCTTAGGAAACATCCATAGATATAGTTGCTGAGATGAGTTGCCTAATACTATCAGGCAGCTTGTCCAAATCCTCCAAATCTTCCTCAGAAGGGCCCCGTAATGGAGGCCCCCAGGGGGCAAGTTGGGCTGCTGGAAGGTAGTCCCAAGATCCCCCTTCTCCTGTGTCCTCAACCCTTTCCCTATAAGCTCTGGGTGAGATGGGGGGTGAAGGAGAGTCCACCCTCCTGTGAGGCCTTGCAGGAGAAATCGAGGGACAGGAAGGACTGAAACCCCTAGGGAGCGATCCAGAGGTGTGAGAATGGGGCCCAATCGGGGATCTAGATCTACTGGGGGATTCAGGCCAAACCACCTGAGCCAGCCTTTCCATCCTAGCCACCTGTTTTTCCAGGGCTTTTTGTCTTCTGGGTTCATCTCAAGCAGCTGCTCTGGAAGGGCGCTGGTTGGCTGTAGGCCTGGAGGCCACTGCTCTGGGCCCAAGTCTGCCCTGGCCCTCCTCCGCTAGATCTCCTTGGGCCTGCACAGGTTCTTGGACTATGGAGGCCATGCCTCACTCACATGCTTGCTGGATGAACTGCGGGTGCCTGCTGGCCTTGATAAGTGACCGCACTGCAGACACTGCAGGCACTCTCTCACTGGCCCCGCAAATTCTCCATGCCCCGATTGCCTGTGGACCTCGATTAGCAGCCCCAATGCAGGCCGCTGCTGGTGTTGCGGCAACTGGCCGCTGCTCACAAGGCCGCACAAAAAATGGCCACCATGCCTCGTGGGTGGTGAACCGGGAGATCGCAGAGTGTGGATAAATGGCTTTGAGGGTTTCGTCTTGCGACGAGCCGAGTCCTTGAGACTCCTGTGCCGACTCGCAGTTCTCCTGTTTCCACGGACTGCGCCGCACCCTTCAGCGATAATTAATCAGGCTGCAGCAGCTCTTTGAAGCCATGGTGAAGCTCCGGCAGTGATGCTGAAAGATGGAATTGAATTGCAGCAGTGTTTTTGAGTTTTAAATTGCTAGAGGCCGCGTTTGAGCCACCAAGACTGCTATTAGAGAAACTGCCACCCCTGCGCTCAGAGGAATCAGGCAGCTCTTTGACTGGCCATAGGGTAGGAGGCAAATCCCCCCCTTTTCCCCAATGAGACTGGAAACAGTCTCTTCTGGCCACAGTCCATTTTAATCAAATTTAGGATATCCAATTAATCAAATTAATAACCACAAGTTTAATTGTACCTCACTGGAGCCACAGCTAGTGCTTGGACCAAAGGCTGAGGGAAACTGGGAGTCAAGAGGGAAAGGAGGATACTTAAGAAAAATCCCTCAGTCTCTGGACCAATCAAGCTGTGACTAACCCTGTTGTAGCCCCTCCCGCCGAAACTACAGAAAAACTAGCTTATCTGGTTATGTTTACTATATGGTCTATCTTGTAAGACTAACACAATATATTAAGAGTTTCTTGATCCAGATAGGGCAAAATAGTCTGAAGCTAAACCCAAATAAGATGGAATTGTTCTTTGTACATTGAAGTTCTTAAGTAGCCTTAATGTTTTCTCTTGATAGGACAATCAAATCTACAACTTAGAAGTCCTCCTGGATTGTTGGCTAGTCCTGACCCTATATGGAATAAGTGGACTCACAATGGTAATTTGTATCTCATAACAACTGCCTTCAAAAAAAATCAGCTGCAATATGCCCAAGCAAGAGTAATAATTCAATTCTTTATTTTCCAAAATAAAAATAGATATTTAAAATAGGTATATTTCTATTTGAAGTGTGGTAATATATTTTAATACAAAATTCCAAAACAAAACTGCATTAGTTCCAAATCAATCAGTAGTTTAAAAAACTAGATCTTCTTGCAGTTGGCTATCCTTCTCCTTTCACATGCAATTTTATGTTAAAAGACTTTCCATCATTTTTCTACTATTAAATGGTACTCCACTAAACAATCTTTTTCCATTAAAGCATAATTTAATTATATTTTTTTCATTTTTATATGCTACTGCTGCCACTCAAAGACTTATATTAATTCTGAGATAACGTAGAGTTTGGAATGTTTTAAAAATACAATTTCCTCATTCATTTTCTTTTACCATTTTATGTGTTTTCTCTGGAAATTATGGAACAAACAGAGAATTAAATATAATCACCTTTCAAGAAAAAAGTGACCTCTATATCTAATTCAAGTGCTTGTTTGTTTCTATCTGTACCATAATTTATTAGACATTATTAAAAGGATTTGCTCTCACAAGTTTTTTTAGAGCCTTTATTATTTTTACATTTATTATTCTTAGTTCTTTGCATCATGTTGCAATTATTACTCTTCCAATTACATAATTTCTGACATATGTTATTTTGAAAGAATCTTTATAATCATTACTTGATGTACTAAAATAGTTATTCAGACTAGGAACATTAGCATTCAAAATAATTAACTCTTAACTTGTCTTCACTGATGAACTCCAATTTCATGCCTCCCTCTCATAACCATCTATTTTTATTCATAGCAAAAAGTCTCTACATATCCAATCACATTTTTCAAGAACTAATTTTCAGCAAATTTTCACAGATGCATCATAGACAAAAATAATAATCTGTGAGCAGAAGATATTCCACAATAGAACAGAGAAATCTAATCATGGCAAAGTGGATGGATAAATGCCTGTTCTGGTATATGTATGCACACACAAATATGTACTCATATACATGACATTATTTATGGCATTTAGAGATAATTTATCATGAATATAATATGTTTTTGAAGAATTGTAGCCAAAAGAATATAAGGGGAGGAGAGAAAGCAATCTTTATCTATTTTAGCTTTTTGTCCTATAATGGACAGGTGATAGGCAGCCCTATTTTTGCTCTTTAGCAGGTCGAAGAGTAAAAAATGGTACTCTTTAGATAAAGTAAATAGGCTTGAATTATAGAATCTTATGCATGAACATTAGATTCAAAACTGGTTACTAAATGTGTCTAGGCTAGGATAAAATGAAACTAAACTGGTATGAAATTCAATGGGATGCTTAGTGAATGATCCAACATTGACCCATGAGTAAGGTGACCAGATTTTCAGATTGGTAAAGAGGGACACCTTTGACCGGGGGGGGGGGGAAGTGTTGATTAAAAATTTTATACGGAGCAACAAAAATTTTCATACAACGCAAAAATAGTATTGTAATATTTTTTTATTTCAACATAACTACAATTTACAAATATAAATGTAACTGTTGCCAAACATCAAAATTTTGATCACGTGACCATGAGGATGCTGCAATGCTCGCTAAGTGTGAAAATGGTCACTAAGTGTGAAAAATGGTCATCAGTCAGTTTTTTCAATGCCATTGTAACTTTGGTCACTATACCACCTTTTTGACCACAGTTCTTAAGTGAATAACTGCAGCTGATAAGTTAGTAACATAAGTGAATCTGGTTTCCCCATTTGACTTTGTCAAAAGGTGATTATATGACCCCAGGACACTGAAACCATCATAAATACGAATCTGTTGCCAAACATCAAAATTTTGATCGCGTGACCATGAGGATGCTGCAATGGTTGCTAAGTGTGAAAAATGGTCATCAGTCACTTTTTTCAATGCCATTGTAACTTTGGTCACTAAGCCCATTATACCACCTTTCTTGCCACAATTCTTAAGTGAATAACTGCAGCTGGTATTTTGTATTTTGGATAGAATCTTTTTTTAAATAGCCTAAGAGAATTTAAAAAAAGAATCCACACAGAATAAATTGAAGTAAAACATTTCAAACTATTCTTTCTATGCACAATATATTTCAAAGTATTGTGCATAGAATTTTTAAACATGGTTTCCACTTCAATTTATTTTGGATAGAATCTTTTTTTAAATAGTCTAAGACAATTTAAAAAAAGAATCCACACAGAATTTTAAAAAATCCTATGCACAATAAATAAAATATTATTTTAAAATACATTAAAAAAATAAAAGAAAAAAACCCAGTTCACTTACCAGCAGGCTTGCACTACAAGTCAACCCAGAATGATGTAGATATTAATACAAAGAACTGAGCAAATTGAAATGGTGAAATTAGTCAGGGAAATATTTTTCAAAGAAACTTTGCCACCATTTTGGAGCAGACCTCCAACCTCTGTGCCCCTCCCCTCTGGAAAATCCAGGAAGTAACAGTGGCTTTCCTCTCTAGCCAAGTGTTTCCTGCTCTATGGTACTTGGTCATTTTTTCTTATAAAAGTGAGTAAAAGGGGCGCGAGGGGGTCCATTTTGTTGCTTTAACGTTTTAATATCTTCAATGAAAGTACTGAGACAGAGACAGAGAGGGATTAGACAGGGTGTCTTTTGTCTTGCCCCGGTTAGGATTTCTCAAGCAAATCCATTGGGCTTTCAACATGAAGCCAGAAAATTGGGACTTTTTTAAAAAGGCCCGGGACACGGGATAAATTGTTATAAAGCGTGACCATCCCGCTGAAATCGGGACGTCTGGTCACCTTACCGATGAGTAAGACTAGATTATGTGCTTTCATCTTGTTCATTTAATGTATTTTTGACTGGAAGTATAAGGACCATCTTTGATGAAATTAAAAATGTATTGTTTGTGGATATGAATGTATGAGTAGACTTATTATTTCTTACATCTTCTCTGCATAACACTACTTACCCCCCCAAAAAATGATATGATAAGAACATATCAGAGAAACATTATGGTCTCATATTTTACAAATATGGACAAACTGCTTCAGATGCATCTGAAAAGTAATAACCAATTACAAGAATTCTTCAAGAACTCAGAATAAAAACATGAAACTGGTGGGGCTGTAGGAAATGTCCTGATTCACTAAATTACTTGGCATTTCATTTTGAACATTTGATCCCTTAAAATATCCCAAAATGAAAAGGGTTTCAAACCCTTACTATAGATTTGAAAAGGCTACCATTAAAATCTAAAAGGATCCAATTCAATTCTTAGTTTGTTACTAGAATTTAAATATATAAGAAGTAGACAGAAATTTTAACATCTATTACTCCTGAACATATATTCCAAACATATATCCAGTTCAGACACTGAATACTTAGGCATTCGGTAAGACTGAATAACCACTCTATCTACAACTTAAGCAGTGGCCAAATGTATTTAAGGTTTAAGGACTACATTGCTATTTTTATAGTACATAAAACCTTATGTTTACAACTTCTCAGTTCCCCGCCTGAGCAGAATAATCAGAAAGGATAATGTATCTCAAAGCAGAAATTATTCTAGTAGTACTGATCTGACCCAAGAGAACAAACCAAAAGTTCTTGCAGGGAAAGTTGAAAAGTTAAATCTGCAGGGACATCTATTTGTTGTACCTTTGGAGATCCAACATAAGCATCTGTGGCAGCAGGAATAGGATTTCTTTTTCAATACTAATTAGAATCCATGTAGAATATTATGAAGTATATGAAGCTACATGGAAGTAGACATCGCTAGATAATACAGATCAAACACCTTGATGGATATCATAAGGTTTTTCCAGATATATTAGTCGTTCAAAACAAGAGAAGATAAGTAGGATGCTTTTTTTGAATTACTACAGTAAAAACATTTACTAAAGAAATCTGGGATCTCATTCTTCCATAAAAACTAAAGTTTTTCATTCTTAAAGCTATTTACTAGAATTTTGTCTAATGACTTTCTGGGAAGAAAATGTCTTTGAATAACAGCCTCTTTCAGCTCAACAAGTCTTCTTTGCCATGAACTGAGGAAAAGCTATCAAGCATAACCTGGCTGCAATTTACTAGAGCTAATAGCTCTCACAATACCCTGAAAGTGTTCTGCAAATTCTCAGTTGATTTAATAACTGTTGACATGCCTTGAAAAGGGTTTGTTAGTAACCAGAATAACACTCTATCTGAAGACTATTTCCATCAAGATCAGCAATTATTTTATTATTCGCTTTATCTGAAGAATAGCTCTTTCCTCCCCTTCCCTCTTGTATAACTGAAATAAAAACATAATAATTGCTAAGAACAATCAAAGAAAAGATTTTTCACATTGATCTATAGCCAATTTGTAGTGCATTTAAAACATGATTCACCAAGTTTAACTTAATGTATTAGAAAGACAACATTATAAAATATTACAGTCTTCTAAATACATTGTTATTATAGACCAACTAATTTTAGAAATTATAATATTATAAAACCATTAGGAATAAAGAACTAAAACAAACTGCTGGATTTATTTATTGTTAATATTGCTTTGATCAAATAAAACAAACTATGAATTTCTTATATATTTTTTTCACAATAGCCATGATAAGCACAGGAAATTTATTCAAGCAAAACAAATATTTTTTTAATGTGGGATCAACACTTAACTATATCACAGCTAGTATTCAGCAAGTTCTGACCAGTTCTGGAGAACCGGAAGCGGAAATTTTGAGTAGTTCAGAGAACTGGTAAATACCACCTTTGATTGCCCTGCCGCCATCTATTCTCTGCCTCCTGAGTCCCATCTGATCGGGAGGGAATGGGGATTTTGCAGTAACCTTCTCCTGCAGTGGAGTGGGAATGGACATTTTACAGTATCCTTCCCCTGCAACGCTCACCAAGCCACGCCCACTAAGCCATACTGATAGAACCCGTAATAAAAAAATTTGAATCCCACCACTGAACTATAACAGTGATATTTTATGACAAAAATTCTCTGGTCCTGCATACTTTGCTGATCATATTAAGTATAAACTGATCAAAGGAAAAAATGGGGTGGGGCGGAGTTAGTCTCCTAGTCCACAAATGGTGTAGATCAATCCAGCCAAAGTTCATTTATTTACACATTTGCAGAATAGGCAGAATCTTGCCAGATTCAACCCTTACTACTCTCACCATAATGGATATATCTTAGGAAATTCTAGAGAATGGCTATCCTAACACTTCTGTCTCTGATCCACCTCCAGGCTATGTTGCCTCTTCCCTCTTATTATCACCCTGAAATATCCTCCCTCCTTTGTGGGAAACTGCTGCTTCATTGCTGTTCATCACTCCACCTGCCCCTCAATGGGCACCATCTCTCACAGTTCCTATGTATAGTAATGTATATGCATACATATTGAAGGGTTTTTCTTTGAGGTGGGAGAGATTACAATTAACAATTATTGCAAAAAAGTAGGACCTTTTCCCCTTTTTCAGGATACAGATCTGCGGTAAAGTATTTTATTTGTTTATTTTATCCTGTTACATAAAATATTGCATTTAATTATATGTTATTTTGAATAGTGTCTGGGAATCTTTGCACCACAGGTAAATTTTAAAAAAATACATTTTGTAAAGACAAACAGAAAAATATAGAGATAGAAACATTAACCTAGAAAAACAATTTGCATATAATACTCCATCAGGGAAGCATACATTTTACATTTTTGCGCAGCAAAGTTAGATGTGTAGAGCCAGGTAACATTATTGATTAGAAAGCCTCATCACTGCCATATTATACTAGTTTAAAGTTACATTTGTAATATACAATGTATTGCTATAATATTTGAAGCATTGTTTATATTTTCTAACAGTTTGAATTTTCCATCCTGCTTTTTTCCAAGATTCTTTTTGGATTTCCCAGTCTTCCTCCCAACCCTACTGGTTCCTTGTTATGACTCAAAACTCAGTTTTGAGTCATAACAAGTATAAATTGCTTAGGGTTCTTTTAAAAAAAAATAGGTTTTGTTAAGTGCAGCTAGCTTGTATCATGATAATTAGAATGGTTTTAATATACAATGTGATAGATAAAACCTTTATCTTATAAGTTTCTCTTTGCACTTAAATTTTCATGCACTGCTCTTTTCTTTTCTTCTACTGCAAAAGAACTGTAAAAGATTCAATTTGCCTCAAGGCTAAATATCTTGAGTGATAAAGCTTTTAAGCAGGAAAACAATGTTTAAAATACACTGCTGCTTCCCAAAGCTTAAAATTAATACATTCAAGCACAATGTAAATTATTTAGGAGTCAAACAAAAAATAGTTATTTTTTATTTAGATCAATCATATAAACATAAATGTAATTTATGTTCTCTACTGAGCAGTTTCACATAATCTAAAATTGGATATAAATAATACATGGTTATTGATCAAGAATATTTCTTCTGTTTCACACAAAGAGAGAAAATAAGTTCTTGCCTTCGGACCTAAATCTAAAATGGTCAAGACAATTTGATGGACAGTAATGCTTGTAGCCCAAGCAGGGCTATTTTTTGTTTAGATTCTTTTTTTTTTAAATGGAAAGCAATAGTGCTCTAAAACAAAGAACTAGCTTTTTGAAGGATGACACAACATTCAGTGAATACTGAGAGCCAGGATACCAACTAAAGTATATTTTATTACAGGTAGTCTTCACTTAGGGACCAATCATTGAGCAGCCATTTGAATAGATTTATGGCTGGTCCTCAAAGTTTTAGCCATAACAGCATCCCTCAGTCATGTGGGATTGTGATTGCCAACTTGTCAACTGGCAAGTAATTACGACAGTCACAAGATTCCACTGAAAATGGGCAAGCTGTAATTGCATGATGATTGCATGACTTAATGACCAAATGCAATTTACTTATTGCCTTCATCCAGAATTTCTGGAACTGCCATCCTAAATTGGTGTGGTCACTTTACAGCCACATTGTTTAGTGACAGAATTCCTGGTCCCAATTATGGGCTGTTAACTGAGAAATGCCTATATTATATAAAGATTAATATAGTGACTAATTTATGATACTAATATTCATTTGCAATGTCCTTATTTAGTCTACATGAATACACTCAATTGTACTAACTTACCCTTATCTAACATAAGTTTATCCTCAAGGCATCCTTGAAATGTTTTAATTGCTTTCATTCCTTTTCTCTGTCATCCTTATTCACACTAAATAAAATCACTACAGTTCACTATATTCTTTTTCTAAGCAGTTTACTTTTACAAACAAATGTTACAGGATCCAATTTGGATTGGTCACCAGAAACAGAGGTTCAAACTCATGCTGGAGCCCATCTTCAGGGAACTTGTCTCTAGAGAAGTGTGGTATTTACTTTTACTTCTGCTTCTAATATTATCCAAGATTTTTTTATGGCAAAGAGAAAGAGGGAAGATAGAAAATAATTATTTGTCAGCACTTGGATGATGCTTTTGAACTTTGTTAAGATGCCCAAGCAGTCCTTCATTTATAGTTTATTTTCTTAGTGCCCTTTAGTTCCTTCGCCAATTAGTTTGCTCACAGATCCTTTCTTTCATACTACCCGCTATTGCTGGGGAGTGACTGCATATCATTTATTCTCTCCACTGGTCCACTTTCACTTTACCAAAATTTCCAATTATTCATTCTTATGAAATCCAAAGGAAGAAAAAAGAAATGTAAACTAGAATTTAGGGAGCATGAGGATGGTATAGTCAGAAACAATTTCATTAATTTTCTTTTTGGTAAATTTGTGTTTTGTTACTGATCACATGCACACCATTTTGTGAATTGGCAAAACTATTCTTCTGGTATGTAATGAAACTATCCATTGCTGTAGATCTCTTAAAATTTTAGAAAGATAAAATTCTTCTGATCCAATGATCTAGAAATATTGCCTACCTTATTCTAAACATATAACAAAAGCAAAGAGGTAAGTCTTGAAAAAGAAAAAGGAATTAATGAAAAAAAGTCATTCGGTAAATAATTGGGCTGCTAGAATTAGGGTGAAAGTGCCCCAGCAAACATCAGATGAATCTTTCTGCTCTTCTCACAGGACTGTTAAACCATTTGAGGTTCCTATGGTGGTAGAGGTAAATAGCCACAAAGGAAGGTTTAAATTTCTAATGAATTCTTTTCTTTCTCAATTTAAATCTACAAAAAATGCTAGTTGATTCTAAACTGGCTATTTAAAATCATTTAAAGAATAGGTTAGTAATAAAGTATAAAATCATTTTGCTTCTGCCTTGTTTAAACAAAACATTTGTACAAAGTGACTGAAGGGCTAAAGCTCACAAGGGGTAAATTTTGATTCCCAAGCCATACAGAACCTCTTTGTAAAAAAAAATGACACTACTGTCTCTGACACTTAACACCAAGCAAAATTAAGGAAAAAAATCTATAGGATTTAAACTTTAGGAGTGACATATTTAAATACGTGTATATTATTTGGTTTTCCCAGTTGCAATGTATGGCTGTGAAAATTGGACCATAAGAAAGGCTGAGCACCAATGAATTGAGGCCTTTGAACAATGGCATTGGAGAAGACTGCTGCAAGTCCCTTGGACTGCAAGGCAATCAAACCGGTTAGTCCTAGAGGAGATCAACCCTGACTGCTTTTTAGAAGGCCAGATCCTAAAGATGAAACTCAAATACTTTGGCCACCTAATGAGAAGAGAGAAGAGCCTATGCTGGGAAAGATTGAGGGCAAAAGAAGAATGGGACAACAGAGAATGAGGTGGCTGGATGTAGTCACTGAAGCAGTAGACGTGAACTTAAATGGACTCTGGGGGATGGTAGAGGACTGGAAGGCCTGAAGGAATGTTGTCATGGGGTTACAATGGGTCGGACATGACTTTGCAACTAACAACAACAATATTAGTTGATTAATGTGTTCTGCAATAGTGGATCTTGTGAATTTAATCATATATGTGTTGGAATATGTCTGTATATTTTGGTATGTTTTCAATAAAGCATTTTATCCAGCCATGTCAAATCTATGAAGCTTCTATTATTGAATATAAAGTTTAGTTGAACATTTTTTACTTACTTCCAATCCTTGATTAAGTCTGACAATTAAGCAGATATGCTATTCACAATAAATACCTGGTCTGTACTAGGAACAAATGTCTCCAGAGGCAAAATGGACAAGAGATTATCAAAGTATAAGACTTATTACTGTTGATGCATGTAAAATATGATTACATTTCTTACACTGTAAATTGTTGACTGCTAAAGAAAATTAAAAAGTTAGAATGATGCAGTCTGCTTATTACAGAATCAAAAATGAGCATAAAATATATGGCTTTTTATAGTCACCCTCATCTAAAATGATTTCAGGGGAAATAGCTAATAAATATCTTGCCAGAAGAAATCTATTTTCCTGTGGAAATAAATTCCAAAAGAGTCAATATAAAATATCAGTGTTGTTTACTTTAAATAATGAATTAAAGATTTTATTATCTTCAACTATACCACTTGTCCAGTTTCTTCCTCCAGAAGTTCTGATAGTGAAGAATGTTCATGCAGACATTCCCAAAATACAAGACAACTTACTCCTTGTGGAATTATTAGATTTTTATTGATTAGAGGATATTTTAAACTAGTCTGCCATGTAACTACTATGCAACAGTTGCATATAATTGCTATCAAAGTAAATGAAATGCATATTCTTGTTACATGTCTCTATATTATCTTATATTTATATTATATTATCTTTTCTCTTTGTTAGCCATCTGAACTCCATAAAGAAATACAATGTGTGAAATTTAATAATTGTGTATTCAAACCAATATTGATTCAAAGTTCTTTTAGATCAACTACATGATTAAATATTCAAACAGCCATATTTGCTAAGAGTTTCAAAAGAAAATTAAATTCCCGTTTGCAATATCCATGTATTTTTAAAAAGTACATTAATTCATTAGTTATATTCTTCTAAAGAAGCAATAGTTTCTTGAGATGTGAGTTTGTTTACCATAAATAAAGAATGTGATAATAATCAGAAACATGCATCATTTCTAATTATGAAATAACTGGATGCTCATGGTCCAAAGATGTTTTTTTTAAAAAAGACATTGAGATACCTATTGTATAAAATTTTGAAAGTACTACATATAAAAAACTTATTAGACTTTTATTAGCATGCAGTATTAAGAAAGCTGTCAGTGGGAACTTAGAATATTTAGCAGCATCCTCGGATTATTACATATGCCACAAATTATATACATCAGAAACATACAGATTTTTATACAGCAAAAAGTTGAACATTTTTAACATCCAAAATACTGAATATGCTATTTTAACATATCTGTTACGTGATTCAAGCAAGTACCACTATCTGGTCACTAACTTCTGCGTTAAATTCACAGTAATTCAGGACCTTATCTTTTCTTGTTTTCTTAACTAAACTTATTCCTATAAAATTAAACACATATTTCAGGTTTCCATTCATATTTTATGTTTAAAGTTTTCTGAATACTTTGATGTATTTGATTCCAATACTTTTGACTTACTTTATATGGCTATCACATTTGGTAAAAGGTTTCTTCTTTATTGCAGCATTCCCAACAATTGCTGTTAAATTATTTCTGTTTTTGTAATCACTGGAAGAGTTATTTGTCATTTGCAAAGTATTTTATACCAATTTCCGACCAAATTATAAATTGGAATAGATTTTATTTATTTTTTCCAAAGTTGTTTCCATTGTTCTACTGTGATTACTTTGAAGTTTTGCATCCACTCCATCATGCAATGTTTAATTTGCTCCATCTCTATGTATTTCAATACGTTTATATTTACATCCAAATAGATAATATATTTATATAAAAGATAACTTATATAAGTTTTTTTCAAATTCTGTCATCTTTTTCCATATCATTCCTTGAGATCACTCTTTATTCCTGCAGGCCTGGGCCTGTTGACCTCTTTGTTGAGGTCCAGCCCCGATCATAACGAATGTATGTGTGTTGATTTTAACCTGTTTTTATTTTCATTTTTATTATTTCTTTTTTTTCCTTCATTGTAAGCCGCCCAGAGTCCTCCGGGATTGGGCGGCCTATAAATCATACAAATAAATAAATATTCATCCAATAATGTATAAATACCTAAACCATAGTAAATTTCTACCCACAATGAGCAGTTCTCATTGTTATCCTTACTCTGTAATCTGGGTGTATCATATTAGTATATCTGATTAAATTACATTTGATGGGGACTGCTGGACTTATCCATGTTTTTAGAAGATTCCATATTTTTAACAAACTTGACTTAATATGTTTCTTCAATCTATTTTCTTCTTTTGTTTCTTTATGCATTGAATAACTATAAAGTCCATTGGTTGAGCCAGGGCCTTCTATAATTTATATTGTTCTATTTGGAGATTAAGAAATAATTACTATAACACATCTTCTTGTCTTGTAGCATAAAAAAATATAATTAGACATTTCATCTCATTTTTCCTATTTAAAGAGAACACTGTCACAGAAAATAAAGCAAATCAGTATTTTTTAAAAGAAGATAACTATATTTTTTTAAAAAAAAAAAAAAATAAGAAAATACAAACATTTGATGCCAAGGAAGATAAACAGAAGTTAATAAAAAGAAAAGTGGAATGTAATGTTCTAATTCAGTAGTTCTTAACCTACGGCTTGTTACCCAAGAACAGCACTGATCTATTATAAGTAGGATTTCATTTTTGTGGTGATTGTGGTGATTATTGTAGCAGTATAAGGTGACCAGATTTTCAGATAAAGAGGGACACCTTTGACCGGGGGGGGGGGGGGGGGGGGGGCTTGATTAAAAATTTTATACGGAGCAACAAAAATTTTCATACAACACAAAAATAGTATTGTAATTTTTTTTATTTCAACATAACTACAATTTACAAATATAAATTGTAACTCTTGCCAAACATCAAAAGTTTGGTCACGTGACCATGAGGATGCTGCAATGGTCGCTAAGTGTGAAAATGGTCGCTAAGTGTGAACAATGGTCATCAGTCACTTTTTTCAATGCCATTGTAACTTTGGTCACTATACCACCTTTCTTGCCACAGTTCTTAAGTGAATAACTGTAGCTGGTATTTTGTATTTTGAATAGAATCTTTTTAAAAATAGTCTAAGACAATTTAAAAAAAGATTCTATCCAAAATACAAAATACCAGCTGCAGTTATTCACTTAAGAACTGTGGCAAGAAAGGTGATAGTGACCAAAGTTACAATGGCATTGAAAAAAGTGACTGATGACCATTGTTCACACTTAGCGACCATTTTCACACTTAGCGACCATTGCAGCATCCTCATGGTCACGTGACCAAACTTTTGATGTTTGGCAACATATTCGTATTTATGATGGTTTCAGTGTCCTGGGGTCATATAATCACCTTTTGACAAAGTCAAATGGGGAAACCAGATTCACTTATGTTACTAACTTATCAGCTGCAGTTATTCAATTAAGAACTGTGGCAAGAAAGGTGATATAATGGGCTTAGTGATCAAAGTTACAATGGCATTGAAAAAAGTGACTGATGACCATTTTTCACACTTAGCGACCATTTTCACACTTAGCGACCATTGCAGCATCCTCATGGTCACACGATCAAAATTTTGATGTTTGGCAACAGTTACAATTTATATTTGTAAATTGTAGTTACGTTGAAATAAAAAAAATATTACAATACTATTTTTGTGTTGTATGAAAATTTTTGTTGCTCCGTATAAAATTTTTAATCAAGCCCCCACCCCCAGTCAAAGGTGTCCCTCTTTACTGAAAATCTGGTCACCTTGCTTTTTAGGATGCTGTCTAGATTTGCCACAGCTTTCCTCCCCAGGAGCAAGCATCTTTTAATTCCTTGGAATTGTGTATGTCTAGTTTAATGAAAAGAAGGACCGAGGTATTGTATTGTGGTTGCTGCAATTAATATACTTAATAACTCCATTTTTATTCTTTATTTTTTAATAATAACTTTCATAACAGTTGCTCCTGTTTTTGTAATTACTGTTTTATATTATTATTTTAGTGGATTGTTGTCACCCCTGAGTCATTTCTATTGAGATGTACACATTTGAACAATAAATGTATTTATTTTCATATTTAAGGAAAGGCATCATCTATAAACTAAGCAAAGGTGTAGCTTCCAAGATGTGCCCTTGGGATCTTGAAGTTGGTGGGAATCTACTCAGAGATTAATTGAGGAAAGCTTAATAACAGGGAGTTCTTAACTTAAATCCACACAGAATAAAACTATTTTAATAAATCCTATGCACAATAAATAAAATATTATTTTAAAATACATTAAAAAATAAAAGAAAAAAACCCACTTACCAGTAGGCAGACACTCCAAGTCAATCCAGAATGATGTAGATGTTAATAGAAAGAACTGAGCAAATTAAAATGGTTAAATAGTCCCAGGGAAATAGTTTTCAAAGAAAAAAGAAGAACCATTTTTTCCACATGAGCAGACCTCAATACTCCATGCCCCTCCCCTCCGGAAAATCCAGGAAGTAACAGTTGCTTCCCTCTCTAGCCGGGTGTTTCCTGCAGCTCTATGGTAATGATTCATTTTTTCTTATAAAAGTGAGTAAGGGCGGGGGGGGTCCGTTTTCTTGCTTTAAAATTTTAATATCTTCAATGAAAGTACTGAGACAGAGAGAGAGGTTAGTTAGACAGGGTGTCTTTTGTCTTGCGGTTTTTGCGGAAATCCAGTTAGGATTTCTTAAGCAAATCCACTGGGCTTTCAACATGAAACCAGAAAAAAATTGGGACGTTTTTAAAACGCAGAGGGACACGGGAAAAATTATTATAAAGCATGATTGTCATGCTGAAATCGGGTCGTCTGGTCACCTTATAGCAGTAGCACAAGAAAATGATTTTTCAAAAAAGAAACTAGCAATAATAGTAACTCCGGGTGATAATTTGGGCATATTCTAGAGAAAATGGAATCATCCATTGTTTGTTAGTTGAGGAGCTAGTTTGGAACTCCTTCTGTAAAACAAAAGAATGTGGGGTTTTAAACAGAATAACAGAGTTGGAGAAGATCTTGGAAGTCTGCTAATCCAACCCCTTCTCAAGCAGAAGAATCTATACTATTTCAGACAAATTGCTATCCAAGGTCTTCTTAAAAACTACCAGTGAAGGAGCATCCACAACTTCTGAAAGCGAGCTGTTCCACTGATTGTTCTCACTGTCAGGAAATTTCTCCTTATTTCTAGACTGATTTCCTCCTTGATTAGTTTCCATCTATAGCAACCCATTTATGGAGAAATGTGACATTTAACTGAGAAAAGGTATAATTGCATCAAACTGCTAATAAACACTCTAAGTATATAAAAGTTAGCATTGTTTACTGTGAAATAGTGTCATAATTATTGCAAGAAAATTTAAAAATTTAAGTTTTACTTCTGGATGAAAATAAGAATCCTGACGCAAATATCTCTATTTATTTTCTTCAGATTTCCCTGAACTTCTATTTTTCTGAATTGCTAGAGAAGTGGTACATTTAATCCTTGTCCCATCTGCTTGTTCCATTTCCCCACCATTATGCTTGTAATTTAAAAGCTTTTTCTCAGTGATATTGTGAAGAATATACATGCTAAAGCCAATGTCTGAGAAATGGTATGTATTCAAATGCAGACGGTCCCTGGCATTTAGACTACTAAAAAATAAGAGATTGTATTTATTCTTATTTATTATTAAATAAGAGAACAATCCATTTTTAATATTCAAAGAAATAATAGGTGGGAAAGATCATCCTCCCCACACATAAAAACAACAAGTTGATAATGTTCCTACATTAAAGAATATAAACACATACAGTAGCACTATTTTAAATAGGTAAGACACAAATATTTTATATTCAAATAAATTTATAAATCGATCATAACTTATTTCCAGTCATAACCATAACTGGTTTCTTGATGACAAATAAAAATATTCATAAAAAATAATATTATGTCAAATTAATAATACTAGTCTGTTCACAAACTAGTATATTATATCTATATTATACCTATTTTCGGATGAAAGCAGGGCATTGCAAATCATTTAATGAGGTCATAATTGAAGGATTTATGCTTCCTGATACCTCATATACTGGCATAGCTATTCAGGTTAGATAGGTCTACTAAATGCTAACTAGAAAAAAACAACATTCTGTATTTAACTAAGGGTGTGGATAAAGTAGTATTCCCTAAAATAAGGTTTAAGTAGTTAAACCTATAAATGGTAGGTAAGAAAAATGGGAATGTTTTAAAATTTGAATTTACTAAGAATGCATTTCTATACAAACAATATCCAAACCATTATGCAATAGATAATTAAGGTTTAAAAGTCAGTATCACATTGTACTTTTCTTGTTGAATTGGTAGCAAACCAAGGGTTCTTTTATGATCTTGTCTTTTATTATGTCATTATAAATCTTTGAATCAAGCAAAATCCAATTATCTACAAAAATAATCTAGGACATGGATTTCTATATATTTTGCTTTTGGTCATCAGGTGTTTTCTGAAACTACTCAACCAAGAGCTGGCTTATTATAAAGCAAAGTACAGCATAACATCTTATTCCCTTGAGGAAAAACTAATCAAAACCATACTTTAAAAAACCACGAGATCTTTATGATGCTAATTAAAATTGATTTGCCAAATTCAGGAACATAGTTTGCGAGAATGAACTCTTCATCTTTTATTTAGTCTGTCTTTCCTCTGAACATATTTAATTCTAGTTAGATAAAACCAGAGAACTGAACTGCCAGAAAAAGTCATTGACATTTGATTAATGTCTACTGTTCCATTACATTGTTGAAATGTTAGCATTTAGGCCATCTTTTCCTTTATCATTTAAATGAACTGTTAATCTATTAACATTAAATGATGTTAATCTATTTTTAAAAATCTCAATGTATTTTTTAAAACATTAGAGTGTTTGACTCTATTAACAATTAATATAAAATACATCACTTTCAATACATTGTCCATCTTTTAATTAAAAAATGTGAATCTTTGGACATCACCTGGTTGACATTTTACTTCATCTTCTTTGCAAACAAGGTCCTTATCCACCAGAAGAAACGTAACTAAACCCCTTAAAATTCCTTAAATTATTCTTGTAGCCTCTAAAAATAAGTTCTGACTATATATATTGCTGATACATCTATAGCTTAGTGAAAAGACAGAATTCAAAACAGAATGGTAAGCTATTATTAATTTTACTTAATTGTGGCTTGTTTTAATGTTTATATAGTTCCAGAAAAGATAATTCTAGTCACAAATTCTAGTTTGTTTTAATCATACCTTTTTGTTCTGAACCCCCCTTCTTCGCTCGTTAACAGACGACAGGCAGTCAGACTTAAAAGGAAATAACTTTATCAGTCCTGGCTTCCGCTGGCTGCGAGCCCAAAATTAAACATAAATAAAGTCTCGGGCAAGAAGATAACAGAATGCAAAAACAAAGATCTCTTACGGCAAAACCAGATGTACAGAAAGAAAGCCAATCACTTCTCCAAGTGTCTCTTTGAATCAGGGTTACAGAAAGCAAATCACTTATCTAAGTGCCTTTCACAAACAAACCACGACAGATAAACGATGAATCACGAACCAACGATGAACGTTGACTTCTGCCACCAGGGTGTGGCACCATCAGTCCTTTTATCTCCAGAAGACCACACTAATGAGCCCCAGCTGCATTGTTATTCCTGCATCCTGACTCAACTCACAGCAAACTTCTGCTGAGTCACAACACTATCCTGGGTACTTGAGAGACCGCCTGCTACCAATTACCTCCCAAAGACCCGTCAGATCACACAGGGTCGGCCTCCTCCGGGTTCCGTCCACCAGCCAATGCCATCTGGCTACTACCCGGGGGAGGGCCTTCTCTGTAGCAGCTCCGGCCCTTTGGAATGAACTCCCCGCGGAGATCCGGACCCTCACCTCTCTCCAGGCCTTCCGGAAAGCCGTCAAAACCTGGCTGTGCCGGCAGGCCTGGGGTTGATGAGTTCCCCTTCCCTCTCAACTGGTATGGCTGTGTGATTTTCGTGTATTTTAATTATGTGTATTGTTGTTTATGTTCCCTTTCCCCTTTGAGTTGTTCGCTGCCCTGAGTCCCTCCTGGAGAAGGGCGGCATACAAATAAACCAAAACTAAAACTAAACTAAAACTAAACTATCCCCCACCACAGGGCCCTTTCCCCGGGTCTGACCGTCTGGATGCAGTCGGAATGGGTTGTCCATAATATGGCCCACACTCATTTCCTATGGTGCCTCTTTGGTGAATCCCCAATACCTCCAGGAACAATCCCCTTGAGCGAAGACTCCCCAGGTATCCGGTGGCCACGTCTCCTTCCGCCCTTCACGGCGTCGACACCCCATCCAGGGTCCTCTACCCTCTGCAAGGCCAACCCACCATCCCCCATACTGTCGGAGGTTGACAGCAGCTCTAACAGCTTCGGCTGAGCCCTAACACCCTGTCCAGGGTCCTCCACCCTCTCCATGGCTGACCAACCAGCCCCCGTACTGTCGGAGTCTGGCGGCCACTCCAACAGCTCCAGACGAGCCCTAACACCCTGTCCAGGGTCCTCCACCTCCTCCAAGGTCAACCCACATGACCCCTCGCCGTCGGAGTCTGGCGACAGGTCCACCAATTCCTGCTGAGCCACCACACAATCCCCTCCTGCAGGCCCTTCCCCCAGTTCCGACTATCGGGGTGCGGCCCAGAAGTGTTGGTGACAGCCTCCACGGAACACAGTCCAAGAAACTGGTACCCCGCCGGGAACCTAGAAACAAAGTCCAGTGCTGCGGGGACCGGAGTCGACAAAGGCTGGAATCTTGGCGGAGCCCTCCTTGCAGACCTGGCCCATTGGCACTCGGCACATGACTCCACGCACCTCCGCACGTCATTACTCAGATGGGGCCACCAAAATTGAAGGGAGGCCAGGCGCAACATCCTGAAAAACCCCCAATGTCTCAATGCAGAAGGGCCATGAACCTGCGAGAGCACCCGTCGATGGATGTGCCCTGCGGGAACATAGAGCCGGCCCCGATACTTCAAAAGATCCCCTTCCAAAGTCCATGGGGACGCCGGCCCTACTTCTGCCTTTCATCACTCCACCCAGTCATCACCCCGCTGCGCATCCCGTATCAGAGACTGTATGCTCACGGGATGACAAACGGCAGCACAGGATGCAACGGGTAGAACAGTCCGAGGTAGAAGCAAGTTCGCAGGGTCAGAGTTCTCTACTTGGCAGGGCATCCGCCCTGGGATTCCACACACCCCGAATACACACTACCTTGTGCAAACGGGGTATCACGGCCACACAAACGTGCTGGTTGTCCGACATGATAGTGTGTTGCTGAGGAACGGCTGCAGTCTGCGCAACCCTTCTGTTCTGTTTGAGGCAACTCCCTGCCAGGTGTCCAAGATCCCCACAGTAGAAGCACAATCCCTCAGCACGTCATCTGTCCATCTCAGTACGTGTCACTCGAGGTCTGACAGCACCCAACTCCATGGGCTCCTCCCAGTCCACTGCAGTCCCTTGCTGAACCGGCATGCTGGTGATCTCCTGGAATGCACGGCGAGGCCTTTGCCTCTGCAGCCAGGCGTCTATCCTGAGGCACAAGTGGACCAACGTGTCGAACGTCAGTGGCCTGTCCACCCTCGCCAATTCATCCTGCAAGGCCTCAGACAATCCATCCTAGAACGTGTCCATTAGAGCTGGTTCATTCCACGTGGAATCCTGGCTACGCAGCCTGAATTCACTAACATAGTCCTGCAATGAACCACTCCGCTGCTGCAATGACTTCAGACTTCTAGTTGATGTTTCCCCCTTGATAGGATCTTCAAACATCCGTTTAAAGTACTGACAAAAACCCTGGAAGTCATCCAACAATGGGCTTGGCTGAGTTAACAAGGGGCTAGCCCAACGGGCAGCTGTGCCTGAGCAAACTGATAATGAATCCCACCTTCGTCCGGTCAGTGGAAAAGTTCTCCGCTCTCAAACTCAGGAACAGCTGGCATTGTCCCAGAAACGCGGCAAACATGGCCAGACTCCCATCATATTTATCTGGCATGGCTACTGGGCACTTCCTCCTTGGCTGGGGGTTATTTGCAGCTCTCTGCAGCTGTGTAATTTGGTCCACCAATACCACTATCTGTTGAGCCATTTGCCTATTTTCAGCAATTAATTGCTCCATAATTAATCAAATGGAGGCTTGGCTGGCAGAAGTCAATCTGTTCTGACTCCCCCTTCTTCGCTCATTAACAGACAACAGGCAGACAGACTTAAAAGGAAATAACTTTATCAGTCCTGGCTTCCGCTGGCTGCGAGCCCAAAATTAAACATAAATAAAGTCTCGGGCAAGAAGATAACAGAATGCAAAAACAAAGATCTCTTACGGCAAAACCAGGTGTACAGAAAGAAAGCCAATCACTTCTCCAAGTGTCTCTTTGAATCAGGGTTACAGAAAGCAAATCACTTATCCAAGTGCCTCTCACAAACAAACCATGACAGATGAACGATGAATCACGAACGAACGATGAACGTGACTTCTGCAACCAGGGCATGGCACCATCAGTCCTTTTATCTCCAGAAGACCACACTAACGAGCCCCAGATGCATTGTTATTCCTGCATCCCGACTCAACTCACAGCAAACTTCTGCTGAGTCACAACACCTTTTTATATATAAATTGCTTTATAAACTACTATAAAAGTTTCTTTATTTTTTTGGTTTATTATGATATGTGAATGTAGCATTTTTCATTGATGCCACACCCTACTCCTAACCCCAAACAGGAAAGAAAATAAATATCTTAAAGAATGACATGAAATCAGTGAAGGCTGATTGTTCAATGTGATGTCATGTAGATATATGGCAGGGAATTAGAAATTTTATATGATTCAGTCTTGGAGATTTCAGAACACCTAGTTAGAAAGGGCTAGACTAAATTACTATCTGTAAAACGAATACAAAACCAATATTCAGGAAATAATGAATGAACCATTAACAGGGAACTTGCAGAATAAATTATACAGTGCTAAACAAAGTGAGAAAAACTCAAAATAGCCCTACCTTGATTTTCTTTGGTATTAGATGGGACAGAGCGAACTCTTACAGGTTTTCTTCAACTGTTACCCATTAAGAATTTCTGGAACCCTGCCATAAATTTGCATCCCTTAAAGTCCTCCCTATTTTCTCATAAGAAATCATTAGATCATGATTGCTAAACTTTGAATATGTTGACAGACATTCAGGATAATCTTTTTCCCACTACAGAATAAGTTTTTGATGCACAATGACGGCACCAACAGTAGGTGGATACAAGGTAGTCTGCACTATGCTATGATGCAGCTAACATAAGAATAGAATTATAGCAGCTATGAGCAACTGCACAAATTGCTGTATTGTCCTTTCACCTGGAAGTCTCACAGTGAAGTTGCAGGGTAGGATGACAGGCTGACACTAGAAACTACCCACAAACTAAACCAACTTTATGCTTACTCTGCTGAAAGGAAAAGCAGCCAGATGGCTATGCACTTATTGACGACAATGATATATTACCAGATAATTATAAGAACTTCATGCAAAGATTTAGAATGTATTTTGCTGATTCACCAAGAAGGAAACAGTGAGATTCACAAGTTACAGTAAGAAAATCACTAAATTCATGAGTACATATTTAATTTCCAGCTGTGCATTAGAATGGTCTTGCCCTGACTAATCACTTTTGAAGAAGGACTTTCTAATAAACTGAAGGATGAACTATTAAGACAAAGCAGAGAGTATAATTTTGAATAAGTGCATTAACACTGCATGTTAATTGATAAGTGATAATCTATTAATATTACTAATAAATCCATATAACATAAATTCATTTTTGTGCTTTGTGCCATAATTTCAGTAGAGGCTTCCAATTAGCATTAGTTAATCAATGTCTTTTCTCTAATCAGGCCTGTCATTTTCATCATTTCAACTAATTCCATCAATTTTGGTAATTAGTCTTCTATTGTAGATATTAATGGATCTGTCCACCATTGAACATATAAGAACTTCACTGCTGTTAACATATCTAAAAACATAATATCATGCTAATTTTCCAAATTTTTATCCATAAACCCATTTTCAATGCATTGTCAACCTGAAGAGGCCATTTTTATTTTTCTGCTTCAGTGCTGACACATACTGCAGCTCAGGGATAGGGAGGGAGCAATAGAGATAGCTGGAGTGCTGTAGCCAAAACAAAATGCTTTCCCTTGGGAACCAAGGACATTCCCTTGTTCACAAGGAGGAGACTGAGGTCATCTAGCAACTGGACTGTATACTGATTGGGCCATGTGACTGACGGTTAGGACAGTGTTGGTGAACCTTTTTGGTGCCAAGTGCCGAAACAGGAGCTCCAGAAACTGGAAGACCAGTTGAGCTTCCAGTCACCTGGTCTTCCAATTACTGGCACACATGTGTGTGTGTGAAGACCAGCCAGGTGCAAGCATGTTCTGGCGCGCTGGAACCAAAACCTCAACTTCCTGGCATGTGCATGCACAGCAGGGAGCTGCTCTTCCAGTTTCCGGTTCTTCTGCGTGCACAAAGACCAGCTAGCCAATGCACGGGAACTTTTAGAGTCATTTTTCACAGATCTGTGCCAATATGATATTTCCAAAAAAGCTATTCCTTGAGGACTTCACTTGCCTCGTAGGTTTGCTTGACATGGGATCATTATTTGAAATCCTGACACACATACTTGAAGTCCATTTAAACTTTTTTGTGGTTTTTCTGGTTATATCTTCTGAACATATTATAAAAATTATCTTTAAGATTGTAAGTTAATATGAATTTTAACCACTTTGTTCAGATGTTTTCCCATTGCTTCATTTGCATATTATATCCCCAAATTGCATCTTATCACACAATCTTCAAATTGTTTATCTTCTATTTTGAATCTCAGGATTTTATACATTTTAGTAATAAGATGTTAACATCAGTACAGAACTCAATTTCAAATGCAGTTTTATTATGTTGAAAACTAAATTTATTTAAATAAATCTCAAGTTAGATTCAAGCATTGAATCCAAATCTGTCCATACTGATTTGGCTATACTACATAAAAAGGATACTAATGAGAGATGCACAAACATTGATGATTCTTTGGGTATATCACCTCTGGGCTGCAAAAATCTAGGAAACAACTAGCAATTGAAGATTACAAATTATCTGTATTTCATTGCTCCTATCTAGTGGATTTTTGGATTTTTACAGCTCATATTTAAAGGTTTAGTCTTTTCTGAAGGAGTAGCTTGCAGTGAAACTATCGTTTAGAAAGCAACCAATGGCTCAATAGTTATTTAGCATAAAAAACAATCTTACAAAGATTGTAAGATTAAAAATGTGTGGTGATTTTCAATACTAGAACTTAACATAGCAATCTCAGTACAATTAACATGAACTCTTCTCATCTTCTTTAAAAATTATTTATAACTTAAGCATTTTTATGCAGAGGTAAGATATTAAACATCACTAAACTCTCATTATGTCACTGAATTGTCAAGGCAAGATCAAATTGTCTTTCATCAATCTGAAAGATTTCTTTGAAGTCCATATATGGGTACCATACAAATGATACTTTAATTAAAGAATTGTAATGATCCAGGTAGCAAAGTGAATGCCTTAAAAGTGTATCAACTTCTTGAAACAAATGTCATGTTTTAGTAGCTGCAGAAAATAAATATGTGGCATCATTTATAAAGCACTGGCTAATCCTTCCGAGGTGGGTGAAATGAGGACCCAGACTGTGGGGGCAAGTTGCTGACTCAATTTGCTAAAAAAAAATTGTAAACCACTTAGAGAGGGCTGAAAGCCCTATGAAGCGGTATATGTCTAATAAATAAATAAATAAATAAATAAATAAATAAAATAATATTCTGACTCCTTCATTTTTGGCAATGTGGCTCCCAATAAATTATTCAAACAATATTTGTGACTCCTTCAAAATTCATTTTATTATATCAGACCTGCACCAACTAAAGCACATGTGCAGTTTTAAGAAATTGTGAAGTGCATTATAAATTTAAAATCTTTGTCAGGCATTACTAAACAATTAGTAACATTTTATGAATTCAAAATTATTATTTTTTTTATTCATGATATGTACAGCATTTGGCAAACTTCAGAAAAAAATATTTTACTAGAATTTATCAACGATGTAATGGAGGACTTGTTTCCTAGTGATATTATGCTTTTTCAACTTAAGAATAGTTAACATTTGTAACAGCACAACGTTTAGCCCTACTCAAATCCTTTTAAGAAAACAAAATGCCCGAAGTACATTGAACATGTATTGATTCTTTAGGAAACAAAATCATTTTTTTAAAGCAGCTTCCAATGGTAAGAATAATGGTAACATCCAAAATTATATCCAAAATTTCGTATAAAAGTGAATGTGATAATAGTGCTCTAGAAACACATAAAATATAAACAGCACTAGAAACTATTTTCTTTTAATATTTAATATTATAAAACCAGCAGTATTCACACTATGAATCTATTCATGCATACCTGTGTTTATTGTAATAGATTAGCTATCTAGCATTAAACCATTGTCGTAGCAGGTGGCAGAACCTAATCAACCTGATTTCAAAAAGATAAAGTATGTACTTAGTCCTTGGATAGGAAACAAAGATCCAGGGCTGTAGGCTAAACTAGAAAGTAAAGAGAAAGAAAACAAAAATACTAAAGAAGGCAATTACCGTTTCCATATTATTACTGAGAAAAAACATGGATATGTTCAGCTATAAGAAGTCAAACTTGACTCAATGTAAGCTCAAACCAGGGACGTGCAGTCAGGGGAGGCAGGGCCTCACCACTGTCATGATGAAAAGAAAAGAAAAATTAAAAGGAAAAAGGCAGAGGTAATTGCTGACAGAGTCACAATGGATGACTCTGCTTAGTGATTAACTGCAGGGGGAGGCGAGATAACCACGTGCCTTGCTATTCGTGCTTGCAGATCAGGGGCAACGACCACTTGGAAGACTGATCACCAAGGGTGAGAGGGAGGATCATGGCGCCCTGCTTGTCCTACATAGCGAGGTTGTTGTAAAAGAGGTTTGCGCACTGGCAGACCGGCAAGGACTTGGGGGCAGGGGGAGCATGTACCTTTCCCATCCGAGCCCCGTAGACATCATCAACTCCCAGCCAGGCTCTGGGGAGCTGAGCGGGATCCCCCCGGGAGAATCTTTGCCCACGGTGCGCCTTGATGCAGAGGGGAACGGCAAGGCAAGAAGGCAAGGCACTCCCCAGCAGTCGAAGCAGGCAGGCGGGGTGGAGGGGGCGCTCCGGAGCATTGCCCGTGCCTGGCTGGCTGGCTGTCTCCCACTCCCGCTGCCTGTCACTTCCCTTGCTTTGCGCCAACCCACGGCAATCCAGCTCCGGGTCAGCGCCGTCCCTGCCCAACGGGGCTCCGCGGTCGCAGCCAGGCAGGCAAGCAGCAGCAGCCAGGCAGACAGAGCGCAGTGCTTGAGCCACCTGATGGACGGGTGAGCCAACTCCGGAGTCTTCCTCTTCTTCTTCCCCCTCCTCCTCCTCTTCCTCCAGCTCTGTGGTCCCCTCTGCATTCCTGCATCCCCTCCGTGCCTCTCACGACCTACGCATGGGCTCCCCAGGCCACCCCCGACCCTGCTCCATTCCTTCCCGGGGCCTGCCTGGTTTCCCCACAAAGCTTCCAGGGAAAGCTTTCTTGAAAGCGGTCTAAAGCCGCCCTGCCGCCCCAGCGGTAGAGGCAAAAGCCGCCTCTATGTCAGACATAGTGCCAGGGCAGCAGGGCAGCTTTTGCCTGCTTGCCTCACCAGCCATTAACCTCACCGCACGTCACAGGCTCAAACAGCACCAATAAGTGAACAGAAATTCTACACTAAACTTACCAATGTGTCTTAGTATTGCTTTTATTCATTTGATTGATTTCTTATAGTCAGGAACTTGAAGTAGTATACAGTGCTCCCTCTTCCTACCTGTGAGGTGACTGGGCTAAAAGCAGCCAGTGATCTGCCATAGTGAAGGGTAGACTAAACCAGGATCCTCCTACTTCTAAATTCTAAAGCTTAACTGCTACATCACACTATCTCCCTTCTGATCTTTAAACAGAAAGGTAAACAATGTAACATCCCAAATAAATTTAATCAAGTAAATATTTATACATCCAGTGGTCAGTTGGAAAATAAGAGGTGGTGTTAGATAGCTCTGGGGAAAATATGTAATTTTAGAGTCTAGTG